>NW_027441945.1:0-300000 GCF_048569485.1 Anomaloglossus baeobatrachus
AGATGTGGGGGAGCTCCATTGTTTAGGCACCTCAGGGGGTCTCCAAATGCAACATGGCGTCTGCTAATAATTCCAACCAATTTTGTGAAATGCTGTGAAATGGCGCTCCTTCTCTTCTGAGCCCCGCCATGCGTCCAAACAATTGGTTTTCACCACGTATGAGGTATCTGTGTACTCAGGAGAAATTGCACAATACGTTTTATGGTGCATTTTTTCCTGATACCCTTGTGAAAAAAAAGCTACCTGTTTGAAAAAACAATTTTGTGGTAAAAAAAAAATAAATATTTTCACGGCTGAACATTACAAACGTTTGTAAAGCCTCCAGGGGTTCAAAGTGCTCACTAAACAGCTAGATAAATTCCATGAGGGGTCTAGTTTCCAAAATGGGGTCAATTGTGGGGGAGCTCCATTGTTTAGGCACCTCAGGGGGATCTCCAAATGCAACATGGCGTCCGCTAATAATTCCAACCAATTTTCCTGTGAAATGGCGCTCCTTCTCTTCTGAGCCCTGCCGTGCGCCCAAACAATTGATTTCCACCACATATGAGGTATCTGTGTACTCAGGAGAAATTGCATAATACGTTTTATGGTGCATTTTTCCTGATACCTTTGTGAAAAAAAAAGCTACCTAGTTGAAGCAACAGTTTTGTGGTAAAAACTTTTTTTTTTCTTTTCACAGCTCAACGTTATAAACTTCTGTGGAGCCCCCACTGGTTCAAAGTGCACATCAAACATCTAGAATAAATATTTGAGGGCTCTAGTTTCCAAAATAGGGTCACTTGTGGGGTAGCTCCATAGTTTAGGCACCTCAGGTGGTCAACAAACCCGACATGGCGTCCGCTAATTAGTGCAGCTAATTTTGCACTCAAAAATTCAAATGGCGCACCTTGCCTTCCGAGTCCTGCCGTGTGCCCAAACATTTGATTTCCACCACAACTTTTTTTTTTGTAAATTTTGTTGGAAAAGTGAGAAATTGCTGATGAACTTTGAACCCTTCTAACTTCTTAACGGAAAAAAAATTTGTTTCAAAAATTGCGCTTGTGTAAAGCAGACAAGTGGGAAATTTTATTTAGTAACTATTTTGTGTGACATATCTCAGATTTATGGGCATAAAATTTCAAATTTTGAAAATGCAAAATTTTCGCCAATTTTCCGAAATTTTCACAAATAAACGCAAAACATATTGGCCTAAATTTACCACTAACATGAAGTACAATATGTCACAGAAAAACAATATCAGAATTGCCAGGATCCGTTGAAGCGTTCCAGAGTTCTAACCTGTCAAAGTGACACTGGTAAAAATTGCAAAAAATGGCCGGGTCTTTAAGATGAAAACAGGCTGGGGGCTGAAGGGGTTAAGGTGAAAACCTTGCTCTGGTGTAAAGGGGTTAAAAACATTACATGCCAACCCACCCAACCTCGATAATTCAATCTTATCCTTCTTACAAAATCACACTACTGTATTTCCCTGAAAAAAAGACACTGTCTTATATTTTTTTTGCCCCAAAAAAAGCACTAGGTCTTATTTTTGGGGGAGTGTAATACTAATATAAAAAGACTGACCAGCACATCCACTAGGTGTGAACAGGTGCACACTAAAAATTCAACAGTTACAAAATTTTTCTGCGTGCACCTGTTTCTCACTGAGCACTCCGCCCTCCAGCCTGAGCAGTTTCATTTAGCTGCATCCTACCTGCCCATTACATGGAGGTTTCTTAACCCAGATAGAAGCCTCACACTGTCCCCTCATGGTATTGCTTCCCCATACCACCCCCCACTACCCAATATCTATTCTGTGCCCCCTCACATTCTTCTCATCCCTTATTGCCTCCTCACTACCTCTGTACTCATCCCCCCTCACACCCCATACTGTGTCAGTATACATTTCCCCTCACTCCCCATAATGTATCCACACCCATCCTGTCCACTTGCTTTTCATACTGTGTCCTCAAATTTGCCCCCTCGCTATTTATTCTGTCTTCAAAATGTTTCCCGTTTGCTCCCCATACTATGTCCAAATACATTACCCCTTACCCTCGCTCCCCATACTCTGTATACATAACCCCTCACCCTCTCTCTCTCATACTGTCTATATACATCATCCCTCACCCTCTCTCCCCATACATCATCCCTCACCCTCTCTCCCCATACATTACCTCTCACCCTCTCTCCCCATACTGTCTATATACATCCCCCCTCACCCTCTTTCCCCATACTGTCTATATACATCACCCCTCCCCTCTCTCTCCATACTGTCCATAGATAATTCCCCCTCTCCATCCTCTATCTCACCATTCTGTAGCCATAAGAACTTCCCACTCCCCATTCCTATCCCCCCATACTGTGTCCATATACATTTCCTCCTGCTCACCCTCTCTTCCCCCATACTGTGTCCATACATGCTTCCCACTTCAGCTCCACTGGAGCACTTATTACCAGTGGTATCTGCCACCTATGCACTGCAACGCTGAAGAATGATGTCAGCAGTGTGATCAGCTGACCTGATCACATTACAGCCATCGCTCTGACCCGGAAGTGCCGGCGGTCACCGCTTCAATTGTTCATGTGTCTAAAAGATACAGAGAGAATTGATCAGTAGGAGCTGCGCACCGCACTTCTTCTGAGTCTTGGCTGTCAGTTTGACAGCCAGGACTCAGAATAGCCTGCGCCCGCTACAGGGGCGACAACTGCACCCGGGGCACATGCCCTATCTGCCCCCCAAGATACGACTCTGACTAGTCATGTGACAGAGGGGTGGTTCCAAGTCAGTGGCGCTCATGTGATGTGCCTATTTACATGTGACCCACAACTCTCAGACCGCGGCCCGCGAGCCAGCAGCGCCATCATGGTAATGGCGGTGCATGCTAGCTGGGCCATATTGTCCACATTGTTCGTTGTCAGGGGAGACACCAACAGGCTCAGCGCTCCCTGGAACTAAAATTCTCTGTGAATGTAGAAGGACCATGTATGTATGGACTATACCCATGTTTGCTGACCATATATTGGAAGATATCCCGAACATTACACAAAGTTAGTATATACTAGAACCATACTATAAGATTGACATGAAAAAGAAGGGATAAGCAAATAATAAATCCACCCCATAGGTTATAAATGGAATGATTCCCTATTCAGTGAATTATATTTTCACATTTTAATTTTTTTTTTAAATGCTACCAGTGATCATACTAAAGATACCCCAGGGCCTATAGTATGATAACCAATAACCATATGTGTGGCCATAATTATTGCAACAATTTGATGTAAACAGTAATAATTGCTATTAATTAAACCTTCAAGGTGGTGGTTAATACCGGCCTAAGAACAATATATGGGCACTTACTAATCCAAAGTAGTCAGATTACTAACCCTCAGATTCAAGGGCAATTTTGGCATAAAAATAATTAAGTGTTGAAAATTGTGTAATTACTATTGTGTGGTGAATTTGATGTGACTACTTAATTTAGTTCAATGCCTAGGAACAGTGATCAATATTCTGTGAATTATGTGGTTACTCAAGAAGTAGTGCAATACCCAATATTAATAACTAAAAACCTACTCTTATACAGTAACTGAGGGCTGTGTGCCAGTGTCTGTTCTTTCTATGCTTCCCATAGCTGTGTGTCCTGTTGGGACCCAGTCACTCTCAGCCCTTGTTCACATTGAGGCCTATTTTGACCCATGGTAAGGTTTTAATATTTGAGAGTGTTGGTACTGTCCCACACCTTGTCGCAGTGGGATGGTTTTATGCTTTTTTGGATCAAAAAACAGTGTTTACAAAGTACCCTATGTTTATTTATATGCACTATGCTTTTATTTAGTTACAGTAGGTTATATGTCCATATTATTTATATCTTTGTTTTTTCTTCTTGTCTTATGGCCAGTGTGAACATGAGCTTACAAGCTGCATGTATACCAACTCATACTCCGGCTCACTTTTTTTTCTAGTTAAATAGTGCCCATTCATTAACCCCTTGATTTTTCGGGTTCTTCTTGCTCCCCTTCTTCCGAGATCCACAAGTTTTTTTTATTTTTACATCAATATTGCCATATGAGGGCTGTTATTGCATTTTGGGCAAAATTGTGATTACCAAAAACCATAATTTTGGGCATTTGGAATGTTTTTTGCCGCTATGCCGTTTACTGATCAGATTAATTGATTTTAGATTTTGATAGATTGGGCATTTCTGAATACTGCGATACCAAATATGTGTATATATTTTTTCTTTTAAGCCTTTAATTTTCAGTAGGGCAAATGAGAGTTGATTTGGTATTTTAGGAGTTTTTTTTATTTTATTTTACTTTTTTTTTTATTTTACTAATTCCAATAGGGGACTATAAGGATCAGCAGTCTGATCGCTCATTCATTTCTGTTTATCAGAGCAGCACAGCTTTGAACAGCAGAAATGCTGCGTTCTTGTTACAGCTGCTGCTTTGCCGGCTGTAACAGGACCTATGTTATGATAGTGACTGGAGTCATCATATGACCCGTCGCTACCATGACAACCATAGGCTCCCCATGATCATGTCACGATGTCGGCGGGGAAAGGCGCGATTCCCGCTGCAGCGATTTAAATTGCACTGTCACATTTTGAGAGCGCGATTTAAGTGGTTAAGAGGTGCAAGTGGATCGCGGAACCACCTGCACCTTTAAGCGACACATCAGCTGTTTTAATCAGCAGACATGTGCAGGGATCGTCACTGGCTCACCGCAGCAGCCAGCGGTGATCACTGCTTCATGATTTAGGACGTACCGTTACATTCTAGGTCGTGAAGGGGTTAATACTATTTTGCTATATTAACCATAACAATTTTTGTACAATATCCCATTCTTATCCATGTAATCCAGACAATGTCATCATTAGAACATTTTTCATCAATAGAACCATAATCCCCACAATTCCAAATTCCTCATGTACATTCTTATTATTTTTATTTTTCAGGGGATCCACCCCTACTGCAACTAATTTGTTGTCCCGGGCGAATACCAGCCAGCCCGGTAATCTCAACAGGTAAGTCACCATTCAAATAAATACCAATCTAGGAAGAAGCAAAATAAATTAAAACTTATACATAAAACCAACAAACCATCATTAAAAACACAACATGCTAACCCACCCAATCTCGATACTTCAATCTTATCCTTCTTACAAAAAAGCATACTTCCACGAAAAAAACACACTGTCTTATATTTTTCTCTGACGCCTCATTGGGGGCACAGGACAATGGGTGTTATGCTGCTTATCCATAGGAGGACACTAAGTAGATGCAAAGATGTTAGCTCCTCCCCTGCAGTATACACCCCCTGGCCCAGCCAGGCTACTTCAGTTTTAGCTTAGTGTCTATAGGAGGCACATCTCTGCAGACTACTGCAGCAAGAATTTTTTGTTTTTAGAGGGCGACGGTTTCCTTCGGGGACTGATTTCCCAAAACCATCAACAGGCGGGAACGTGGAGTGTCGCCTCCCTGTACCCCCTCCTGCGACGCTGGATCCTGGGCTGTTACTCACTGGACGACGGGTCTCATGGCACCGATTTTCCAGAGCCCAGAGCAGATGAAAATTTCCTCAGTCCCTCTGGCAGGTTCTGAGTTGATACACGCTCTGCACCAGCGTGACCAGGCAGAGACTGCCATCTCCACATGAGGTGAGATCCTTCCTGACTGGATTCTTTTCCAGAGCCCAGAGCAGATGAAAAACCTCCTCAGTCCCTCTGGCAGGTTCTGAGTTGATACACGCTCTGCACCAGCGTGACCAGGCAGAGACTGCCATCTCCACATGAGCTGAGATCCTTCCTGACTGGATTCTTTTCCAGAGCCCAGAGCAGATGAAAAACCTCCTCAGTCCCTCTGGCAGGTTCTGAGTTGATACACGCTCTGCACCACCGTGACCAGGCAGAGACTGCCATCTCCACATGAGCTGAGATCCTTCCTGACTGGATTCTTTTCCAGAGCCCAGAGCAGATGAAAAACCTTCTCAGTCTCTCTGACAGGCTCTGAGTTGATACATACTCTGCACCGGTGTGTCCGGACACAGCAGGCATCAGAATCTCCACACTGGAGCTGATATCCCTGACAGGAATTAGCTCTGAGGTGAAATCCTCCCTGACAGGATTTAGAGCAAAGGTCAAGCTCCCAGGACTCAGTGCACTGTTGTTGTGCAGGGCTGGAGGGGGGAAGGGGAGTCCCTTCCCACCATTTTATTATATTTTCTCCTCACACAGTAGCTATGCAGAGCACCGCTCCCTCTCCTTACCGCTCCCTCTCCTTGTGATCAGAGTCTGTGGGCGTCTCTGAGCTTCCTCCTTCCCACAGGAAACATTAGCTCTGCAGAATATTGCTCCCTCGTTACAATCAGAGTTTGTGGCTCATCAGCCTGGGGCTGCAGTCACATGTTTTATGCTTTGCACAACTACAGCAACAACTACCGTGTTTTTCCAAAAATAAGACACTGTCTTATATTTTTTTTGCCCCCCAAAAAAGCACTAGGGCTTATTTTTGGAGGCGTTCTTATTCTTGGAGAAAGACGGTTGAGGGTAAGTTTACCCCCCAAAAAAAGCAGACCCCCCCCACTTCCCAGGAGACTCATACTCACCAGACCAGGACGTCTGTGTGATTCCAAGGTCCTCCTGTGATCTCCGGTCGGTGCTGCACGCCGTCCTACCCTGCTGCTAGCTGACACGCTGACACACACAGCAGATCACAGGCACACCCAGCAGATCACACAAACACAGCAGATCACACACAGCAGATCTCACACACACACACACAGCATATCACACACACACAGCAGATCGCAGATATACACAGCAGATCACAAACAGCAGATCGCAGGCACACACAGCAGATCACACACACAAACACAGCAGATCACACACACACACACACAGCAGATCACACACAAAGCAGATCTCAGATATACACAGCAGATCACACACAGCAGATCGCAGGCACTCACAGCCGATCACAGGCACACACAGGCGATCATAGATACACACAGCCGATCGCAGAAAAACACACACACAGCAGATCACATACACACAGCAGAACACACACACACACAGCAGTGCACAGAGGAGAAAAAGAGCACACATAATTCAGGCGCACATCAAAGAATATTGTAATCATATATATTTTTTATTTTTACGAGAAAAACAGTTTATTAGGTCCATGAAAAACACACAATAAAATCATTTAAAACCATACAATACAAGACACGGCCTCTATAAAGTGACTCCGGGATAGTAAACCTAGTCAATATAAGACAGATATAATATCAAAGTTGTACATCAATTGATTCTCCAAACCACAGATCTAAGGTAAGTAGTGATTACTCGCATGCAGAAAATAAGCTCTACTGGTGAGGTAGACAGTTGTATATATATATATATATATATATATATATATATATATATATACGAAGTATGACACTATCGTATATGTACTGTCTTATAGATAACCATATCAAAAGACAATGGAGGTATAACCAATACCAGGAACAGTTGATTGGCAACAATATAGCAGTGTGAATTAATCATACAAGTGCATATCAAATATATATAGAGCTTGTATAAAAAAAATAAAATATATATATTTATAATAGCAGCGATTGCTAAATGGATACTACCTGAGAAACCATCAGTATTTAGCTCTAGAAAACAGCACTCTATAAGGGTGATGGTGTGACCAGCAGAAAGTTATTAATGCAGTACTGAAGAGCTGCCACCAGACTGCCTAGATACCTGCTGGCTGCATAAACACCAGATATAGATCACCCAAAAAATACCAAATGTGCACACATGGTCAAAAAAGACCGAGAAAGTCTCATTAGAGAAGTATAATTACCAACCGGGCCCGGTGTATAAGTAGAACTGCATGCACAAAAATATAGGGAGAATATCAAGGCGCAAAAGAGCAAGGTATGCTGTGAAGGTCAAAGTAATCACTACTTACCTTAGGGGTGCTTCACACACAGCGAGATCGCTGCTGAGATCGCTGCTGATTCACGGTTTTTGTGACGCAGCAGTGACCTCATTAGCGATCTCGCTGTGTGTGACACTGAGCAGCGATCTGGCACCTGCTGTGAGATTGCTGCTCGTTACACACAGCCCTGGTTCTTTTTTTTATTGTTTCTCTCCCGCTGATAAGCACACATAGCTGTGTGTGACAGCGAGAGAGCAACAATCCTGAATGTGCAGGGAGCAGGAGCCAGCATCTGACAGCCTGCGGTAAGCTGTAACCAAGGTACACATCGGGTAACCAAGGTGGTTACCCGATATTTAGCTTCGTTACCAGCCTCCGCAGCTCTCACGCTGCCAGTGCCGGCTCCTGCTCCCTGCACACGCTAAGTTAAGCGGTGTGCGCTGGTAACTAAGGTAAACATCGGGTAACCATACCCGATGTTTACCTTAGTTACCAGTGTCCGCAGCTTCCAGACGCCGGCTCCGTGCAAGCGCAGCGTCGCTTGCACGTCGCTGCTGGCTGGGGGCTGGTCACTGGTCGCTGGTGAGATCTGCCTGTTTGACAGCTCACCAGCGACCATGTAGCGACGCAGCAGCGATCCTGACCAGGTCAGATCGCTGGTGGGATCGCTGCTACGTCGCTAAAGTGTGACGGTACCCTTAGATCTGTGGTTTGGAGAATCAATTGATGTACAACTTTGATATTATATCTGTCTTATATTGACTAGGTTTATTATCCCGGAGTCACTTTATAGAGGCCGTGTCTTGTATTGTATGGTTTTAAATGATTTTATTGTGTGTGTTTTTCATGGACCTAATAAACTGTTTTTCTCGTAAAAATAAAAAATATATATGATTACAATATTCTTTGATGTGCGCCTGAATTATGTGTGCTCTTTTTCTCCTCTGTGCATTGTTGTTTTGCACACATTAGGCAGCACTCATTGTGTTACTATAGGCTGTGCACCCCGTCATTTCGTTTACACACACAGCAGATCGCAGATATACACAGCAGATCACACACATCCGATCGCAGGCACACACAGCCGATCACAGATACACACTTCCGATCGCAGGCACATAAAAGCCGATCACAGATACACACTTCCGATCGCAGGCACATAAAAGCCGATCACAGATACACACATCCGATCGCAGGCATACACAGCCGATCACAGATACACACATCCGATTGCAGGCATACACAGCCGATCACAGATACACACATCCGATCACAGACACACACAGCCGATCGCAGAAAAACACAGCCGTTCGCAGACACACACACACATACATAATATCACATCCAGCACTTACGGCCGCAGGGAATGAGAGCAAGTCACGTGTCCGGCCGCAGGTCCTGTTCCTTGCGCTCCACTGCACTGCCTCTCAGGAGAAGAGATCGGTGTCTCTGGATGAGGTATGTATGCGATCTGATGTGCGTGCGATCCGATGTTTGTGTGTGTGATTTGATGTTTGCGTGTGATCCGATGTTTGTGTGTGCGATCTGATTATGTGTGCGATATGACTGTGTGCGATCCGATGTTTGTGTGTGAGATCTGGTGTGTGTGTGTGAGATCTGGTGTGTGTGGGAGATCTGGTGTGTGTGTGTGTGTGTGTGTGTGTGTGTGTGTGAGATCTGATGTGTGCGGGTGTGTGATCACTGCAGGTCCTGCCGCTCAGTGTCGGGTTAGTGTAATTGCCGGGTGCCGCTGTGTATAATGAAGTGTCCTGCAGTATCTGTATATTTTTTAGCGGCACGGACACTTCATTATTGATCCGGGAGTAGGGCTTATTTTCGGGGGAGGGCTTATATTTAAGCCTTTCTCCGAAAATGCTGGAAATCCCTGCTAGGGCTTATTTTTGGGGGAGGTCTTATTTTTGGAAAAACACGGTATAAGACTTCTAACGTACAGCCTATTATTCAGCCTGCACTACCTGCCACGCTGAGCTACTAGGGGTTGATAGCCCCTCTTCCTTCTGTGAGTGCGGTGCCCCTGTAGCCCCCCCTCCCGCCCCGCCACCACCGCAGCAACTGCTGCCAGCCCAGAGCCTACGGCTCCCAGTCCCCCGGAATGGGCACAGTTCCCAGAACCTGGTGCTGGCTATGCAACATCGTCCTCACACCTCTCGGGGCCCCTGGACAGAACGCAGCCTGATGACACCTCTGTAGAGGGTTCTTCTGATAAGAATCAGCCCTCTGCTTCACCGGTTGCAGATCAGAAAAAGGGCATGACCCCCATGGTTCTCCCTCGGGGGTACACAGATGGGGTTCTCCCACATGTTCCGCGGTCTCTGAGGAGCCGGAGGAAGGGGAATGATGTTTGTACCAGGATGATTCCTTGGTTTCAACCTCCCCGAGCGATTAAGCTGCGATGGACTATCTTATTGCAGCAATCAACCAAACTGTGTTTGTGTGCAGCAATCAACCAAACTGTGCATGTGTGCAGCAATCAACCAAACTGCATGTGTGCAGCAATCAACCAAACTGTGCATGTGTGCAGCAATCAACCAAACTGTGCATGTGTGCAGCAATTAACCAAACTGTGCATGTGTGCAGCAATCAACCAAACTGCATGTGTGCAGCAATCAACCAAACTGTGCATGTGTGCAGCAATCAACTAAACTGTGCATGTGTGCAGCAATCAAGCAAACTCTGCATGTGGAAGATCTCCCATCCACTACTACTAACCACGCGGTCTCCTTTAAAAGGGCGAAGAAACCTAAAAAAAAAAAATAACGTTTTTGCCGGCGCTTCGGTATCCGTAAACTCATGTAGTCTCGGTACCCCTTGGCTTAGCTGTCTCTAAGGGCTGGGCCGATCCTCTCTCGGTGGACCCCCCCCCCCCTCCCCCGGCCTCCCGCCTACCTGAAAGACCCTCCTGTCTTTTACTTGATGGATCCTCCTTCAAGGACCCAACAGACAGACAAGTGGAGCAGCTCGATCGCTCCGCCTTGAGGCCGCGTGTCCCTCTCTCCTTCCGTGTGGATCGCACAGGCATCAGGAATAACAGTTTTCCTCAGGCCCTCACAGAAGTAACAGTTCACATTGCTGCGGCGGTGGAGTACCTCATGCAAGCCTCCCTCGATGCTGCTATGCGCAGTTTTTGCCGCCTCGAATACCATAGCCATCCGTAAGGCCCTCTGGTTCCGATAATGGAGAGCGAACTCTGTCCCTTAGAAGCCTCTCACAGTACTCCTTTCCAGACCAATGGCTTGGCGATCGTCTGCACAGGCTCTTTTTTTCTGACGCCATGGGAGGGAAAGAGTACCTCCCTCCCCCAACTCTAGCCCAGGATGTTTTTTAATAGACACGCAGGGCCTGACCTTCTGAGCCCTCCCCAGGTCCACCTCGTCCTGGCAGTCTATACAAAGACCGAGGAGTCTCGTCCTCCTCCATCTGGGCTGCCGCCTCAGACCACAAATGGGTGCGAGACCTTGTGTCTTCGGTTACCACATTGAATTCCGGACCCGATCCCCGGGTTGGTCTTTTTCTCTCAAACCCCCCAAAGGCTCCAAAACACCATGAGGCCTTCTCCTCAGCAATCCACTCCTCCAAACGGCGGGGGTGATAGTACATGTTCCGGATGACGAGATGGTCAAGGCCTTCTATTCCAACCTCTTTGTGGTCCCCAAAAAAGGACGGGTCAGTTCGACTCATCCTGGACCTCTAACACCTGAGAAAACATGTGCACGTAAGGAGACTCAGAATGGAGTTCCTAGGGTCCATTATTACCTCTATGGTCGAAGGAGAATTCATTGCTTCAATAGCTATCAGGGACGCGTACCTGCACATACCCATCGCCCCAGCTCACCAAAAGTTCCTCCGCTTCACGGTTCAGGACTTCTTTTTTCATTTGTAACCCTACCCTCGGCCCTGCCACAGCACCAAGGGTCTTCACCAAGGTCATGGTGGCTGCCATGAGTGCCCTTCACGCCAGGAGATTGGCTGTTCTGCCTTGCTTGGATGACCTCCTCATCAAGGGCTCAACCAGCGTGCAGATCTCTGTGGGCTCTCTATCCCGCTTAGGGTGGCTTCTGACTCCAGTCAAATCATCCCCGCTCCCGTCAAAATCCGTCACCTCCCTGGGCATGTTCCTGGACAGCCTTCGGGGCTTGATATTGCTCCCTCAAAACAAGGTGACCGCTCTACAACAAGCGGTACACTGCCTTCTACTCTTGTACTCCTCTCGCTCCATACGATTCAGTATGAGAGTGCTAGGTAGGATAGCGGCGGCTATAGAGGCAGTGCCGCTCGCTTAGCCACACACCGACTGCAGCTTGCGCTTCTAGCTGACTGGGACAAGAGCCCCCTTTTCCCTGGATGAATTTTTTCACCTGACTCCTTCAGTCAGGTATGTGCTTTGCTGGTGGCTTCGGCCCTCTTCCATATTGAGAAGGAGATTTTCTCTCCCAAGTGGACTGGATACTCCTGACCACGGATGCCAGCCTCTTAGGCTGGGGAGCAGTGTACTGGCTCCACACTGCTTGAGGACGTTGGATGCCCCAGGAGTCTTCCCTTCCCAGAAATCATCCTGAAAGTCAGCGCGATCTTTCTCGCGCTCAGGTCGTTCCTCCATCTGCTAGCAGGTCGTCTGAGTCGAGTCCAATTTGACAATGCAACAGCTGTGGCCTATGTCAATCGGCAGGGAGGTACCAGCAGCAAGACAGCTTATCTCAAGGTCCTCAGGATCCTCACCTGGGCCGAATCGACTGGGTTTGTGATTTCACCGGTACACATACCGGGAGTAGAGAACTGGGCGGCGGACCTTCTAAGTCGCCAAGGCCTAGCCGCCGGAGAGTGGTTTCTCCACCCAGAAGTGTTCTCACACATCTGCTCTCGCCGGGGTACGCCGGACGTGGGTTTAATGGGCTCAAGGTTGAACGCAAAGGTACCCGCGTTCTTAGCCAGGTCACGTGATCAACAGTCCATCAGCGCGGATGCTCTACTCTCCTGAAGTCGCTTCTGTCTACCTTACAGGTTTTTCGGTACAATTGCTCATGGCGCCTCTTAAGCATCCCAGACCTGCTGACCCAAGGCCCATTTCCCATCAGAACTCCAGAGCCCTTAAGATGACGACCTGGCCATTGAGACCTGGACTTTAAAAAGAGCGAGATTCTCTCCCGCGGTCATCTACACCATGATCAGTGCCCGAAAGCCGGCCTTCATCCTGTATTTGCCACCGCACATGGAAAAGTTCCTTTCCCGGTGCAGGGAATCCAATGTCCAACCTATGCCTCTGGCGATCCCCAGAATCTTTGTTTTCTTTTTTGCAGTCAGGTTGCAAAAGGGGTTGGCCCTCAGCTCCCTTAAGGGGTAGGTTTCATCTTTCTCAATATTCTATCAATGCCGGCTAGCTTGCAATCCGCAAGTCCAGATTTTCCTCCAGGGCGTTTCCCATCTAGTCCCACCGTACAAATGGTCGCTGGACCCATGGGACCTCAATCTCATTCTGGACGGTCTCCAGAGGACCCCCTTTGAACCTCTTAAGGAATCTTCTCTTGCTCTTCTCACCTGGAAGGTAACATTCTTAGTGGCGATTACGTCCATCAGACAAGTTTTGGAACTGGCAGCACTCTCTTGCCGCGAACCCTTTCTGATCTTTCATCAGGGTAAGGTAGTTCTACCCAGTCCCCCCTCCTTTTCCGGATTTTCTTCCAAAGGTTACTTCCCCGTTTCATTTGAACGAGGACATTGTTCTGCCTTTCTTTTTGTCCACACCCAGTCCATAGGGTGGAAAGGTCTCTACATTCGCTAGACCTTATGAGGGCTCTCCGATATTACATACCCAGGACAGCCTCTTTAGGAACATGGACTCCTTGTTCGTCATTCCTGAAAGGCCTAAGAAAGGACAGGCAGCTTCATAGGCAACGCTGGCTCGCTGGATTCGCTCTGCGATCCAGGAGGTCTACCACTTGCAACTCAAGCCCATTCCTAGTGGGCTGCGGACTCCTTCCACGCGAGCAGTTAGCGCCTCTTGGGCCATCAGGCTTCAGTGGAACAGAGGTGGAAGGCCGCGACCTGGTCTAGCCTGCATATTGTTTCAAAGCATTACCGAGTTCATACCCAGGCTTCGGCTGAGGCGAACCTAGGTAGGAAAATTCTGGAAATGACAGTGGAGCACCTATCTCAGTAGGCGCTCCTGGCTATCTGGGACTGGTTCCTAGTCCTTGGGTTGCATTGTTTATTGTTTACCCACCCAGGGACTGCTTTAGGACGTCCCATGGTCCTGTGTCCCCCAATGAGGCGTTAGAGAAAAACAGATTTTTGTGTACTCACCGTAACATCGTTTTCTCTTAGCCATCATTGGGGGACACAGCACCCTCCCTGTTGCCCTGTTGGGCCTTAGTTTTTTCTCTTAGTACCTTTTTGTTATGAGCATTCCCTCGTGTTTTTTGTTACTTGTTCTCCTACTGCTTGTGTACTAAAACTGAAGTAGCCTGGCTGGGCCAGGGGGTGTATACTACAGGGGAGGAGCTAACATCTTTGCATCTACTTAGTGTCCAACTATGGATAAGCAGCATAACACCCATGGTCCTATGTCCCCCAATGATGGCTAAGAGAAAACGATTTTACGGTGAGTACACAAAAATCCGTTTTTTTTGCCCCCAAAAAAGCATAAAAGACTGTCCAGCACATCCACTAGGTACTTTGAACAGGTGCACGCTGAAAATGTTACAAAAAAATATGCACAGCAGCAGTCAGAAAAACTAAAATATGCAAATTCGTGTAATCACGGCAGCCTACAACAAGGTGTATCTCTTTTTGCCGGGACCCTATCCTAATACGCCTTTATCTGGGTTAAATAACCTACATGTAATGGACAGGTAGCATCCAGCTAAATAAAAAGCTCAGGCTGGAGTGCGGAGGAGTGTTCTGTCAGAAAGGAATGTAATACTAATATAAAAAGACTGACCAGCACATCCAATAGGTGTGAAAAGTTGCACGCTGAAAATTCAACAAAGTTGCAAAAATTTTCTGCATGCACCTGTTTATGACTGAGCACTCTGCCCTCCAGACTGAACGTTTTCATTTAACTGGATCCAACCTGCCCATTTCATGTAGTTTTTTTTTAGCCCAGATGCAGGAGTTTTTGGAATGAGTCCCGGCAAAAATAGGTATGCCTTGTCGTCGGTTATTGGCCCTTCCCAGCTTAAAAATAGCAGGCTGCAGCCACCCCAGAAGTGGCACATCCTTTAGATGCACCAATCCTGGCTCTTCTCCCCTGCTCATCCCGTTGTCCTGGTGTGGTGGCAAACGGGTTAATATAAGGGGTTGATACCAGCTCTAATGTTACCTTGCATCAAGCCCTGGGGTTAGTAATGTTACAGCATCTATCAGATACCCGACATCACTAACCTAGTGAATAATAATAAAAAAAATTAGACTACAAATATGTTTTTTATTTGAAAACACATTCCCTTTTTCACCAATTTATTAAAAAAAAGTCTGATGCCTTGTAATCCATTTTGGAGGTCCCACGACAACTCTGTGTTCCAGGATATGAAGGCGCAGGGAACGTATTCAACATTTCTTCGTCGCTCCATTGGGAGACCCAGACGATTGGGTGTATAGCTACTGCCTCCGGAGGCCACACAAAGCATTACACTAAAAAGTGTAAGGCCCCTCCCCTTCTGGCTATACACCCCCAGTGGGATCACTGGCTCACCAGTTTTCGGCTTTGTGCGAAGGAGGTCAGACATCCACGCATAGCTCCACTGTTTAGTCAGCAGTAGCTGCTGACTATATCGGATGGAAGAAAAGAGGGCCCATATGGGGCCCCCAGCATGCTCCCTTCTCACCCCACTGGTGGTTTGTAAGGTTGAGGTACCTATTGCTGGTACGGCGGCTGGAGCCCACATGCTGTTTTCCTTCCCCATCCCCCTGAGGGGCTCTGAGGAAGTGGGATCTTACCGGCCCCAAAGCCCTGAGGCCGGGCTCCATCCACAGACCCATTGAACCTGCTGGATGTGGAGCGGGAGTGCCGTTCAGGGACATGGCCCTGCACCATTCAGGTACTCTGTGTCCCCGTACACACAGGCACAGCACACTCCAGACTTGCTGGGTGTGCTAGTGCGCCGGGGACAGTAAAGGGTTACAGTCACTGCAGCCTAGCTGAGTGACTTTATTTATTGGGAACTACCGCGCCGGACGCTCCGGGAGCGGCGGCGCGGCTGGGACTTGTAGTGCGCCGGGGACTTAGCGCCGACCGCGCATTTACGGCGGCGGCGCTTATAAATCCAGTCCCCGGCTTTTGCGGCCTAGCTCCGCTTCGTTCCCGCCCCCACCCTGTCAATCAGGGTAGGGGAGAGACGCTGTACAATCAGCAGCGCCGAGGGCTGGAGCCTTATTTACATGCTCCAGCCCTCTCACTGGACACTGTGGGACGCCGGTTTCCCGCTCTGACTTGGGGCACGCCCACGGCCCGCCCCTACTCACACGAGCTGGAGAAGGACGCCGGCAGCCATTACTGCAGTCCGAGCTGAGAGAACGGACTCTGGGCAACCAGGCACAGGACTAGGGCGACCACACACCCGCTTATAGGCGGGCGGTAAGCGGCACCTGAAGTGCTGACACTAAATACCGCAGTTTGTCCATTTGTATTTTATGCTTACACTGCATAGGTCGCTATTTTGGGCTATATGCCCTCTTAGATGGCGACACATCAGCAGCAGGAAGGCATGGGTGCTAAGGCACAGGCTTTCTATGCTGCTTGTATTGCACGTACTGAAGTGTTCATGTGTATTTATGCTTGTATGCTATACACTGCACTGTACGGTCGCTAGTCTTGGCTATATTCGCCATACAATGGCTAGACTACAGCAGCAGAAAAGCAAGGGTGCTGAGGCACAGGTTTTTTTCTATGCTGCTTGTATTGCAGGTGTTGCAGTGTTCATTTGTACTTATGCTTGTATGCTATACATTGCACTGTATGGTCGCTATTCTGGGCTATATTCCCCTAGACGGCTAGTCTACAGCAGCAGAAAAGCAGGCTTTCTATGCTGCTTGTATTGCATGTGCTGCAGTGTTCATTTGTACTTTATGCTTGTATGATATACATTGCACTGTACGGTCGCCATTCTGGCTCTATAAGTCGGCAGCAGCATATAAGCAACACAGGCTTTCGATGCTGTTTTTACTGCATGTGATACTGTTCCACGGCACTGAACCCCATTGTGTGCAATGCTCCCCTGTAGCACTTGGTCAGCCGGGGTCTCTACTTGACGTGGCCAAAAGAACCACCTCTCAACCCTGTCCAAGGACAGGGACGGAGTTGCAATGGGATAGAGACTTGCAGTCCGGACAGGCCATGGGCAATCTGGATCATTGCTCCCTGGCCACCCTCATTTGGAATAAAATCGGTGCTCCGGGGGGGGTCCCAGGAAAACTCTCTGTATGATGAGGCAGACGTAGCTCATCAGGACTTTGATCCTGACACCGCTCTCACTCCGGATACACCGGATGGTGACGCCATAAGGACTGATCCTATAGCGTCCATCAATGGAATGTTGGATCTTTTCTCCCTCAGCTCCCCCAGGGGAGGAGTCAGCTTCACAGCAGGAGAAGTCCCATTTTCAGTAGCTCAAACGTATATTGAGTATTGTTCTGGCCACGCTGTCTTCAGAGAAGCAGTCCAGGAACACCACGCTTCCCAGATAAGCGTTTTCTCCAAACGTATTAAGGATACACGTTATCACTTTCCCCCTGACGTGGTCAGGCGTTGGACCCAGGGTCCAAAGGGGGATTCTCCAATCTCCAGGCTTGCGGCTAGAGCCATAGTTGCAGTGGAGATGGGACTTCACTTACAGATGCCATTGACAGACAGATGGACTCTGGTTGAAATCTGTCTATGAGGCTATCGGCGTGTCGGTTGCTCCGGCATTCACAGCCGTATGGGCACCCTAAGCTTTTCAGCTGTTCTTGCGCAGCTGGTCTTGAGCACATGTACATCTGTGCCGCAGGGGCGTCCGTAACCTCGCAATGTCTGCATTGCGACTTACCCTATTAATGCTGTCCTGGAAGGACAGTCGAGGTTTCGGTCCTTCCCAGGCTCGGGCAGGTCCCAATTGTCCTCGTCCAAAACGGCTGAAAAGCCTCAGAGGGGCTCAGCTTCCGGCCGGGCTCAATCACGCCCAAGGAAGGCAGCCGGAGGAACCGCTACCAAGGCGGTCTCCTCATGACTCTCAGCTCTCTCATCTCTCCGCATCCGCGGTTGATGGCAGACTCGCTCGCCTTTGGCGACATTTAGCTGCCACAGGTCACAGACCGGTGGGTGGGGGACAGTGTGCCCACGTGCACAGGACAGAGTTCTGTTCTCGTCCTCCGACTCGATTCTTCAGAACGTCCCCACCTCCCCACCGAGCAGATGCTCTTCTGCAGGCAGAAGGAGTGGTAATCCCGGTTCCTCTTCAGGAACAAGACACGGTTTTTCTCCAAACTGGTTGTGGTGCCAAAAAAGGATGGCTCTTTCCGTTCCGTTCTGGACCTAAAACTGCTCAACAAGCACGTGGAGGCCAGGCGGTTCCGGATGATACCCTCCGCTCCGTCATTGCCTCAATGTCTCAAGGACTAGCATCAATAGACATCAAAGATGCTTATCTCCACGTGCCGATTGCTACAGAGCACCAATGTTGTTCTACGTTTCGTGATAGGAAACGACCATCTTCAGTTCGTAGCTCTGCCATTCGGGCTGGCGACAGCCCCACGGGTGTTCGCCAAGGTCATGACGGCAGTGGTAGCAGTCTTGCACTCACAGGGACACTCTGTGATCCCTTACTTGGACGATCTACTTGTCAAGGCACCCTCTCAAGAGGCATGCCAACTCAGCCTGAATGTTGCGCTGGAGACTCTCCAGACGTTCGGGTGGATCATCAACTTCTCAAAGTCAAACCTGTCGCGACCCAATCACTAACGTATCTTGGCATGGAGTTTCATACCCTCTCAGCGGTAGTGAAGCTTCCGCTGGACAAGCAGCGGTCACTACAGACTGGGGTGCAGACTCTCCTTCAAGGTCAGTCGCACTCCTTAAGACGCCTCATGCACTTCCTCGGGAAGATGGTGGCGGCAATGGAGGCGGTTCCGTTTGCGCAGTTTCATCTGCGTCCACTTCAATGGGACATTCTCTGCCAATGGGACGGGAAGTCAACATCCCTGAACAGGAAAGTATCCCTTTCTCAGACGGCAAGGACTCTCTGCAATGGTGGCTTCTTCCCACCTCATTATCACAGGGAAGATCTTTCCTACCACCGTCTTGGGCGGTGGTCACGACAGACGCGAGTCTGTCAGGGTGGGGAGCGGTTTTTTCTCCACCACAGGGCTCAG
This sequence comes from Anomaloglossus baeobatrachus, assembly GCF_048569485.1. Lineage (NCBI taxonomy): Eukaryota > Metazoa > Chordata > Amphibia > Anura > Aromobatidae > Anomaloglossus > Anomaloglossus baeobatrachus. The sequence goes on from NW_027441945.1 coordinate 19,282, forward strand.
GGTACGTGGACTCAGCAGGAGTCCACCCTTCAGATCAATGTTCTGGTAATCAGAGCAGTGTATCTTGCCCTACTAGCTTTCCAGCAGTGGCTGGAAAGAAAGCAGATCCGAATTCAGTCGGACAACTCCACAGCGGTGGCATACATCAATCACCAAGGAGGGACACACAGTCGGCAAGCCTTCCAGGAAGTCCGGCGGATTCTGATGTGGGTGGAAGCCACGGCCTCCACCATATCCGCAGTTCACGTCCCCGGCATAGAAAACTGGGAGACAGACTTCCTCAGTCGCCAGAGCATGGACGCAGGGGAATGGTCCCTTCACCCGGACGTGTTTCAGACAATCTGTCGCCGCTGGGAAAGGCCGGACGTCGACCTAATGGCGTCCCGGCACAACAACAAGGTCCCAACCTTCATGGCACGGTCTCGCGATCAAAGAGCGCTGGCGGCAGACGCCCTAGTGCAAGATTGGTCGCAGTTCCGGCTCCCTTATGTGTTTCCACCTCTGGCACCCTTGCCCAGAGTGCTACGCAAGATCAGATCCGATTGCAGCCGCGTCATACTCGTCGCCCCAGACTGGCCGAGGAGGGCGTGGTATCCGGATCTGTGGCAGCTCACGGTCGGCCAACCGTGGGCACTACCAGACCGACCAGACTTACTGTCCCAAGGGCCGTTTTTCCATCGGAATTCTGCGACCCTGAACCTGACTGTGTGGCCATTGAGTCCTGGATCCTAGCGTCTTCAGGATTATTCCACGGGGTCGTTGCCACCATGAGACAGGCTAGGAAGCCCACGTCCGCTAAGAACCACAGAACGTGGAGGATATTCTTATCCTGGTGCTCTGCTCAGGGAGTGTCTCCCTGGCCATTTGCATTGCCTACCTTTCTTTCTTTCCTGCAATCTGGGTTAGAAAAAGGTTTGGCGCTCGGCTCCCTTAAAGGTCAGGTATCGGCGCTATCCGTCTTTTTTCAGAGGCGTTTGGCACGCCTTCCTAAGGTGCGCACGTTCCTACAGGGGGTTTGCCATATCGTTCCCCCGTACAAGCGGCCGTTAGATCCATGGGATCTGAACAGGGTACTAGTTGCCCTCCAGAAACCGCCCTTCGAGCCTCTGAGGGAGGTTTCACTTTCTAGACTATCCCAGAAAGTGGCTTTTCTGGTAGCGATCACATCTCTTCGGAGAGTGTCTGAGCTGGCAGCGCTGTCATCCAAGACTCCCTTCCTGGTCTTCCACCAGGACAAGGTAGTGCTGCGCCCCATTCAGGAGTTTCTCCCGAAGGTGGTATCCTCTTTTCATCTTAATCAGGATATCTCCTTGCCTTCGTTTTGTCCTCATGCAGTTCATCGGTATGAGAAGGATTTACATTTGTTAGATCTGGTGAGAGCACTCAGAATCTACATTTCCCGTACGGCGCCCTTGCGCCGTTCGGATGCACTCTTTGTCCTTGTCGCTGGTCAGCGCAAAGGGTCGCAGGCTTCTAAGGCCGCCCTGGCTCGATGGATCAAGGAACCAATTCTTGAAGCCTACCGTTCTGCTGGGCTTCCGGTTCCATTAGGGCTGAAGGCCCATTCTACCAGAGCCGTGGGTGCTTCCTGGGCATTATGACACCAGGCTACGGCTCAACAGGTGTGCCAGGCAGCTACCTGGTCGAGTCTGCACACTTTCACCAAACATTATCAGGTGCATACCTATGCTTCGGCGGACGCCAGCCTAGGTAGAAGAGTCCTGCAGGTGGCAGTTGCCTCCCCGTAGGGGAGGGCTGGCTTCGCAGCTCTAACATGAGGTATTTCTTTACCCACCCAGGGACAGCTTTTGGACGTCCCAATCGTCTGGGTCTCCCAATGGAGCGACGAAGAAGAAGGGAATTTTGTTACTTACCGTAAATTCCTTTTCTTCTAGCTCCTATTGGGAGACCCAGCACCCGCCCTGTTGTCCTTCGGGATTTTTGGGTTGTTTCGGGTACACATGTTGTTCATGTTGAACGGTTTTTCAGTTCTCCGATGTTACTCGGAGTGAATTTGTTTAAACCAGTTATTGGCTTTCCTCCTTCTTGCTTTTGCACTAAAACTGGTGAGCCAGTGATCCCACTGGGGGTGTATAGCCAGAAGGGGAGGGGCCTTACACTTTTTAGTGTAATGCTTTGTGTGGCCTCCGGAGGCAGTAGCTATACACCCAATCGTCTGGGTCTCCCAATAGGAGCTAGAAGAAAAGGAATTTACGGTAAGTAACAAAATTCCCTTCTTTCTGGAAGCGCAAGCATTCCATTTGAGCAGTGTGGTTGCAGTGACCTGAGAATACTGCACTCACATTGCCCTGGTCCAACCAAAAGCAGAGTGACCTGCAGTAACCTTATTCCAGAATAAGGGGGGCACACTCAGGGAACACATCTCCTATTTTCTGGAAGTGCAGCACTGCATGTTAGGAGTGTGGGTGCATTGACCTGAGAATACTGCACTCACACTACCCCGGTCCAACTGAAGGCAGTGTGAGCTGCAGTAACATCACTGCGTTGCGCACAGTGAGCCGGCTGAGAGCCTCTCTGCACATGCGGCCATCATTTTTCTCGGACATGTACCGCCCCAGCAGCGATTGAACCACTCGGATCCGGGTGTCGCTACTCTTGGCTCGAGGGTCTCCGGACCCGGGGGCTTGGGATCACTCCGAAACGTGATGGGGGCTTATTTACAGGGGAGTTAGATAGTTTGTGATGCCACCCGTGGTGTGCGGTAATAGGGAGTACCACCGCTGCCGTTGGGAGTACTCGGGGCGATAAAATGGGGCAGCCAGATAACGTTACCCTCCACGGGTAGGGAAAGGCCCCGGGACCATGGATGGTGGGATGGATTGCAGGGGAAGCGCAGGCTTGCTGGTAGCGGTGGTTAATCAGGTACTCACTCAAAAGGAAAGCAGACACTGACAACGTAGTAAACCAAGTCTCTGGGTGTCGCTGCCCTCTTGGGAGGAGCTCGTCTGGGTTCCATCTCTTGCAGCACTACCTGGTGGTCCATAACCTGCCTGTGTGCACAGAATTGAAAGTGTTCAGGTGGCCCGTAAGCTTGGAGCTGTCCGTGCCCTGCTCCCTACTATGGGTAGCAGAGGAGCTTGTGTGCCGCCCCCGTGGAAGCAGCCGGGCTGCTCGGATCCGGATCCGCAGTGGCTCGATGGGTCTCCGGACCCGGGGGTCGTGCAGCCACTCGAATAAAAGGGGGTATTTATAGGGGATTGTGATAGTTCGTGACGCCACCCGTGGTTTGTGGTAATCTGAGAGTACCACTGCTGCTGTTGGGAGTACCCGGGGGTGAAGACAGGGGGAAGCCAGATGTTAGGACCCTCCACGGGTAGGGGGGATGCCTCGGGACTCAGTGATAGTGCTTGGGGAGTGCCGTGGGGAGTGAAGGGGGTCCCTTATGTACTCACTCAGTCCATAAAGCTGACACCGACAACCAGATAAACCAAAGTTCTGTACACCGCTGCCAATGAGGGGAGCTATTTTGGGTCCCGTCCCCAGTGGTGCTGTCTGATGGTCTGTAACCTTCTTCTTGGCACTTTGTTCACTTTTCTGGTGGTCCTGGTAGCTTGAAACTAGCCGGGTCCTGCTCCGCAGTATGGCTAACTGTGGGAGCTTGCTCTCAGGGTTCACGCTTGGGATTTTCTGGACCGTTTTGTGGAAAGTCCTATCCCCCTCGTTGCGCTAGTACCCCGATTCTGGAGCGGGTGGAGAGCGGATCTTGAAGGCTCCGTTCTCGTCGGGCTAATTGTCAGGTTGCCTGAAGCTCCTTCCTGACCTAGGGTCCACGTACCCCGTCGTGCCCTGGGCCCGGCCCGGGAGATGGTACAAGGCCGCCGGCTGCTCCCTCGGCAGTACCGTGCCCCTTATCACGATCCCCATGCGACCGGGAGTCCAGCTCCTACTAGGTCCAGACCACCGTCTGTTACCTAGTGACTTCCAAGGAGCCCAGCTCCTGACCTCCTCTCTCACCGAGAGCTACTACTCAACTTCTCTTCTGGAAGCTCCCACTCCCCAGCTCCTCTCTCACTGGGATCTACTTCTGTTCTGAACTGCTCCTGACACTCCTGACCTCCCCTTAACCAACCCCCCCAAGTTGGCGACCCTATTCCACTCAGGCCGTCCACTGGTGTGTCTATTGGGTGTGGTTCAGAGTGTTCCTAGGATTTACTAACTGTTGTTGACAACACCACTTAGCTGGGGACACATAACCAAGGAGGAGGTGGATACTGTGCATAAGGGAAGACTGCACAATACCCTGTGACGTCCTGATAGGCCAGGGCGTCACACTTGCTCTCAGGAGCTCACGCTTGGGATTTCTGTGGGCTGCTTTGGTTGGAAAGCCCTATCCCCCTCATTGCGCTAGTGCCCTCCGATCTCTGAGCTTCATGGGAACAGTCCATAAAGGCCCTGTCCTCCGCAGGTTAATTGCCGGGTTGCATGAAGCTTCTTCCTGACCTAGGGTCCAGTACCCCGACGTGCTTTTGGCCCCAGACCGGCTATTGGACTGCAGCTGCCGACCGTCCTCCTTGACTAAGCCAGCACCCAGTCCCAATCTCCCGCGACCGGGTCTCCGCTTCCTCCGGGTCCAGACCACCGTCTGCAACCCAATCTACGTTTTCCTCTGGGAGCTCCAACTCCCAGCTTCCTTCGCGCTCCTCACAGCTCGAGGGCTACCACTGTTCTGACTTGTCACCTCCCACCTCCCTGCCTGACCCCTAGGTGGGCGGCCCTATTCCAGCTTAGCAGCCCACTGGTGTTCCTGACAGGGTGTGGTGCGAGTTGTGATTAGGATTTTTAGATGCTGGTGGAGGCAGTGCTGCAAGTTGGGAACCAAGAACCAAAGGGGGGTTGAGCCCTACACTGGGAGATAAAGAGCGTGCAGTACCCTGTGACGACCTGACTAGTCCAGAGGCATCACAATTTCTTCTGAAGACAAGGCGAAGGAGGGGTCACGGGGGATCAGAGCTGCATCATGTACGGAAGGACCAGAGGGGTGGCAGCCTGACATAGGGTGACCTGGGAAAACCTTTCTGTTCCATCTGTCATGTCAGATTGCACAGAAATCAGAGGAGGAGGATGAATGCGGCAGGCACACCACTCGTGCAGCAGCAGCCATGTTAGATCATCGGGAGGGAGACGGGGTCAGGGAGGAGGAGACTTTGGGCACACCGGGGGACTGAGGAGGACATTTATCTCCCATTAGATATGTTTGATTATACCAAATGGAAGATTCATCATCTTTTTACTGCCACTGCCTTAACGTCCACGTGGTCACTGGTATACAGTATGAAATGGCGATCACGTGACCGGGGACCAGAAAAACCGACTCGGATCGTGATCTCCAGTGTCTCATCTACCACTGGTAACTAAAATCCTGGTGATTTTCCAAACTGGAAGGCGCTATACCCTTTTTCCTGAGCGGCTGTTAAAAAGCGTCGCAAAGGAATAAGTACCCTTAACTTCCCCCGTTAAAAGGCTTATCGGCGGTCGTTAAGGTGCTTATTGTGTACATACAGCCTACAAAGCTAGGATGGATAGATAGATGTCAAACACATGTATAATGTCCAACTCTCCTAAATATTTTTTATGCTGGCACTGTTTCACTGGCATAAAAGAGTGTTCAGTCTTGTATTTAGCCAAAAAATAGATAATTTAAAAAAATTACGTGGGGTCCCCCCCATTTTTAACAGTCAGCTAGGGTAAAGTAGATGGCTGCAGCCTGCACACTGAAGCTACATAGGTAAAGATGGTTGACCTCGGGGAGATCAACATCCAACACCGCGGGGACACCATCACGTGTTTCTCAACGCTTTGACACTAGAACAAGGCCCCCTGGGAAAATATGCAAAACAAGAATGCCGCGGAGACACTATCACATGTTTCTCAACGCTGGCAGGAAACTAGCCAGGTCTTTCACTGGGAAGGAACAACCATGGGAAGGGCAGTCTCCAGTCAAGGAAACCGCCTATACCAAAACGTGGTATCCATCCACAGACAGCTGTTTCGGGGTATTTGTCCCTCATCAATGTGGAGTAGGAAACTGGCTAGTGGGAGCAATGCCTAGTAGAAGACTACATAGGTAAAGATGGTTAACCTCGGGGAGATCATGTTTTGGTATAGGCGGTTTCCTTGACTGGAGACTGCCCTTCCCGTGGTTGTTCCTTCCCGGTGAAAGACCTGGCTAGTTTCCTGCCAGCGTTGAGAAACACGTGATGGTGTCTCCGCGGCATTCTTGTTTTGCACACTGAAGCTAGCAGCTAGCTTCACCTGGCAGAGGTCTCCCCAATCTGTTCATTCATTCATTCATTCATTCATTTATTTATTTATTTATTTATAAATAATTAAAAAGAAAAACATGGGGTCCCCCCAAAAATTGGGTTACCACCAGCCAAGCTAAAGCGGACAGCTGGGGTCTTGCATTCATAGGAAGGACCATGTTTATTTGGCCTTTCCGAGCCTATAAATAGCAGGCTGCAGCCTCCCCAGAAGTGGTGCATCCATTAGATGCGCCAGTCCTGGCACTTTCTCCCCGCTAATCCCGTTGCCTTGGAACGGTGGCAAACGGGGTAATATAAGGGGTTGATACCAGCTGTAATGTCAGCTGGCATGAAGCCCAGGGGTTAGTAATTTTGAGGCGTCTACTAACCCTTTTAGTAATAAAGAACATAAAGACAACAAAACCCTCCCTGCCACATTCCCTTTTTCACCAAATTATTGAAAAGAAAAAAAAAATTTGGTCTGCCGTAATCCCTTTTGGAGACCCCCACAACAACTCTGTCATCCATGATAAGGGGGCACGCTTAGCGAACATATACATCATTTTCTGGAAGTGCAGGCACTCCATGTCATGTGAGGAGTGGGCTCAGTCTCCTTGCTCGCAGAGAGCTGTCTGAGAACTGGCTCACTGCGCATGAGTCCGCCATTTTTTTCAGAAGGAGAGGTCGCGGGGGACTGCTGCAGAAGGTACAGGTGGGGACCTGTGGTGGACTTTTCTGTCTCATCTGACATGTCAGAAATCGGAGAAGGATGCTTGTGACAGATGCACAACTCATGTGCCTGCCTTTTTGGAGATCAGGAAGAGGAGAGAGACTGGGGAGGGGTGGACTTTGGCCACACCGGGGGAGGACATTTATCTCCCATCTGATGTGTTTGATTATGTCATGTGCGAGGTAAGATAACGGTGATGACGTGACCGGGGGCAGGAAAAAACTGCTAGTATCGTAATTGCCTAGGACTCCCCAGAGATTTTCCGACGCTGGGGGTTGCAATTCACTTTTTTCTTACCGCTGTTATTGGCGATAAGGAATAAGTACCCTTTACTGCAGCTGTTTTAATCTGTAAATCCAACGTAAAGAGATTAAAAATAGAAAAAAGTACACAACAATAAATAAAGGGGCGGCAATCATAGATGAGGACTATGTGAATAAATGACAAATAGCTTTGTTACAAATACATGTGTAAATGTAAAACAACGTGTGTGTGAATCCGCATTTGACTCAGGGAACGTCATTAACTGTTTTGAGGGGAAATTTTAACCCCATGCTTTACAGTTATTCACCAAAAAACCTGTCTCCATTAAAGTCAATGGAGCTGGGAACACAATGCAGCCAGAACTTCAGAAGAATGTGCAGCCATGCCTTGAATGGAATGTTGGCGTGTCACAATGCAGCCAGGGAAAGAGACAGACAAAAAGACAGACAAAGAGACAGACAGATGGAGATAGACACAGACAAAGAGGCAGACAGACAAAAAGATAGAAAAAGACACAGACAGGGAAAGACAGACAGGGAAAGAGACAGACAGAAAAAGACAAGGAAAGAGGTACAGAGACAGACAGGGAAACAGGGAAAGAGATAGAGAGACAAATAGGAAAAGAGATAGAGAGACAGACAGGGAAAAAGACAGACAGACAAAGACATAGAGACAGACAGGGAAAGAGACAGACAAAGGGATAGAGACACAGAAAGAGAAACAGACACCGAGAGATACAGACTGAGACTGGGACAGAAATAGTTACTATCTAGGGCAGGGGTGGGGAACCTCCGGCCCGCGAGCCGTATGCGGCCGCAACGACTTTTTCTGCGGCCCCCGGGCTGATTCCCGGGGACTGCAGTGCTGGGGCGGCAGCCGCATATTACTTGCTGCTGGCCCTTTAAAACCCCACACAGTGCGTTCAATGCTGAACGCTGCATTTCCTATACCTGAAAGACTACGTCCCCATGCTGGCACTGCCTACGTGAGGACATACTTTGTAGGTGGGGTCGGCGTGAGGAGCGCTAAAATCAAAAGGAGAGGATTGACTGCCAATCATCCCCCAGGTCTTACTGTGCCGGGCAGCACTCTGTGCCCAGCGCCGGCGGCTCCCTGTGCCCGGCGGTTGCGGCAGCGGCTCCCTGTGCCCAGCGGTTGCGGCGGTGGCTCCCTGTGCCCGGCGGTTGCGGCGGCGGCTCCCTGTGCCCGGCGGTTGCGGCGGCGGTTCCGTGCCCGGCGGTGGCTGCTCCTCTCTGTGCCCGGCGGCTCCCTGTGCCCAGCGGCGAAGGCGGCTGCTCCTCTCTGTGCCCGGCGGCAGAGCTCTCCGTGCCCGCAGCCACCTCCAGCGCTCAGTGATCCCAGCCTTCCCCAGTTCTCTAACTACCTCCAAGCTCATCCGGGTCTGCCTGTGCCCCCAGCGCTCTGTACCTCCAGTTCTCTGTGCCCCTCTTTCTCCCCAGTGATCTATGCCCCCACAGTCTCCCCAGTGATCTGTGCCCCACAGTCTCCCCAGTGATCTGTGCCCCCCAGTCTCCCCAGTGATCTGTGCCCCCCCAGTGTTCTGTGCCCCCCAGTCTCCCCAGTGATCTGTGCCCCCCAGTCTCCCCAGTGATCTGTGCCCCCCTCCAGTGTTCTGTGCCCCCCCAGTGTTCTGTGCCCCCCCCCAGTCTCCCCAGTGATTTGTGCCCCCCCAGTGTTCTGTGTCTCCCCCCAGTCTCCCCAGTGATCTGTGCCCCCTCCCAGTGTTCTGTGCCCCCCCAGTCTCCCCAGTGATCTGTGCCCCCCAGTCTCCCCAGTGATCTGTGCTCCCCAGTGATCTGTGCCCCCCAGTCTCCCCAGTGATCTGTGCTCCCCAGTGATCTGTGCCCCCCAGTCTCCCCAGTAATCTGTACCCCCCCAGTGTTCTGTGCCTCCCCCCAGTCTCCCCAGTGACTTGTGTCCCCCAGTCTCCCCAGTGATCTGTGCCCCCCCCAGTGTTCTGTGCCCCCCCAGTCTCCCCAGTGATTTATGCCCCCCTAATGATCTGTGCTCCCCTAGTCTCCCCAGTGATCTGTGCCCCTCAGTCTCCCCAGTGATCTGTGCCCCCCAGTCTCCCCAGTGATCTGTGCCCCCCCCAGTGTTCTGTGCCCCCCCCAGTGTTCTGTGCCCCCCCCAGTGTTCTGTGCCCCCCCAGTGATTTGTGCCCCCCCCAGTCTCCCCAGTGATTTGTGCCCCCCCAGTGTTCTGTGTCTCCCCCCAGTCTCCCCAGTGATCTGTGCCCCCTCCCAGTGTTCTGTGCCCCCCCAGTCTCCCCAGTGATCTGTGCCCCCCAGTCTCCCCAGTGATCTGTGCTCTCCAGTGATCTATGCCCCCCAGTCTCCCCAGTGATCTGTGCTCCCCAGTGATCTGTGCCCCCCCAGTGATCTGTGCCCCCCAGTCTCCCCAGTAATCTGTGCCCCCCCAGTGTTCTGTGCCTCCCCCCAGTCTCCCCAGTGACCTGTGCCCCCCAGTCTCCCCAGTGATCTGTGACCCCCCCAGTGTTCTGTGCCCCCCCAGTCTCCCCAGTGATCTATGCCCCCCTAATGATCTGTGCTCCCCTAGTCTCCCCAGTGATCTGTGCCCCACAGTCTCCCCAGTGATCTGTGCCCCCCAGTCTCCCCAGTGATTTGTGCCCCCCCCCAGTGTTCTGTGCCTCCGCCCAGTCTCCCCAGTGATCTGTGCCCCCTCCCAGTGGTCTGTGCCCCCCGAGTCTCCCCAGTGATCTGTGCCCCCCAGTCTCCCCAGTGATCTGTGCTCCCCAGTGATCTGTGCCCCCCCAGTGATCTGTGCCCCCCAGTCTCCCCAGTGATCTGTGCTCCCCAGTGATCTGTGCCCCCCAGTCTCCCCAGTGATCTATGCCCCCCCAGTCTCCCCAGTGATCTATGCCCCCCTAATGATCTGTGCTCCCCTAGTCTCCCCAGTGATCTGTGCCCCTCAGTCTCCCCAGTGATCTGTGCCCCCCAGTCTCCCCAGTGATCTGTGCCCCCCCAGTGTTCTGTGCCCCCCCCCAGTGTTCTGTGCCCCCCCCAGTGTTGTGTGCCCCCCCCAGTCTCCCCAGTGATTTGTGCCCCCCCCCAGTGTTCTGTGCCTCCGCCCAGTCTCCCCAGTGATCTGTGCCCCCTCCCAGTGTTCTGTGCCCCCCGAGTCTCCCCAGTGATCTGTGCCCCCCAGTCTCCCCAGTGATCTGTGCTCCCCAGTGATCTGTGCCCCCCCAGTGATCTGTGCCCCCCAGTCTCCCCAGTGATCTGTGCTCCCCAGTGATCTGTGCCCCCCAGTCTCCCCAGTGATCTGTGCCCCCCCAGTGTTCTGTGCCCCCCAGTCTCCCCAGTGATCTGTGCCCCCCAGTCTCCCCAGTGATCTGTGCCCCCCCCCCAGTGTTCTGTGCCCCCCCAGTGTTCTGTGCCCCCCCCCAGTCTCCCCAGTGATTTGTGCCCCCCCAGTGTTCTGTGTCTCCCCCCAGTCTCCCCAGTGATCTGTGCCCCCTCCCAGTGTTCTGTGCCTCCGCCCAGTCTCCCCAGTGATCTGTGCCCCCTCCCAGTGTTCTGTGCCCCCCGAGTCTCCCCAGTGATCTGTGCCCCCCAGTCTCCCCAGTGATCTGTGCTCCCCAGTGATCTGTGCCCCCCCAGTGATCTGTGCCCCCCAGTCTCCCCAGTGATCTGTGCTCCCCAGTGATCTGTGCCCCCCAGTCTCCCCAGTGATCTGTGCCCCCCCAGTGTTCTGTGCCCCCCAGTCTCCCCAGTGATCTGTGCCCCCCAGTCTCCCCAGTGATCTGTGCCCCCCCCCCAGTGTTCTGTGCCCCCCCAGTGTTCTGTGCCCCCCCCCAGTCTCCCCAGTGATTTGTGCCCCCCCAGTGTTCTGTGTCTCCCCCCAGTCTCCCCAGTGATCTGTGCCCCCTCCCAGTGTTCTGTGCCCCCCCAGTCTCCCCAGTGATCTGTGCCCCCCAGTCTCCCCAGTGATCTGTGCTCCCCAGTGATCTGTTCCCCCCAGTCTCCCCAGTGATCTGTGCTCCCCAGTGATCTGTGCCCCCCCAGTGATCTGTGCCCCCCAGTCTCCCCAGTAATCTGTGCCCCCCCCCAGTGTTCTGTGCCTCCCCCCAGTCTCCCCAGTGACCTGTGCCCCCCAGTCTCCACAGTGATCTGTGCCCCCCCCAGTGTTCTGTGCCCCCCCAGTCTCCCCAGTGATCTATGCCCCCCTAATGATCTGTGCTCCCCTAGTCTCCCCAGTGATCTGTGCCCCACAGTCTCCCCAGTGATCTGTGCCCCCCAGTCTCCCCAGTGATCTGTGCCCCCCCAGTGTTCTGTGCCCCCCCCAGTGTTCTGTGCCCCCCCCCAGTCTCCCCAGTGATTTGTGCCCCCCCAGTGTTCTGTGCCTCCGCCCAGTCTCCCCAGTGATCTGTGCCCCCTCCCAGTGTTCTGTGCCCCCCCAGTCTCCCCAGTGATCTGTGCCCCCCAGTCTCCCTAGTGATCTGTGCTCCCCAGTGATCTGTGCCCCCCCAGTGATCTGTGCCCCCCAGTCTCCCCAGTGATCTGTGCTCCCCAGTGATCTGTGCCCCCCCCAGTGATCTGTGCCCCCCAGTCTCCCCAGTAATCTGTGCCCCCCCCAGTGTTCTGTGCCTACCCCCAGTCTCCCCAGTGACCTGTGCCCCCCAGTCTCCCCAGTGATCTGTGCCCCCCCAGTGTTCTGTGCCCCCCCCAGTCTCCCCAGTGATCTATGCCCCCCTAATGATCTGTGTCCCCCTAGTCTCCCCAGTGATCTGTGCCCCCCTCAGTCTCCCCAGTGATATCTGTGCCCGGAGCCTCTCCCAGTTCTGTCTGTGCCTTCAGCCTCTCCCATCCTTCTCTGTGCCATCTGTGCCCCCAGCGTCCCCCTGATTTGTCTGTGCCTCCAGCCTCTCCCATCATTCTCTGTGCCCCCAGGGCTGTCTGTGTCCCTCCGGCATCCCCCAGGGCTGTTTGCCCCCGGCTATTTATATAACCCCAGCAATGTTTGTGCCCCCCAGCTATGTCTGTGTATCCCAGTGATGTGTATATACCCCCAGTGACGTCTATGCCCTGCTGCTTCCCTAGTGATGTATATTCCGCCCAGCCCTCCCCAGCAATGTTTATGCCCCCCTAGCTATGTTTGTGCTCCCCATCAATGATGTATGTATCCCCCAGTGATGTATGTACCCCCCAGTGATGTCTATGCCCCCAGCCTCCCCAGTGATCTATATTCCTCCCAACCCTCCCCTGTGATGTATATACAGCAGTCCCAGCCAACTGAAACCTGGAAAAGCAGTTGTGAAAAGCAACAAGATCAATATCGCCTAATATTACAGCTGCACCAAAGAGTACAAGCTCCAGCCCCACAGTGAGTTAATTGTTTGACCAAATATATTGGGGTAATTTTCAAGTTGATAATTTTGTGCGGCCCCCGAAGGTTGGTAGAAATTTCCAAATGACCCCCGGCAGAAAAATGGTTCCCCACCCCTGATCTAGGGCAACACCGAGTACTACAGCTATCACGGCAATAACCATATTGTTTAACCTGTAGATGCAATCTAACAGTCATATTTATACAGTATACCCTAGCAACTGACATATACAGTTATTTATTATTTAACCTCATAACGACGGCCGTACGACTTAAAGCGGCGGCAAAACAGGGTACTTATTCTGTTCCGCCGCTTTAAAGCGGCGGCCCGAAAAAACCCTGTAGCGCCCCCCAGCGACCGAAAATCTCGGGGGTTTCAGCTACCGGGGGTAGCTGAGACCCCCCAGATTATGAATCGGGGTGTTTTTTTTGGACCCCGATCATGTGATCGGCGGTATACACTGTATACCGACGAACACATGAAAAAAAAAGAAATGGCCGGTAAAACTGATTTCTTTTTCATCTGACATGATCAAACATGTCAGATGAGAAAGAAATCTAACCCCCTAGTGCCCCCAAAGCCCCCGGTACCGGAGAGTCCCCCCACCCCTACCCCCACCGGACATCCAAAATGGCGCCGAAGCGCACAGAAAACTGCCGCCGGCGCCGGCTCTGCAGTCATTTCCCTCCGATCTGAAATGATCAAACATTTCAGATCGGAGGGAAATGTCCTCCCCCTGACCCCTCCTCCGGTCCACCGGAGCCCTCTGGTCACCGGAGCCCCCTCCGGTTCTCCAGAGCCACCACCCCCCTCCCCCCTCCGGAGCGTGGAAGATGGCGGCGCACAGCGCGCGGCCGCCTTCATTCTGCTCTTTCTGCCGCATGTGACACGTCACATGCGGCAGAAAGGTGTCCCCAGGTCCCACTAGGTCACCCCCCGTCACCCCCCCCCAGCCCCCGGTTATACGTTACCTGGCTGCTGGTGCTCCGGGCCCGCGATCGCCGCCTCCTTCTTCAATGCTGGCGGCGCATGCGCAGACAGCGGCTGTCAGCTGGATCCCTGCAAGCAGGGATCCTGCTGACGTCGCAACTGCACAAGCTACTCCACTGTGGACCGGGGGAGGGTGAGTGCGGTAATCTGCAGTCACACTCCTCACATGGAGAGACTGCTGTTCCAGAAAATGGGGGGTACGTTCTGTGAGCGTGCCCCTCATATTCTGGAATGAGGTTACTGCAGGTCACTCTGCCCTAGGTTGGACCGGGGCAGTGTGAGTGCAGTATTCTCAGATTACTGCACCCACACTGCTCATGGAGAGCTTGCTCTTCCAGAAAATGGGGGATACGTTCCCTGAACGTGCCCCCCATATTCTAGAAGATCCAGAGTCGGCGTGGGACCTCCAAAATGGATTACAGCGACCGGAATTTCTTTATTTTCAATAAATTGGTAAAAGAGGAATGTTTCGGGGAGTGTTTTTTCAAATAAATTTTTTTTTTGTCTTTTTTTTTTTCTATTACTGACTGGGTTAGTGATGTCGGGTATCTGTTCAGATGCCGTGACATCACTAACCCCAGGGCTTGATGCCAGGTGACATTACAGCTGGTATCAACCCCATATATTACCCCGTCTGCCACCGCACCAGGGCGCGGGATGAGCTGGGGCGAAGCGCCAGGATTGGCGCATCTAATGGATGCGCCACTTCTGGGGCGGCTGCGGCCTGCTATTTTTAGGCTGGGAAGAGTCCAATAACCATGGCTCTTCCCACCCTGAGAATACCAGACCCCAGCTGTCCGCTTCACCTTGGCTGGTGATCTAATTTGGGGGGGACCCCACGTTTTGTTTTTTTTTAAAAAAACGCCTGGGGAGCCCTCCAAATTGATCACCAGACAAGGTGAAGCTGTCAGCTGTGGTTTGCAGGCTACAGCTGTCTGCTTTACCCTAGCTGGCTATCAAAAATAGGGGGGACCCCACGTCGTTTATTTTAATTATTAATTTTTTGGGGGGGCTAAATACAAGGCTAGGCACCCTTTAGTGCCACATGAAAGGCACTAAAGGGCGCCAGCTTAGAATATGCAGGGGGTGGGACGTTATATTTATTTGACATCTATCCATTCATCCATTGTAGCATTTTAGGCTGTGTGCCCACAATCAGGGTTTGCAGCGTTTTGGGTGCAGAGTGTTTTCCCTGTGTCCATAACGCTGCGTTGTGCAGTAGAAGCACAGTGGAAGGATTTTTAGAAATCTCATGCCCAATGTGCTTCTTTTCTCCGCAGCATAAACCGACCTGTGGCGCAGCTTCCCGAGCCTCAGCATGTCAATTTATGCTGCGGAGATGAGTGTTCTCTGCAGGTAGCATAGAGCTCCACAGCGGCCTAAACCCAAATCGTGGGCATGGGCAGCTGCGTTCTCCCGTGGACAACACTCACATCTCTGCAGGAGGCTGACACTGTGTACTAGACGCCGTGTCGCTGGATCATGGCCACATAGCCTAAAAGTGAGACATTTGTTGCTACAGCAACATTTTTGTGAAGTACCTGTGGATTCAAAATGCTTACTATACTCCTGAATAAAATCCAGTTTCCAAAATGGGGTCACTTGTGGGGGGTTTCTGCTGTATAGGTACCCAAGGGGCCCTGCTAATGTGACATGGTGCCCGCAATTTATTTCAAGTTTTCCAGAATTCAAATGGTGCTCCCTCCATTCCAAGCCCTCCCATTTATCCAAACAGAGGTTTTTGGCCACATGTGGGGTATCCCTGTGCTCATAAGACATTGGATAACAACCTGTGGGGTCCACGGTTTGTTGTTGTCTCTTGAAAAAGTGAGAAATTTGATGCTAAAGCAACAGTTTTGTGAAAAAAATGAAAATTTTCAATATGGCAACCTAAGCTTATCAAATTCTGTGAAGTACTCGTGGATTCAAACTGCTCACTATACACCTAGATAAAAGCCTTGAGGTGTCTTGTTTCCAGAATGAAGTCACTTGTGGGGGACCGCCACTGTTTAGGCACCTCAGGGGCTCTCCAAATGCAACCTGGCGTCCGCTATTGATTCCAGCCAATTTTGCAGTCAAATGGCACTCCTTCCCTTCCGAGCCCTGCCATGCGCCCAAACAGTTGATTTCCACCACATATACGGTATCGCCAAACTCAGGAGAAATTGCACAATAAATGTTATGCTGAATTTTTTCCTTTTACTCTTGTAAAAAAAAAAGCTACCTGGTTGAAATAACAATTTTGTGGTAAAATTTTATTTTTTTTTTTTCATGGCTCAACGTTATAAAATTCTGTGAAGCACCTGAGGGTTCAGGGTACTCACCAAACATCTAGATAAATTCCTTGAGGGGCCTAGTTTCCAAAATGGGGTCACTTGTGCGGGGTTTCTGCTGTTTAGGTACCTTAGGGGACCTCCAAATGCGACATGGTGCCCGCAATCTTTTTCAGGCAAATTTCCTTTCTAAAATTCAAATATTGCTCCTTTCGTTCCAAGCCCTCCCATTTGTCCAAACAAAGGTTTCAGACCACATGTGAGGTATCACCGCGCTCATAAAAAAGTGGTTAACAAACCTTGAGGTCAAATTTTTGGAATTACCTCTTGAAAAAGTGAGAAAATTGATGCTAAAGCAACATTTTTGAGAAAATTATTAAAATTTTCAATATGACAACGTAACGTTAACAAAATCTGTGAAGTACCTGTGGATCTAAAATGCTCACTATACCCCTAGATAGAAGCCTTGAGGGGTCTAGTTTCCAAAATGGTGTCACTTGTGAGGGATTTCTTCTGTTTAGGTACCTTAGCGGACCTGTAAATGCAACATGGTGCCCACAATCTATTTCAGCCAAATTTGCTTTCTAAAATTCAAATATTGCTCCTTCTGTTCCGAGCCCTCCCATTTGTCCAAACAGAGGTTTCTGACCACATGTGGGGTATCGGCGCGCTCATAAGAAAGTGGGGAACAAGTTTTGGGGTCCATTTTGTTGTGTTATTTCTTCTAAAAGTGAATACATTTGGGTTAGAGCAACATTTTTAGGTAAAATTTAATTTTTGCTTTTTTTCATTCCACATTGCTTTTGTTCATGTGAAGCACCTGAAGGGTTAATAAACTTCTTGAATGTGGTTTTGAGTACTTTGGGGGGTGCAGTTTTTAGAATGGTGTCACTTTTGGGTATTTTCTGTCATCTAGGCCTATTGAAGTCACTTCAAATGTGATGTGGTCCCTAAAAAACTGGTTTTGTAAATTTTGATGTAAAAATGAGAAATTGCTGATAAACTTTGAACTCTTCTAACTTCCTAACAAAAAAAAATTTTGTTTCCAAAATTGTGCTGATGTAAAGTAGACATGTGGGAAATGTTATTTATTAACTATTTTGTGTCACAGAAATCTCTGGTTTAACGGTATAAAAATTCAAAAGTTGAAAATTGCTAAATTTTCAAAATTTTTGCCAATATTCAATTTTTTTCATAAATAAACACAAAAAATATTGTCCTAAATTTGGTACTAACATGAAGTCCAATATGTGACGAAAAAACAATCTCAGAATCACCGGGATCCGTTGAAGCGTTCCAGAGTTATAACCTCATGAAGTGACACTGGTCAGAATTGCAAAATTTGGTCTGGTCATTAAGGTGAAAATTAGCTCCGTCACTAAAGGGTTAAAGGAGCAAGCAGATCAGCAGAGATTAACTCTTGCTAGCCTGCCTATGAATCAGCACACAGCAGATCGATGCCCAAGTCTGCATGTGTTGATCCCAGACACCAGAGAAACCATCGGGCGGAGCGTCAGAATCTGCAATGTGAACAGAGCCGTACTCCGCCATGACATTCAGAGAAGTTTATTTTTTCCATTTCTAATCATAAAATATATTTTATTCATTACACTGGATTAGTGAGTTGGCTTCTTATCCTTTTTTGTTTATATACATTAGATACTGCGTATTTCTAATCCCATCCTGTGTGATACACTCCATTGAGCCTTGTGTGTAATCCCAGAGTGTGTTATCCTCTGCTTATCTAATCACAGCAAGTCATACAGTCTGCGTATGATACAGCGAGCAGTACCAACTTAGCGCATGTCCGCATGCTGCAGTTTTGTCATAGCCACAAAAATGCCCCCTGTGGCCAAAACAATGCATCAAAAAATGTGTTTCTTCGGCGCTCCATTGGGAGACCCAGACGATTGGGTGTATAGCTACTGCCTCCGGAGGCCACACAAAGTATTACACTAAAAAGTGTAAGGCCCCTCCCCTTCTGCATATACACCCCCCGTGGGATCACGGGCTCCCCAGTTTTATGCTTTGTGCGAAGGAGGTCAGACATCCACGCATAGCTCCACTGTTTAGTCAGCAGCAGCTGCTGACTATGTCGGATGGAAGAAAAGAGGGCCCATACTTGGGCCCCCAGCATGCTCCCTTCTCACCCCACTTTTGTCGGCGGTGTTTGTTAAGGTTGAGGTACCCATTGCGGGTACGGAGGCTGGAGCCCACATGCTGCATCCTTCCCCATCCCTCTGAGGGCTCTGGGTGAAGTGGGATCTTACCGGCCTCCAGGCTCTGAGGCCGGGCTCCATCCACAGACCCGGAGATCCTGCTGGAATGGAGCTGAGTATCGTCAGGGACAAGGCCCTGCAACGTTAAGGTACTCTGTGTCCCCGTACAGACCACGCACACACACACCAGCATGCTGGGTGTGTTAGTGCGCCGGGGACAACAGCGCTGCGCGCTGGGGCTATACTCACTGCAGCTTAGCTGAGTGAGTTAATGTGTGGGAAACGGCCGCGCCGGCCGCTGCTAGAAGCTGCGGCGCGGATGAGACTTGTGGTGCGCCGGGGACTTCCGCGCTGACCGTGCTTTTACGACGGCAGCGCTTATAAATCGAGTCCCCGGCTTTTGCGGCCTAGTTTCGTTTCCTTCCCGCCCCCGGGCCTGCCAGTCAGGGAAGGGGCGAGACGCTGTACAATGGTCAGCACCGAGGGCTGGAGTCTTATTTACATACTCCAGCCCCCTCACTGGGCACAGTGGGACGCCAGTTTCCCGCTCTTTGTCTGGGGCACGCCCACGGCCCGCCCCTCTTCACAGGACGCCGGCAGCCATTCCTGCATGCAGTCTAAGCTGGAGAACGGACACAGGCTCTGGGAGACCCGGTCAAGGGATTCTGGCGACCACACACCCGCTTAAGCGGGCGGTAAGCAGCACCTTGGTGCTGACCCCACTAGTGCCACAGTGTTTTGTGTACTTTATGCTTGTACCTATATTTGCACTGTACGGTCGCTTCTTGGCTATATACCCCTAGATTGCTCTGAGGAGACAACAGTATGTCGTCCGCAGAAAAGCAAGGGTGCCAAGGCACAGGCTTTCTATGCTGTCTGTACCGCATGTGAGGCTGTTTTACCGGCAGGTTCCACTAACCCCCATTGGGTAGAGTCTCTGCTAGTGGTGGCCCAGAGAGAGCCACCTGTGAAACTGTCCAGAGGACAGAGTTTGCAGTTTTTTGCTGATAAAATGTCTGGGACTATGACCAAGATTCTAGAAACTTTGCAGTCCAGGCCGGTGACTCAGACAATGGGCACTGTTGAATCAATGCCCCCCGGTCTCCCTCAGTTGGAACTAATACGTGCTCCAAGGGGGTCCCATACATCCCAGGCTGAAGGCTCTGCACGGACGACAGTCCCAGCAGCCTAAGCGAGCTCGCTGGGAGAGACCCTCGACTTCACACACTGGTCAGGGTCTCAGCGAGAGGATTCTCTGTATGATGAGGCAGAGGTAGCTGATCAGGATTCTGATCCTGAGACCGTTTTCAATCTGGATGCTCCTAATAGTGACTCCATGGTGAATGATCTCATAGCGTCCATCAATAGACTGGTGGATATTTCTCCCTCAGCCCCTCCAGTGGAGGAGTCAGCTTCGCGGCAGGAGAAATTCCATTTCAGGTATCCCAAGCGTAAATTCAGTACTTTTTTGGGCCACTCTGACTTCAGAGAAGCAGTCCAGAAACACCACGCTTATCCAGACAAGCGTTTCTCCACACGTCTTAAGGATACACGTTATCCCTTTCCCCCTGACGTGGTCAAGCGCTGGACCCAGTGTCCAAAGGTGGATCCCCCAATCTCCAGGCTTGCGGCTAGATCCATAGTTGCAGTGGAAGATGGGACTTCACTTAAAGATGCCATTGACAGACAGATGGACCTCTGGTTGAAATCTGTCTATGAAGCTATCGGCGTGTCGTTTGCTCCGGCATTCGCAGCCGTATGGGCACTCCAAGCTATTTTAGCTGGTCTTGCGCAGGTGGACACTGTCACACGTACATCTGTGCCGCAGGTGGCGTCCTTAACCTCGCATATGTTTGCATTGCGACTTACGCTATTAATGCTGTCCTGGACTCTACGAGCCGTACGTCAGTGGCGTCCGCCAACTCCGTGGTTTTTACGCAGAGCCTTGTGGTTAAGGGAATGGAAGGCAGATTCTGCTTCCAAAAAGTGCTTAACCAGTTTGCCATTATCTGGTGACAGACTGTTTGGTGAGCGATTGGATGAAATCTTTAAACAGTCCAAGGATAAGGATTCTTCCTTACACCAGCCCAGATCAAACAAAACCCAACAGAGGAAAGGACAGTCGAGGTTTCGGTACTTTCCAGGCTCGGGCAGGTCCCAGTTTTCCTCGTCCAAAAGGACTCAAAAGGCTCAGAGGGGCTCAGATTCCTGGCGGGCTCAATCACGCCCAAAGAAGGCAGCCGGAGGTACCGCTACCAAGGCGGTTTCCTCATGACTTTCAGCCCTCTCTCTCCGCATCCTCGGTCGGTGGCAGACTCTCCCGCTTTGGCGACATTTAGCTGCCACAGGTCAAAAAACGGTGGGTGAGAGACATTTTGTCTCACGTGTACAGGATAGAGTTCTGTTCTCGTCCTCCGGCTCGATTCTTCAGAACTTCCCCACCTCCCGACCGAGCCGATGCTCTTCTGCAGGCAGAAGGAGTGGTAATCCCTGTTCCTCTGCAGGAACAAGGTCACGGTTTTTACTCCAATCTGGTTGTGGTGCCAAAAAAGGACGGCTCTTTCCGTTCCGTTCTGGACCTAAAACTGCTCATCAAGCACATGAAAACCAGGCGGTTCCGGATGGAATCCCTCCGCTCCGTCATTGCCTCAATGTCTCAAGGAGATTTCCTAGCATCAATAGACATCAGGATGCTTATCTCCACGTGCCGATTGCTCCAGAGCACCAGCGTTTGCTACGATTCGTTATAGAAGACGAGCATCTTCAGTTCGTAGCCCTGCCCTTCGGTCTGGCGACAGCCCCACGGGTTTTCACCAAGGTCATGGCAGCAATGGTAGCAGTCCTGCACTCTCAGGGTCACTCTGTGATCCCTTACTTGGACGATCTACTTGTCAAGGCACCCTCTCAAGAGGCATGCCAACACAGCCTGAACGTTGCGCTGGAGACTCTCCAGAGTTTCGGGTGGATCATCAACTTTTCAAAGTTAATTCTGACCCCGACCCAATCGCTGACATATCTTGGCATGGAGTTTCATACTCTCTCAGCGATAGTGAAGCTTCCGCTGGACAAACAGCGTTCACTACAGACGGGGGTGCAGTCTCTCCTTCAAGGCCAGTCACACCCCTTAAGACGCCTCATGCACTTCCTAGCGAAGATGGTAGCAGCAATGGAGGCAGTCCCTTTCGCGCAGTTTCATCTGCGTCCACTGCAATGGGACATTCTCCGCCAATGGGATGGGAAGTTGACGTCCCTAGACAGGAACGTCTCCCTTTCTCAGACGGTCAAGGACTCTCTTCAGTGGTGGCTTCTTCCCACCTCATTGTCAAAAGGAAAGTCCTTCCTACCCCCATCCTGGGCGGTGGTCACGACAGACGCGAGTCTGTCAGGGTGGGGAGCAGTCTTTCTCCACCACAGGGCTCAGGGTACGTGGACTCAGCAAGTGTCCACCCTTCAGATCAATGTTCTGGAAATCTGGGCAGTGTATCTTGCCCTGCAAGCCTTCCAGCAGTGGCTGGAAGGCAAACAGATCCGAATTCAGTCGGACAACTCCACAGCGGTGGCATACATCAACCACCAAGGCGGAACACGCAGTCGGCAAGCCTCCCAGGCAGTCCGGCGGATTCTGATGTGGGTGGAAGACAGAGCATCCACCATATCCGCAGTTCACATCCCGGGCGTAGAAAACTGGGAAGCAGACTTCCTCAGTCGCCAGGGTATGGACGCAGGGGAATGGTCTCTTCACCCGGACGTGTTTCAGGAAATCTGTAGCCGCTGGGGGATGCCGGACGTCGACCTAATGGCGTCTCGGCATAACAACAAGGTTCCGATTTTCATGGCGCGGTCTCACGATCAAAGAGCTCTGGCGGCAGGCGCCTTAGTTCAGGATTGGTCGCAGTTCCAGCTACCCTATGTGTTTCCCCCTCTGGCACTGTTGCCCAGAGTGCTACGCAAGATCAGCTCCGATTGCCGCCGCGCCATCCTCGTCGCCCCAGACTGGCCGAGGAGGTCGTGGTACCCGGATCTGTGGCATCTCACGGTCGGCCAACCGTGGGCACTACCAGACCGGCCAGACTTACTGTCCCAAGGGCCGTTTTTCCATCTGAATTCTACGGCCCTGAACCTGACTGTGTGGCCATTGAGTCCTGGATCCTAGCGTCTTCAGGATTATCTCAAGACGTCATTGCCACCATGAGACGGGCTAGGAAGCCGACGTCTGCCAAGATCTACCACAGGACGTGGAAGATATTCTTATCTTAGTACTCTGCTCAGGGAGTGTCTCCCTGGCCATTTGCATTGCCTACTTTTCTTTCCTTCCTGCAATCTGGTTTGGAAAAAGGTTTGTCGCTCGGCTCCCTTAAAGGACAAGTCCCAGCGCTGTCTGTATTCTTTCAGAAGCGCCTAGCACGACGTCCTCAGGTACGCACGTTCCTGCAGGGGGTTTGTCACATTGTCCCTCCGTACAAGAGGCCGTTAGACCCATGGGATCTGAACAGGGTACTAATTGCTCTCCAGAAGCCGTCCCTCGAGCCTCTGAGGGATGTTTCACTTTCTCGACTTTCACAGAAAGTGGCCTTTCTGGTAGCGGTCACATCTCTTCAGAGAGTGTCCGAGCTAGCAGCGCGGTCAGCCAAAGCTCCCTTCCTGGTGTTTCACCAAGACAAGGTAGTGCTGCGCCCGATTCCGGAGTTTCTCCCTAAGGTGGTATCCCCCTTTCATCTCAATCAGGATATCTCCTTACCTTCCTTTTGTCCTCATCCAGTTCATCGATATGAAATGGATTTGCATTTGTTGGATCTGGTGAGAGCACTCAGAATCTACATTTCCGCTCGGATGCACTCTTTGTACCTGACTCTGGTCAGCGTAAAGGGTCGCAGGCTCCCAAATCCACCCTGGCTCGATGGATCAAGGAACCAATTCTTGAAGCCTACCGTTCTGCTGGGCTTCCGGTTCCCTCAGGGCTGAAGGCCCATTCTACCAGAGCCGTGGGTGCGTCCTGGGCATTACGGCACCAGGCTACGGCTCAGCAGGTGTGCCAGGCAGTTACCTGGTCGAGTCTGCACACTTTCACCAAGCATTATCAGGTGCATACCTACGCTTAGGCGGATGCCAGCCTAGGTAGAAGAGTCCTGCAGGCGGCGGTTGCCTCCATGTAGGGAAGGGCTGTTTTACGGCCCTAACTTGAGGTATTAATTTACCCACCCAGGGACTGCTTTTGGACGTCCCAATCGTCTGGGTCTCCCAATGTAGCGCCGAAGAAGAAGGGAATTTTGTTACTTACCGTAAATTCCTTTTCTTCTAGCTCCAATTGGGAGACCCAGCACCCGCCCTGTTTCCTTCGGGATTTTTGTTTTTTTCGGGTACACATGTTGTTCATGTTGAATGGTTTCAGTTCTCCGATGTTCCTTCGGATTGAATTTGTTTAACCAGTTATTGGCTTTCCTCCTTCTTGCTTTTGCACTAAAACTGAGGAGCCCGTGATCCCACGGGGGGTGTATATGCAGAAGGGGAGGGGCCTTACACTTTTTAGTGTAATACTTTGTGTGGCCTCCGGAGGCAGTAGCTATACACCCAATCGTCTGGGTCTCCCAATTGGAGCTAGAAGAAAAGGAATTTACGGTAAGTAACAAAATTCCCTTCTTTTGACCATGCGTTTTTCTATGCATTTTGTTAACACCAATGGGTGAAAAATGCAGGGAAAATGCAAAAAGAATTGACATGCTGCAGTTTTGTTGTCACCACAAAACTGCAGACAAAAAAAAAAAGCAACGTGCACACAGCAAATCTCAAATCTCATTGACTTTTCTGGGGAAGGAAAAGCATGCAGTTTGTAGTGACTAAAATTTCACCACAAACTGCACCAAAAACGCATTAAGGCTGCGACCGCACTTTGCGTTCTCCTACTTGCAGTTCAGAACGCACGTTTTGGCCTTAATTGATTTGACCAAAGTTGCCTTCTTCAGATATTTAGCGCTGAAAACGCATGCGTATTTACCGCATTTTTGATACGTTTTCTGCGCTTTTTGCATGCTTTTCCACCTGCGTTTTGATAGATGCGTTTTGAACATCATGACACTGCTAAATAAAGTTTAAATAGTCAAACTCAATGAAAAAATTGGAAAAAATAAAGAATTCTATATTTTTGCAAAATATAATGAAAATAGATTAATATAATGAAATTATAGCGGTAATATGATATTTAATGGAAAAAATGTAATAATTTATTAAAATTCTAAATTTTAATTGTCGGACTATGTGTGTGTGTAAAGGGACATATGAAATCATTATTTTGAAGTCAAAACGCATGTTTTCTGCACTGCAAAAGCAGGTAAAACGCAGGAATTTGCTTGATTGTTGGTTTTTGCCATTTCTCATTGACTTCAATGTTAGCAAAACGCTGTAGAAATGACAAAAACAATTGACATGCTGCTTCTTTGAACGCATGGTTTTTGCCACAAAATATGCAAATTTTTACTTGCGTTTTGAAACGCAAAGTGCGGTCGGGGAAAACAACTTTTTCCATTGGTTTTAATGGAAACGCATGCATTTTGGCATGAAAAAGGTGCTTCTGTAAACGCAACCAAAAAGCAATGGAACCGCAGGTGGAAGCGCAAAGTGTGGTCGCAGCCTTAGGCCATGTCCGCACGTTGCGTCGTCCTACTTGCAGTTCTAAACGCACGTTTTGGCTTTAATTGATTAAGCCAAAGTTGCCTTTTTCTTAAAATTAGCGCTAAAAACGCATGCGTATTTACCACGTATTTGATGCGTTTTTAGCGCTTTTTCCCTTGCGTTTTGACAGATGCGTTTTGAACATCAAGACACTGATTAATAAAGTTTAAAAAGTCAATCAGAAGGAGAAAAGAGAAAAAAAGGAAAAAATATATAAATTTAGAATTCTTAAAGAAAATAGTTAATTTCATGAAATTATAGCTGTAATATAATATTTTTGACAAAAATTTAAAAATAAACATAATTTTCTTTGATTTAATTGTCGGACTATGTGTATGTGTAAAGGAACATATTATTCCATTATTTTATTGTCTGAAGAGCATGCGTTTTTGTAATCAAAAACGCAGTGTTTCTGCAGCTAAAAAGCAGGTAAAACGCTGGAATTTTGATGTTTGTTGCTTTTTGCTACTTCTCATTGACTTCAATGTTAGCAAAACGCTGCAGAAATGGCAAAAACAATTGACATGCTGCTTCTTTGAACGCATGTTTTTTACCACAATTTATGCAAATTAAACGCTTCGTTTGAAAATGAATAGTGCGCACAGAATTTTGACATTTTCCATAGACTATTATGGAAACGCAAAACGCATGCCTTTTGGCATGAAAACGCTGCTGCTCAAAACACAGGTGAAAACGCAACGTGCGGACATAGCCTAAAAATTGCAGTGTGCCCATGGGGCCTAACATTATCTGTGCTGTCAGCTATTCTTGATGTCTCTATCTATAGGTCAATATCACTTTACAGTCACCAACAAAATGGCTTCACATTATGATCCTAAAGGCCACCCTCCCTTAAGGGCTCGTGCGCACGTTGCGTAATATCATGCATTTACGCTGCGTTGAGCACTGCAGCGTAAATGCATGCATCCTGCGTCCCCTGCACAATCTATGAAGATTGTGCATAATCTGTGCTCACGTTGCTTTTTTGAACGCAGCGATTTGGATGCTAAAATTTTGACCCAAATCCGTGCGTTCAAAAATGCAGCATGTCAATTATTTGTGCGTTTTGGATGCAGCTCCCACTCTGTCTATGGTGGGGGCAGCATCCATAGCGCATGAAATCGGCATCTATTCTGCAGATACAGTGCATCCATTACGCAGTGTTTCTGCAGTGATTTGAAGCGCACATGCGCTGTCAAATCGCTGCAGAAATTTCAGCATGTACGTGCCTACGAGCCTTTATCCTTTTGCAAATGCCCAGATGGTTAGGAGAGTTATGATTTCTGACACATGAGAGCAGATCCAGCTCACATTAACTGCAGTTATAATACGAGACGACAGTACACTAGGTTGTCATGGCAAATTTCTGCAGCTGCTCCCCATAGTTTTTAAAAGTGGAAAATATAAAAAAAAATATGTTTCATATTTTACTCCATTAAATAAATGCTGATATTAAAAAAAATAAAAGTTAATACTTTACATATTTTTGAATTGTTGAAAACATTTTTTTTGGGGGATGATTCCTTCCCTTTAAAGGCAAAATATTTTGTACTCCGAAATTTTACCATGAAAGTCTTCCACCAAGTCCATAAAATCAAGCCCTCACTAAGGTCCGTCATTTTGCAGCAGAAATAGTTTCCACATTGCAGACAGGAGAAAGGCGCTGTAAAAATGACGTTGCCTCTTCGAATTTAAAATCTGCGCGCTCCCAAATCCTAATGGCCCCATCCATTCTGAGCCACAATATGCTTAAACCGGCATTAATGTAGCAGGGAGAGCTCACTTATCAATTTACTTGGTGTGTGCCACCAGAAGCTCAAGCTTGGCACAATGTTTTGGGTACTGAAAGGCTGTGTGCGCACGTTGCATTCTATTCCGCAGCGTGTAAGTCACTGCGTGTGCGTCTCAGAACGCAGCCGAAAAAGCTGCGTTCTGAGACGCATTCAGCAGAACGCAATGTGCAAACATTCCTGGAGAGAATTCATGTGTTCTAGATGCTTGCTCTGCCATAGATAGAGTGGGAAAAGCATCCAGAACGCACATTTTTGACAGTGCAGTCCCACTCGGCTCTGCAGCATCCCCATAGACTTGCAGTAGAGCGGGACCGCATTGTCAAAAAGAGCATGGCTGGCTGCGAGACAGTGCCGCACGATCAGAATGAACTCGGATGAACTTCACCCAACATCATTGTGATCGCGAGGCTCTGTGCGTGTGCTGCGGCTTGATTTGTGGTTACTTGTGAAGGACTCACCTGTGATCGCAAATCCCCTGAGTGACTGCAGTGAGCCGCGCGATCAGCTGTGCTTTCACTCAGGTTATTCGCGGGCACAGCTGCAGACCTCCACCTGAGGGCGGTAGCCGCCAGTAACCTCAGTGACAGCACAGCTGATCGCGCGACTCACTTCAGTTGCTGCATGGAGCTCACAGGAGCAGCGGTGTTCTACTGCCGCTCCCGTCAGCTTCTAATGTAGCAGAGCTGAAAGCGTTGTGGGATCTTGCGTGGATTACGTCGGACCTGGAGGTGTTTTTGAGGGGTTAATAAAGTGGTGAAAGAGGGTGTTTTTTTGTCTTTCATTACAAATAAAGGATGTTTTGGATGTGTGTGTTTATTTTCTTTAACTTACAGGTTAATCATGGAAGGTATCTCGGGGATACGCCTGCCATGATTGACCTGGGACTTAGTGGCAGCTATGGGCTGCCATTAACTCCTTATTACCCCGTTTGCCACCGCATCAGGGCAATTCGGGATGAGCCGGGTAGAGTCCTGGGACTGTCGCATCTAATGGATGCGGCAATTCCGGGCGGCTGCTGGCTGATATTGTTAGGCTGGGGGGCTCCCCATAACATGGAGCTCCCCATCCTGAGAATACCAGCCTTCAGCCGTGTGGCTTTACCCTGGTTGGTATCCAAATTGGGGGGACTACACGTCGTTTTTTTTTTAATTATTTATTTATTTTTTTACTGCTCGAATAGACACGCCCACCGGCGGCTGTGATTTTTGCAGTGAAACAGCTGTCACTCAGCATGGGGGCGTGTCTGACTGCAACCAATCATAGGCGCCGGTGGGCAGGGGAAGCAGGGTATACGAGATGGATTAATGAGTGGCCGGCATTTTCAAAAGAGGAGAAGCCGCCACAGTGTGAACGCCGTGCAGCGCCGCGCCGGTGATCGAGGATCAGTGAGTATGAGAGAGGGGGTGGGAAGGAGAGACCGATATCGACAGAGAAAGAGACCGACATTGACAGAGAGAGACAGCGACCGAAAGACCTGTGTTTGTTATGTCAAAAAAACATGCGAATCGCAATAAAAATGTACTGTTTAACAGTTGGGCAGCGTTTTTCTACAACTCATTGATTTCAATTGGTGTAGAACGCTGCCAAAACGGACAAAAGAATTGACATGCTGCTTTTCTAAACGCAGAGATTTTGTCAAATTTTTGACAATCAAAATGCTGCGTTTCAAAAAGCATTGTGCGCACAGATTTTGCAGGATTCTCATAAACTTTGCTGGGGAAGTACAACGCATGAATTTTGTCAATGACACAGTGCAGTTGTAAACGCAGCCAAAACGCAGAAAAATACGCAACGTGCGCACATGGCCAAAAGGTAGATTTGTAATTTTCATTGTAATACCAGCTGGGAGCTGGAAAATACTTGTGGATTAAAAACAGTAAGGCTATGTGTCCACGGTAGAATGTACCTGCGGATTTTTCTGCCTGAAAATCCGCGACTTTCGCGGCAAATCCGCACCCGCGGATTTGCCGCGGATTTTGATGCGGATTTTTTTTTTTTTTTTTTCCCCATTCAAAACCAAAAATCCGCACCAAATCTGCACCAAACAATTGACATGCTGCAGATTTTTCCGGATCAAAATCCGCGGCAAATCTGCAGCGGAAAAATCCGCAGCATGGACACAGCATTTCCAAAATGCCATTGAAATGGCTTGGAAGTGCCGCTGCTGCAGATTTTCGGGAAATCCGCGGCAAATCCGCGGCAAAATCCGCGGTAAATCCGCAGCGTGGGCACATAGCCTTACAATGGTAATTCAGAGGGGTGTAATTTCCAAAATGGGGTTGCTTGTTGTGGGTTTCTGATGTATTGACTGCTCAAATGTGACATTGCAACCTCAAAGCATTCCATGTTGCCCACCAACAGTCAAATAGAACTCCGTCCCTTACGAGCCCTATGGTGTGCTCAAACAGTAGTTTCCATTACTTTATTTCTAAAATGTTCTAAATCTTGGGAGTTCTCATTTCTATACACTTTCGCCATGGGAATGTTAAGAGTGTTAGTTCTCCTGCCTTCCCCGGTGACTATTCTAATCACTTCCCTATCACTTTTTACCTATTTCTCCTTTCCTCCCTTCCTACCATTCCTTGTAGATAGATACAGAAAATACAACTCCAAAGTCTGTTTACGCTTAAAGGGAAAACTCAATAAAAATTAGTGGAAAACAAAAAGTAGTTTCCAACTACTCCGGGTAATGCATACACAGGAGATATTGCACCACAAGTATTGGGGTACAATTTCTCCTGTCACCCTTTTAAAAATGAAAATGTTTGACTAAAGTAACTTTTTAGTAAACAAAAACAAAGAGTAATTTTAATTTTTTTTTCTCCAGTTTCCTTTAATTCCTGTGAAGTATTTGATGGGTTAATAAACTTTCGAATGTGGTTTTGAATAACTTGAATGGTGTTGTTTTTTAACCTCTTCATGACCAAGGATGTACTGGTGTCGTACTCCCTGCACATGTCTGCTGAGCTGATCCATCCACGCCTTTTAACCCCTTAGGCTATGTGCCCACGGGAGCTTGTTTGTGCGGATTTTGCTGCGGAAAACCTGCTGATTTTTCTGGATTTTTCAGATAAATCCGCAGGTTTTAGCATGTACAGTCACTCCCCATGTTATCCTATGGGACATGGGGAGTGCTGTGTCCACGCTGCGGAAAGTGCGGCTGCCGTACATGCTGCGGATGTTCGCATCCGCAGGTATAATTGCATGTCAATTATTCCTGCGGATTTACCTGCGGATGTCCCGGCCCTCCGCTATGGAGATAGAGGCCGGGACCTCCGCAGGTAATTCGCATGAATATCCGCATGTTTCCCGTAGCTATTCCGCTGTAATCTCGCAGCTAAAAATAGCTGCGGACGCCGGCGGGCAGCTGCGGGAAACATGCGCTCGTACCTGCGGATACATCCGCAGGTACGAGCGCCCGTGGGCACATAGCCTTAGGGTGTGTGCCCATGATCAGGACTCACTGCGTCCTGGACACAGCGGGTCCTGACCTGCAGGGCCGCGAGTCTCCTCCGCAGGAGAACGCAGGAGACTGCATCTGCACGTACCCACAATCAGGGTTCAGTGCGCTGCGGTCTCTCACTTGTGTTCTCCTTATGGAGGGTGCAGGCAATTCCAAAGAAAACAATTGACATGCTGCGGTCTGGAAAGCTGCACCGCAGGTCAGTGTTTGCTGTGGAAAAAACAAGCACAGTGGGCACGGGATTTCTAGAAATGTCATCCACTGTGCTTGTACTGTACAACACAGCGTTTTGGACACAGCAAAAACACACTACATCCAAAATGCTGCAAACACCGATTGTGGGCATGCATCATTAGATCGCGCTTTGGCGTGGATCACACCTTTCTCCGCTGCCATCGGCAGCCCCATGATGCAGTCACGAGCCCCACGGTATTGCCATGACAGCATGGGGGTCAGATGATTACCCCTGTCGCTGCTATAACTCATTTCTTGTGAATGCTGACAGAGCGCCGGTATTTACAAGACCACAACATTTTTGGTGATCGGACAGTGTAGCCATAAAGTACCCTAGGGGGATTAGTAAAATCAATTAAAAAAAGTTAAAGTTTTAAAAAATATAAAAAAACCTAAAAGTTCAAATCACCATCTTCTGCCCCATTGAAAATAAAACAATAGTAATAAAAAAACATATTTGGTATCGCCGCTTTCAGAAATGCCCGATCTATCAAAATATAAAATCAATTAATCTGATCAGTAAATGTAGCGTAGCTAGAAAAAAAATTCCAAACACTAAAATTAAGTTTTTTTGGTTGCTGCAACATTCCATTAAAATGCAATAACAGGCGATCAAAACTTCACATAATGGACATTTTTTTTTCTGTTTCCCTGAGTGCTTTCCATAAACTGTTCTACTTTAGAATTCATTGAGTATAGTCCTATACCGCCAGCACCTTCCATTAGTGCAGACCATATATTTTATCGGCAAAACGTCGTATCTACTCAAAAATTGTATAATTTAAAAACACCAGCTCAAGACAAAAAAAATAAGTCATCACTGAGCCCCAGATCCCTAAACATAGGAACGTTGTGGGTCTCAGAAAATGGCGAAAAAAGCTGTACTCTTTTTTTTTTTGACAAACTTCTGTTTGTTTTTTTTTCACCACTTAGCTAAAAGTAAAACTATACATGTTTGGTATCTAGAAACTCGTTTCGATCTGGAAAATCATAATCCCAGGTCAGTTTTTCAAAATAGTGAACATGGTAAATAAACCCCCTAAAACAATTGAGCAATTGTAGTTTTTTTGCAATTTCACCGCACTTGGAATTTTTTTCCCGTTTTCCAGTACAATATGGGGCAGAATAAATTGTGTCATTCAAATCTATAGCTCGTCCCACAAAAAACAAGCCATCATTTGGCTATATTGATGGAAATATATAAAAGGTATGGCTCTCGGAAGAAGGGGAGGTAAAAAACAAAATTGCCCGGGGGGGAAGGAGTTAAATTGTGGTCTTGTTTGTGGGTTCTCTGGAATATAGGCCCCGTAGCCATGTAATAATAGTGTCAATAATAGTGAAGTGGTCTGTTGTGAATAAAAATGGTTTGTAAATTTTATTGGAAAAAGTGAAAAATAGCTGTTGAACGTTTAAACCTTCTAACAACTAAAAAAGTTGGTTTCAGAAATGATGCTGATGTAAAGTACCGTAGATATGTAGAAAATGATATTAACTTTTTTTTTATTCTTTCTTTTATGTCATTCACACTTAGGGTGCTGAGGCGTAGTGCCCGTATTGCTGCTCTACCAAAACCTAAATATACTTATGAGGCAAATTATCCAAATCACCTATTTCGACTTAGAAGAGGTAAGATGTACAAGTATGTTTGTCCGTTGTAGACAGTACACAGATACCCCTTATGTGGTGCACTCCAAGCTCGGAAGGGAAAAATCACTAATAATAGATTGCAGATACCGTGTCACTGTTATGTGCATAGTATCGCACACGTGGAAAATATTAAAGGGAACCAAACATCAGCATTTTCCTATATAAGGTGCAACCAGTGCAGTACTGGCACTATCAGGCACAGTGTGTACATACCATCAGGGTGCAGCTCGGATGTTTAGGCTGTGAAATTCAACATTATAAAGTTTGAAAATTCATGCGCTTTTTGATTGACGTGTGCACCTCTGCTGCTAATATCAGGGCGGGTTATACACGTGTATCCCCGCCCCCCCCGCCACCTGTTCCTCCCTCTCACTGGCCGTATGCAAATTTATATTCTTCAGTTACACGGCGTCGGAGTTTCTGAAGCCCACAGTATTATGGTGCATGAGAGGGCGGCGCATGCGCCCTTGCTTCTTCAGATCTGTTGTGTCCGCGGGAGCGCCCGGTCACAACAGGACTGGAGAACAGCTGATCTTACCGATTAGCTGCAGCAGACGATCTCGTAGGAGATGTCTGCTGCAGCTAATCAGGGTAAGATCAGCTGTTCTCCAGTCCTGTTGTGACCGCGCGCTCCCGCAGTCACAACAGATCTGAAGAAGCGAGGGCGCATGCGTCGCCCTCTCATGCACCATAATACTGTGGGCTTCAGAAACACGACGCCGGAGATGAGCGCTATGCGCAGGCGCTAACTCCGACGCCGTGTAACTGAAGATTACAAATTTACATACGGCCAGTGAGAGGGAGGAACAGGCGGCGGGGGGGCGGGGATAAACGTGCATAACCCGCCCTGATATTAGCAGAGAGGTGCACACGTCAATCAAAAAGTGCATGAATTTTCAAACTTTATAAAGTTGGATTTCACTGCCTAAACACCCGAGCTGCCCCCTGATGGTATGTACACACTGTGCCTGATGGTGCCAGTACTGCACTGGCTGCACCTTATATAGGGAAATGCTGATGTTTGGTTCCCTTTAAAGAGGGTCTATCTCAATTCTACTGCACCTGACCCTCTCGTTTCTTGTACAGGCTAGAGGCCTTAGCTGTGCAGTCTCTAAAGGCCCTGGCGCAGACTGAAACAACCTTAACTGGATAATCAACAAACAAACAGAAATCAGAGTATATTGTATCAAATAGTTTTTATCTTACAAAATATTTTTTTAAAACATTTATTTAATCCAAATAGCTAAAAAACATCAAAAAAATCAAGAAAAACATCACTTGAAAAACACAGACACAGAGGGGATTTCTGACCATAAATTATTGGTGAGAGGAGTAAAGGAAAATTATACTCAATTCATGAAAAAATACCAAGAATTTATACAATCAGAGCAACACCTCACCCATCTCACCGATATTAAAAAACAATGCACTAATAAATAGATTGCATTTATAAATATGCAAGGTATAAATGTATAAGGGCCCCTGTATAAAAATATTCAGTCGCAAAAAAAATGTGTTCGTTCGGCGGTTCGTTCGGCGTCACAGCAGTGTCACTAAGTGGCCGCCCAATCAAAGCAGAGGGGCGGAGATGAGCAGGACATAACATCCCGCCCACCGTCTTCCTCATTGCGGGCGGCCGCAGGTAAGGTGAGGTTCCTCGTTGCTGCGGTGTCACACATAGCGATGTGTGCTGCCGCAGGAACGACGAATAACATCGGACCTGCAGCAGCAACGATAATTGGGAATAGGGGGGCATGTCACCGATGAGCGATTTTGAACGTTTTTGCGACAATTCAAAATCGCTTATAGGTGTCACACACAACGACATTGCTAAAGCGGCCGGATGTGCGTCACAAATTCCGTGACCCCAACGAGATCGCTTTAGCGATGTCGTAGCATGTAAAGCGGCCTTAGGATGACCACTTGGACCTTTTTCTTCCTTAGGCTGGAGTCACACTTGCGTTCGATAAATAGGTCCGATTCTCATGCCTGAAAGTAGGATGAGCTCTATCCGAGTGTTGATCCGTCTGCAATACGAGTCTGTGATTTTTCTCATGATAGTAGTCCGTAAGCAATCCGTATTCAATCCGTATGTGATACGTTTTTTTCTCAGCAGCTATTAGTCATTACAGTCATGTACACGAGCATTTACAGTGTTATGTGCTACATGATAGATTGTATTTAGAAAAATGGATGTCACTAGGATGGTCCGTGTGACATCCGTTTTTTTATCGCACCCATAGACCTGCATTGGAGAGTCTCGCTCGAGAAACTCTAAAAATCGCAGCAAGCTGCAATTATTTTCTCAGTCCGATTTGAGCTGAGAAAAAAAAGCAGATCGGAGCAGCCTCATTGATTAACATTAGTTCGAGTGCAATGCGAGATTTTCTCACATTGCACTCGTGCGAGTCAATCGCAAGTGTGAAACCGGCCTAAGGCTGTCTTCACACACGGCATCTTTTTTCTGATTGCATCTTGACTGCATCTTTTTTCCCTGTGGTTTCAGAAAATGCAGCTTGTGGCCCAAAAAAAGTACGTTTTTGACGTCTTTTTACCGTGTTTTTGTTAATGCATTTTTTAAAGTAGAAACAAAGATAGGATTGGATAATAGATAGATAGCTAGAATATATAGAGAATTAGAGAGATAGATGGATGGATGGATAGATAGATAGATAGATAGATAGATAGATAGAATTGATAGTGAATTAGATAGATGGATGGATGATAGATAGATAGACAGATAGATAGATAGATAGATAGATAGATGGATAGATGGATACATGGACAGATGGATAGATGGATAGATGGATAGATAGATGGATGGATGGATGGATGGATGAATGGATGGATACATGGACAGATGGATAGATGGATAGATGGATGGATGGATGGATGGATAGATGGATACATGGACAGATGGATAGATGGATAGATGGATGGATGGATGGATGGATAGATGGATGGACAGATAGATAGATGGATGGATGGATGGATGGATGGATAGGTGGATGGACAGATAGATAGATAGATAGCTAGAACAGATAGAATAGATAATAAGAAAGAACAGATAGAATAGATAGAAATAAATAACAGAATAGCTTGATAGAGAGGGATGGCCAGCTGTTTTTTTTTTTTAGTTTTTTTGTTAAATTTTTTTTGTTGTTTTCTAGAGTACCCTTCATTTTTCATATCCAGCACAGGATAGGCGGCAGTTGCAGGCTGCAACCATCAGCTGTCTGCTAAACCTTGGCTGGTCATGAAAAATACAGGGGATCCCACACTTTTTTTAAAAAATGATTTGATTTATTGAAAAAAAAATAAATCTTGCATCTTGCCGAAACGAACGTCCGTCGGGTGGGCGCCATTCCCCGGTTCTTTGTGCGACATACATTGTGAACTAAATGTAATATTACCCTCCTGGGCTAACTGGGTATTGGGGTCTGTGCACCCATATTGAATGTTGTCTCTCTTTTCCCACTTGATTATTAATATTAATAAAAATAAAAATTTCATGATAAGATGTCTCATCGCTCTTTTTTCTTTGTGGTTGCACTAACTTGAACTGGGCCAAATAGATGTATAACGTAAAACTTCCCATTTATTGACTCCGTTAAAATCACTAGGGGGTTAGGCATGAGAACATCAAATTATTAGGGAAGGACAAAAATCAATGCAATTCAGCCTGGGCCGTAACCAAGGTATAAGATATACCTCTATTTCGCCCACTTCTTTCAGCATTGGAATCAACTTGTCTTATATTTTTTTTGCCCCACAAAAAAGCACTAGGGCTTATTTTTGGAGGTGGTCTTATTTTTGGAGAAACACGGTTGGGGGGTACGTTAACGCCCCAAAAAAGCAGACCCCCCCCACTTCCCAGGAGACTCATATTACCAGACCGGACGTCTGAGTGGCTCCCAGGTCCTCCTGTGATCTCTGGTGGAAGCTGCACGCTGTCCTCCCCTGCTGCTGGCTGACACACACACACACACACAGCAGATCGCAGACACAGCAGATCGCAGACACACTAATCAGATCGCAGACACACACAGCTGGTCACACACAGAGCCGATCGCGTACACACAGCCGATCGCGTACACACATAGCCGATCGCGTACACACACAGCCGATCGCGTATACACACAGCCGATCGCGCACACACACAGCCGATCGCGTACACACACAGCCGATCGCGCACACACACAGCCGATCGCGCACACACACAGCAGATCGCACACATCACATCCAGCGCAACCGGGAGGGAGTCACGTGTCCTGCCGCAGGTCCTGTTCTGCAGGTCCTTGCGCTCCACCGCACTGCCTTTCAGGATTCTGCCGGCGAGAAGAGATCGGTGTCGCTGAATGTGGTGAGTATATATGCGATCCAATGTGTGTGTGATCTGATGTTTGTGTATGTGATTTGATGTTTGTGTGTGATCCGATGTTTGTGTGTGTGATCCTATGTCTGTGTGTGAGATCGGATGTTTGTGTGTGAGATCTGGTTTGTCTGTGAGATCTGATTGTGTGTGTGAGATATGAATGTGTGCGGGTGTGCGATCACTGCAGGTCATCTGCTTGGCGTCTGGGGAGTATGATTATGGCGTGCCCGCTGTCTATAATGAAGTGTCCTGCAGTATCTTTTTTAGCTGCACGGACACTTCATTATTGATCAGTGACTAGGGCTGATTTCTTCAGCGCTCTATTGGGAGACCCAGACGATTGGGGTATAGCTACTGCCTCCGGAGGCCACACAAAGCACTACACCAAAAAGTGCAAGGCCCCTCCCCTTCTGGCTATACCCCCCCGTGGTATCACGGGTTCTCCAGTTTTCAAGCTTTGTGCGAAGGAGGTCAGACATCCATACATAGCTCCACAGATTTTAGTCAGCAGTAGCTGCTGACTATTTCGGATGGAAGAAAAGAGGGCCCATATAGGGCCCCCAGCATGCTCCCGTCTCACCCGTGGATGGTGTTGTACGGTTGAGGTACCTATTGCTGGTACAGAGGCTGGAGCCCCACATGCTGCTTTCCTTCCACATCCCCTTGTAGGGCTCTGTGGAAGTGGGATCCTGCCGGCCTCTAAGCTCTGACGCCGGGCTCCATCCACAGACCCAGTTGAACCTGATGGATATGGAGCAGGAGTACAATCAGGGACAAGGCCCTGCATCATACAGGTACTCTGTGTCCCCGGCAGGCACAGACACACTCCGGGCTGGCTGGGTGTTGTAGTGCGCCGGGGACCGTAACGTTGGAGTTAGTGTTCCTACAGTTTACTGGGGGACTTTGTGTTGTGGGAACGCAGCGCCGACCCCCACTGGACCGGGCGGCGCTGCTGTGACTTGTGGTGCGCCGGGGACACGCCGACCGCGCTTTTACGGCGGCGGCGTTTATAACTTTAGTCCCCGGCTTTTTGCGGCCTAGCTCCGCTTCGTTCCCGCCCCCACCCTGTCAATCAGGGTAGGGGAGAGACGCTGTTTCGCAGCAGCGACGAGGGCTGGAGCCTGATTTACATGCTCCAGCCCTCTCACTAGGCACAGAGGGAAGCAGGCTTCCCGCTCTTAGCCAGGAACGCCCAGGGCCCGCCCCCCCTCCTCTCCCAGGACGCCGGCAGCCATTACATGCAGTCTGGCTGGAGGAAGGACGCAAGGCTCTGGGAGACCTGGACTAGGGGGCTTTTGGCGACCACACACCCGCTCTTAAGCGGGCGGTAAGCGGCATTTCAGCTGGCCCCTCTAGTGCCTCAGTGTGTATTGGTGTACTGTGTCACCAGATATATATATTTATTTATTTCTTGCACTGTGAGGTCGCTTCCTGGCTGGATACCCAGATCGCTCTGAGGAAGCAGCAACATGTCATCCACAAAACGCAAGGCTGCCAAGGCTAGGGCTGTGTACACTGCGTGTGCTGCATGTGGGGCTGCTCTACCAGCAGGCTCCG
Source organism: Anomaloglossus baeobatrachus (assembly GCF_048569485.1). NCBI lineage: Eukaryota > Metazoa > Chordata > Amphibia > Anura > Aromobatidae > Anomaloglossus > Anomaloglossus baeobatrachus. Next base: position 57,127 of record NW_027441945.1, read on the forward strand.
ATGACCCCCATTGTGTGCAATGCTCCGATCCGGTGCTGCTTCGCCAGCCGGAGTCCGGAGAGGTAGTGACCCAGGCTGAGACGCTTGTAAGTTCTGCCCCGGCGCCAGGGACAGACTTTGCAGTTTTTGCTGATAGAATGTCTGTGACTATGACAAAAATCCTTGAAACTTTGCAATCCATGTCTGGGGCTCAGTCTTTGGACTCGGCGAGGTCTCTGTCCTCTGGCCCCCCTCAGCTGGATCCAATCCAGACTACAAGGGGGTCCCCGGCTTCACAAGCTGAGGATTATGACTCAGATGATAGCCCCAGCCACCCTAAGCGAGCTCGCTGGGAAAGACCCTCAACGTCATCACACTGCTCAGGGTCTCAGCGCAATCAGTCTCCCTGTGAGGTGTCTGAAGAGAGTGATCAGGAATCCACTCCTGGAACCCCTCTCAACCTGGATACCCCTGATGGGGACGCCATGGTAAACGACCTCATCTCAGCCATCAATAGGCTGTTAGATATTTCTCCCCCAGCCCCTTCAGCAGAAGAGGCAGCTGCAGAGCAGGAGAAGTTTCGTTTCCTCTATCCCAAGCGTAAATTGAGTGCTTTGTTGGATCACTCTGACTTCAGAGAATCAATCCAGAAACACGACGCTCACCCAGAAAGACGTTTCTCTAAACGTTCTAGGGATACACGTTATCCTTTCCCCCCTGATGTGGTCAAGCGCTGGACCCAGTGTCCAAAGGTAGACCCCCCGATTTCCAAACTTGCAGCTAGATCCATAGTTGCAGTGGAGGATGGCGCTTCACTTAAAGATGCCAATGACAGACAGATGGACCTTTGGTTAAAATCTGTCTATGAAGCTATCGGCGCGTCGTTTGCTCCGGCATTCGCAGCCGTATGGGCTCTCCAGGCTATTTCAGCTGGTTTAGCAAAAGTGGATGCTATCATACATCCAGCAGTGCCACAAGTGGCGTCCCTTACCTCGCAGATGTCTGCGTTTGCGTCTTACGCTATCAATGCGGTCCTAGAATCTACCAGCCGCACCTCAATGGCGTCCGCCAATTCGGTAGTTTTGCGCAGAGCCTTGTGGTTAAGGGACTGGAAGGCAGATGCTGGTTCCAAAAAATGTTTAACCAGCTTGCCTTTATCTAGAGATAGACTGTTTGGCGAGCCATTGGCTGACATCATTAAGCAGTCCAAGGGTAAAGACTCTTCTTTACCCCAGCCCAGAACAAGCAAACCTCAGCAGAAAAAGTGGCAGCAGAGGTTTCAGTCCTTTCGAGGTTCGGGCAAGACACCATTTACCTCGTCCAAAGGGTCTCAGAGGACGCAAAGAAACTCAGATTCCTGGCGGGCTCACGCACGCCCCAAGAAAGCAAATGGAGGAACCGCTTCCAAAGCGGCTACCTCATGACTTCCAGCCCCCTCCCGCCGAATCTCCGGTCGGGGGCAGGCTCTCCCGCTTTTGCGACATTTGGCTGTCACAGGTCAAGGACCGGTGGGTGACAGACATTTTGTCTCGCGGGTACAGAATCGAGTTCAGTTCTCGTCCTCCAGCCCGATTCTTCAGAACCTCCCCACATCCAGACCGAGCAGATGCTCTGCGGCAGGCGGTGGACTCCCAAAGAGCGGAAGGAGTAGTGATCCCTGTCCCTCCTCAGGAACAGGGTCGAGGGTTTTACTCCAATCTCTTTGTGGTTCCAAAAAAGGACGGCTCATTCCGTCCTGTTCTGGACCTAAAACTGCTCAACAAACATGTGCACGCCAGGCGGTTCCGGATGGAAACCCTACGATCTGTCATTGCCTCAATGTCTCGAGGAGACTTCCTTGCCTCAATAGACATCAAAGATGCTTATCTCCACGTGCCAATTGCTACAGAACATCAACGTTTTCTACGTTTTGTGATAGGAGACGACCATCTTCAGTTCGTAGCTCTGCCATTCGGTCTGGCGACAGCCCCACGGGTCTTCACCAAGGTCATGGCGGCAGTGGTAGCAGTCTTGCACTCTCAGGGACACTCGGTGATCCCTTACCTAGACGATCTACTGGTCAAGGCACCCTCTCAAGAGACATGCCAACTCAGCCTGAATGCTAGACGGCCAAGGACTCGCTATAATGGTGGCTCCTTCCCACCTCATTGTCTCAGGGAAGATCCTTCCTGCCCCCATCCTGGGCAGTGGTCACGACAGATGCGAGTCTGTCAGGGTGGGGAGCAGTTTTTCTCCACCACAGGACTCAGGGAACGTGGACTCCGCAGGAGTCCACCCTTCAGATCAATGTTCTGGAAATCAGGGCAGTGTATCTTGCCCTACTAGCCTTCCAACAGTGGCTGGAAGGAAAGCAGATCCGAATCCAGTCGGACAACTCCACAGCGGTGGCATACATCAACCACCAAGGAGGGACGCGCAGTCGGCAAGCCTTCCAAGAAGTCCGGCGCATTCTAATGTGGGTGGAAGACACAGCATCCACCATATCCGCGGTTCACATCCCAGGCGTCGAAAACTGGGAAGCAGACTTCCTCAGTCGCCAGGGCATGGACGCAGGGGAATGGTCCCTTCACCCGGACGCGTTTCAGGAAATCTGTCGCCGCTGGGGAGTGCCGGACGTCGACCTAATGGCGTCCCGGCACAACAACAAGGTCCCGGCATTTATGGCGAGGTCGCGCGATCAAAGAGCTCTGGCGGCAGACGCCTTAGTACAAGATTGGTCGCAGTTCCGGCTCCCATACGTATTCCCGCCTCTGGCACTCTTGCCCAGAGTCTTACGCAAGATCAGATCCGATTGCAGCCGCGTCATACTCGTCGCCCCAGACTGGCCGAGGAGATCGTGGTATCCGGATCTGTGGCATCTCACGGTCGGCCGACCGTGGTCACTTCCAGACCGACCAGACTTACTGTCCCAAGGGCCGTTTTTCCATCAGAATTCTGCGGCCCTGAACCTGACTGTGTGGCCATTGAGTCCTGGATCCTAGCGTCTGCAGGATTATCCCAAGGAGTTGTAGCCACAATGAGACAGGCTAGAAAGTCGACGTCTGCTAAGATCTACCACAGAACGTGGAAGATTTTCTTATCCTGGTGTTCCGCTCAGGGAGTGTCTCCCTGGCCATTTGCATTGCCCACTTTTCTTTCTTTCCTGCAATCGGGGTTAGAAAAGGGCTTGTCGCTCAGCTCCCTTAAAGGGCAAGTATCGGCACTATCCGTGTTTTTTCAGAAGCGTCTAGCACGTCTTCCTAAGGTGCGCACGTTCCTGCAGGGGGTCTGTCATATTGTGCCCCCGTACAGGCGGCCGTTAGATCCATGGGATCTGAACAGGGTACTAGTTGCTCTCCAGAAGCCGCCTTTCGAGCCTCTGAAGGAAGTTTCCTTTTCTCGCCTGTCACAGAAAGTGGCGTTTCTTGTTGCGATCACATCGCTTCGGCGAGTGTCGGAGCTGGCAGCTCTGTCATCCAAGGCTCCCTTCCTGGTGTTCCACCAGGACAAGGTAGTGCTGCGCCCCATTCCGGAGTTTCTCCCTAAGGTCGTCTCCTCGTTTCATCTTAATCAGGATATATCCTTGCCTTCCTTTTGTCCTCATCCGGTTCACCGGTATGAAAAGGACTTACGTTTGCTGGATCTGGTGAGAGCACTCAGAATCTACATTTCCCGCACGGCGCCCATGCGCCGTTCCGATGCACTTTTTGTCCTTGTCGCTGGTCCGCGCAAGGGGTTGCAGGCTTCTAAAGCCACCCTGGCTCGATGGATCAAAGAACCAATTCTAGAGGCCTACCGTTCTGCGGGGCTTCCGGTTCCTTCAGGGCTAAAAGCCCACTCAACCAGAGCCGTGGGTGCGTCCTGGGCATTACGACACCAGGCTTCGGCTCAACAAGTGTGCCAGGCAGCTACCTGGTCGAGTCTGCACACTTTCACCAAGCATTATCAGGTGCATACCTATGCTTCGGCGGATGCCAGCTTAGGTAGAAGAGTCCTGCAGGCGGCAGTGACACCCCCGTAGGGGAGGGCTGTTTTGCAGCTCTAACATGAGGTATTTCTTTACCCACCCAGGGACAGCTTTTGGACGTCCCAATCGTCTGGGTCTCCCAATAGAGCGCTGAAGAAGAAGGGAATTTTGTTACTTACCGTAAATTCCTTTTCTTCTAGCTCTTATTGGGAGACCCAGCACCCGCCCTGTTGTCCTTCGGGATTTTTTTGTTGTTTGCGGGTACACATGTTGTTCATGTTGAACGGTTTTTCAGTTCTCCGATGTTACTCGGAGTTAATTTGTTTAAACCAGTTATTGGCTTTCCTCCTTCTTGCTTTGGCACTAAAACTGGAGAACCCGTGATACCACGGGGGGGTATAGCCAGAAGGGGAGGGGCCTTGCACTTTTTGGTGTAGTGCTTTGTGTGGCCTCCGGAGGCAGTAGCTATACCCCAATCGTCTGGGTCTCCCAATAAGAGCTAGAAGAAAAGGAATTTACGGTAAGTAACAAAATTCCCTTCTTTCAGGGGAGGGCTTATATTTAAACTTTGCTCCGAAAATGCTGAAAATCCCTGCTAGGGCTTATTTTTGATGGAGGTCTTATTTTTGGAAAAACACGTTATTTAAAAAAAATCTGAAAATAAAGAAGAAAAATAATAAAAATAGTCCAATTAAATTTGTGTAAAAAAATAAAATAAACAAATAAGTACACATATTTGGTATTGCCACGTCCATAACAACCCGAGCTAACCCCTTCAGTGTACACGATAAAAAAAAAAAAAACATAGCAAAAACAATGTCTTTTTAACATATAGCTGACAAAAAAGTGGAATAAAATGTGATCAAAAAGTTATATATAAATAAAACTGGTACAGATGAAAACATCATTTCACCCGCAAAAAAACAAGCCACCATACAGTTTTATCAGCCAACAAATAAAAATGTTATAGCTGTCAAAATACAGCAATGCAAAAACTGATTTTTTCCGTGCAAAATAGTTTTTATGGTATAAAAGCAGCAAAACAAAAAAACTTGTATAAATATGGTATCTCTGTAATAATACTGACCTGGAGAATAAATCTATCTTATCACTTTTACAGCACTGTAAACAACGTTAAAAAACCCCCTATTCCTGAGTTGCTGTTTCTTCTTGATTCTGCCTCACAAAAAGTGGAATAGAAAGCGATCAAAAATTATGGCCAAAAATGGTATCAATAAAAACTCCAACTTATCCCACAAAAAAAGTCCTCACATGTCAGAATAAAAAAAAAACTATAGCCTTCAAAATCTGGTGATGCAAAAAAACTTTATTTTGTAAAAAGCGTTTTTTAGTACCAGAGGAATACAGCCACCTAATCACCTATACTACATGGCGAATGGTGTAAAAAATAAATAAAGAAAGCCAATAGTTCAACTGTTGTTGATTTGTTCATTCTGTCTTTAAAAGAACGCAGTACGGCACGGCTCATATTTATCCTGTGCTCTACGCTAAGTGCTTGCATCGGGATTACCTTTAAGGGTGCTTGCCCACAATAAGGAATAGCAGCATATTGGATGCTCCGTATTTTTGCTGTGTCCAAACCACTGCATTGTGCGGTACAAGCACAGTGGATGGACTGATATAAATCCAATGCCCACTGTACTTCTTTTCTATACTTCGTAAACTGACCTGTGGAGCTGCTTCCCTAGATGCAGTATGTCAATTTATGCTGCAGAGACGCGAGTGTTCCCAGCTGGGAAAACAGAGCGAAAGTCCACAGTGCCCCAAACCCTGATCGTGGGCATGGGCAGCTGCCGCCTCCTGAGTAGTGCACTTGTGTCTCTGCAGGTGAATACACTCCACATCCAGAACATGGCATGTGCTGATCGCTGGCACGTACCCTAGAGACTAAATCATTACTACTCCTGTAGATGAATTCCCAGAGGGGTGAAATTTCCAAAATGTGGTCACTTGAGGGGGATTTCTTCTTTTCTCGCACATGGGGACTCTGCAAATGGTGTCCACAAACTATTCTAGGAAAATCTGTGTTTCAAAAAATCAAATGGTGCTCCTTCCTCTCTGAGACCGACCTGTCGTGCGGCCAAACACTACTGTACAATGACATGTGGGGTATTGTCATGTTCAGGAGAAATTGTGTAACACATTATAGGACATTTTTTACCTATTCCCCATGTGCAAATTGGAAATTTGGGGTTAGCACAACATTTTAGTTGTAAAAATGTAATTATTTTTGTTTACCGCCCAATAGTATAAAATTTGTTTGCACACTGCACCTCTGAATGAATTCATTGAGGGGTACAGTTTGTAAAATGGGGTCACTGTGGGAGATTTCTGCTGTTTTGGCATTTCAGGGGCTCTACCAATGTGACATGGCAAAACAAACCATTCCAACTAAATCTGCACTCCAATGTGGTACTCTTTCCCTTCTTCTTCTTTCCTGCATTAGTCAGGAGAAATTGCACAATAATTTGTATGGTTCACTATCTCCTATTACTCTAGGTTATTTGCAAAATTTGGCGTTAACGCAACATTTTTGTGGTTTAAAAATTACATTTTTCATTTTCACAGCTTATAAAATTCTGTGAAGCCCACCTGTTCCAGGTGCTCACCAACCATCTAGATAAATTCCTTGAGAGGTCTAGTTTCCAAAGCAGCGGTGTTTCCGTCCCTCGCTGCTGCCCGATCTCGGCTGCTAGCGCACGCGCACTACATCAACTGCAATCAGGATTGATTGTTTTCACTTCCTTGGTCCCAATATAGCTGGTTTCTCACCGCATACATCACACTTCCTTTTGAGAAAGCGTGCTGCGAAACAGCTGTCAAGAGGTTATCTTACCACCAGAACCAGCCTCCCACTACACCACCAGGTAGAGGTATTGCATGAGTCCTTTCTGGTCATTTACATAGTGCTCTCCATTCACCTGCACAGTTTCCTAGCCTTGGGCATTTACCACTTACTTCTATTTGTCTCACTCCAACTTCACACTTGCGGTGTGTTTCTTGTGGCAGGGCTGTGCATGTGTCAGGGAATTTTACACTCTGTGTATAGACCATTTTGGTTCTCTCATGTGGGGCACATTTTTTCATATGCCAGACTGCAGGTACATATATAATCCTCTCAGTATGTGCCCCCTTTAGTTTGCCACTTTATTTAATTCAGTACCATACTGGTGTGTAAATTTTAACACAAATATTACATCTATTATACGCATAATAATTGTGGCTGGTTCTGTGTGGTAATTTTATTTACCTCATTTTTCCCCCCTTTTTTCTACTACCCCCTTTCCACACTCACCGAGGACCTATTGTATATATTACATGTTGCTTATAGTACTTTTCTACTTGATTTTTATTGAATAAAATGTATTTTGCAACAAATCGTGCTTCATCTCCTTTCCTCCTTTTGTTTGCTAGTTTCCAAAATGTAGTCACTTGTGGGGGAGCTCCACAGTTTAGGCACATCAGGGACTCTCCAAACGCGACATGGTGTCCGCTAATGGTTTTAGCTAATTTTGCTTTCAAAAATTCTAATGAAGCTCCTTCCCTTCCGAGCCCTGCAGTGCGCCCAAACAATTGATGTCCACCACATATGGGGTACTTAGGAGAAATTGCACAATACATTTTATGGTGCATTTTTTCCTGATATCCTTGTGAAAATGCAAACTTTTATGTTTTAAGTAACATTTTTGTGTTGAAAAAAAATTTAAAAAAATCATTTTTTCCTTCCACATTGCTTTGGTTCCTGTGAAGCACTTAAAGGATTTATAAACTTTTTGTATGTAATTTTAAGCAATGTGAGGGGTGCAGTTTTTAGAATGGTGTCACTTTTGGGTATTTTCTGTCACCTAGTCCTCTCAAAGTCACTTCAAATGTGATGTGGTCCCTAAAAAAATGGTTTTGTAATTTTTTTTTCGAAAACTGAGAAATTGCTGATGAACTTTAAACCCTTCTGTGAGGTAAATCCTGGCATATGAAGAGGAATTATGATTTCCAGTCATAATCGCTCTCATCACTCCGTGGTAGCACCCCCCCCCCCTTCTCCTTCTCAGATGTCCAACATCTGGAGAGGTGTCACATCCCATTCACACAGCAGAGGCAATCTCCTGTGATATGGAGATTAGATGAGTTGTGAACAAAGGACACAGGACGACCCCCTGCTGTGACCCTGTAACAAGAGTTCCTATCTCATTACCAGGCCATTGAAGCCACCAGACAGAACGACTCCGGTAAAATATGGTTAATATCTCGCGAGACGTACATCCGATAAATACGGCAACCATAAAAATGGTGTCTCCGCATGCGGACGATGCTGGCACACCTTTTTTATGGGAGTGGGACCTTGGGAAGTACCCCAGGCGTGATATCGGCCAGTGGGGAACTAGCAGACAAGCCATGAGTACTCTCGTTTTGCAGCTAAATTCATAACTGTCAAAATGAGAGCATTGGCGTCCGCCTACAATGTTCCCAGGCAAAGTTATGATTAATAATCCCTTGGGAATTTTATCCTGACTCAAAGCCGGGGGAGTGGCAGTGGTTCCCTGTGAGGTCACAGAGGTAGGAGGGGGACAGGGATTCGGCCAGGTTGATAACCACAGTTCGGACATTTTAGCTTGTTCTTTGCTCGGGGGTCTGGTCGGGAAAGACCTGTGAGGGAGTTCCGGAAACCTGGTCTATCAGCGCCCCCCTGTGGCCAGACGCACAAGGTAACTGCTTGAACTGTATGCCTGTTTGTAACCCATATCTTGCCTGTAAATGTACTCTGACCTAACTGTATATTCTGTAGATTCCCTATTGTATATATTGTAGTTTCTAGTGTGCCTTAGGCTGATTAAATTATATAATTAATCTTGGGCTGTTCTGTTATCTCGATCTTGAATCCCACGTCTGTGTGTTCGGCTTAATTGTTACCGTAAATCGGATGGTGGCAGCGAGTTTGTGCCAAGGATCATTGTGGGGCAGCCGGTGAGATTAAAGGTGGTTTTCATATATTCCGTCCGCTGAGGTCAGGAGGAATATATACCTCACTCTCACCGGGAACCCTTCAATCCTCGGCATAGGAGAATAGCGGCCTCCTTGCTTATTTTCGGGCAATTCCATAATTGGCCTGACTATAAGAGGGGCGCTAGAGAGCGCATCACGTGCTCTGTCTGTCGGTCGGGAGGTATAGAGGAGGGGTGTGATGCCCGCTTGTTACCCCCCCGATCGTGACATATTGGTGGCAAGCGGTGGGATCGAGATAATAGTGCGTGTGAGTGTGAGACCCATACTCCCAGACACTAAAGACTGCCAGTAGCAGCTGTGGCTGCTGGGGTCTTCAGACTAGACCAACACTAGAGTGTCAGAGTGCATATACAGTAAGGTGTGTGGGCGCATCAGGTGTCAGTGACCAAAGTCTGCAACAATGGCTGATAACACCAGGAGCAAAGCTAATGAAATGGCCGATGCTCTGGCCAGAGGCGAGGAGGTAGAAGACTGCTGTGGACAACAATGAGGATGTTGACGACGAGTCCTCCAGGAGCCCGACGCCAGAGAGCCGTTCTGCAGAGGACAGCGCACAACCTGGCAGTTATGGACAAGATGAGGAGGAGCCCACCCAAATGTCCTCAGGGAGCCAGATGCCAGCCCTCCGCTCTGCAATGGACAGTGAATCACCAGGCTCTGCAGCGTGCCGCAGATCACCACTCGCCAATCCACTGAGCCTGGCAGGCTCGGATGCCCTTCTACAAATGGCTATGGCCCGACTCCAGGCTTTTTTTCCCCCCCTTCCATTCCTTCCCCTCTTACCTTGGGAAATTATATAATTTTATGTAATTTAGGATTGTGCAATGTGGCTGTGTAGGTGGTCTCTTGTATTTAGGTTCACAATATAGATATATTTTTATATAAAAAATATACATTTTGTATACACTTTTTATATACATTTTTTCACATGTATTTGTAAATTTTGCATATTTTGCACATTTTTTGTGTGTTTGTCCATATCCAGCTAAATTTTGTCTTTTAGAAATTGAATGAATTTGCATAAGTAAGTATAACATTTATTCATTGTTTCATTCACTATACTTTTTTGCTCACCTTGCACTTTTGTACCGTCACATTTTCTTTATCACTGTCACATTTCTTTATATCCACATATATAGTCTAGATCCATGGATGAGTCTGTTTCAGTTAGACTTTATTGTATTTAATTTATATAAATCACATTAGTATATGTCACTATTAAATCTTTATATAAATAGAGTCCGTTTCATGAGTGCTGCATTGCATTAATCCATATAAATTTACTTCATACCATGGATCTATTCAGATTCACTGATATAACTGGCATTCCTATGGTTAACTTCTAAGTATAAAAAAATCCTTAGAGCGCTTGCGCTTCCCTGGGCAGCAGTGTTGTCTGGTTTCTATGGTGAGGCGTCCTCACGTGGTTCATGGACGCACTCCCTGGTTTACCAGGGGACGTTTCCATGGCTGCAGGACGCTGACCCAGGTGCTTTGAACTCTCCTGCTTTCCATGATAAGCGCTTCACAGCCGCTGCTATCAGTAATCTGCGTGTCATTGGACAGCTGTTACTTAGGGGTGCTTCACACACAGCGAGCTCGCTGCTGAGATCGCTGCTGAGTCACGGTTTTTGTGACGCAGCAGTGACCTCATTAGCGATCTCGCTGTGTGTGACACTGAGCAGCGATCTGGCCCCTGCTGTGAGATTGCTGCTCGTTACACACAGCCCTGGTTCGTTTTTTTATTGTTGCTCTCCCGCTGTGACGCACAGATCGCTGTGTGTGACAGCGAGAGAGCGACGGAATGAAGCGAGCAGGGAGCAGGAGCCGGCATCTGGCAGCTGCAGTAAGCTGTAACCAGGGTAAACATCGGGTAACCAAGGTGGTTACCCGATATTTACCTTAGTTACCAGCCTCTGCAGCTCTCACGCTGCCTGTGCTGCCGGCTCCTGCTCTCTGCACATGTAGCTGCAGTACACATCAGGTAATTAACCCGATGTGTACTGTAGCTAGGAGTGCAGGGAACCAGTGCTAAGCAGTGTGCGCAGCTCCCTGCTCTCTGCACATGTAGCGACGTTATGATCGTTGCTGCGTCGCTGTGTTTGACAGCTAAGCAGCGATCATAACAACGACTTACTAGGTCGCTGTTACGTCACAGAAAATGGTGACGTAACAGCGACGTCGTTATCGCTGTCGCTATGTGTGAACCCAGCCTTAAATAGACTGTGTGCCTTACCAGACTTCACCCCTTCTGAGGAAGAGACGAAACGATCGTTAAGGGTGATCCTGGGGTTCTTATGTAAGATCTATATTTATGCTTTGGTTCATCACCGCTCTGTATGATCTGTTTGACAAAATGTTGATTTAATCTGCCTGCTTGATAAGTATTGCTCTGATCACATCAGTGTCTATGGCTTAATGATATGCGCCCTTTGCCTAGTAACATGCTGTTGTAATTCAACTCCTGCAACAAGACGGAATCCTGCTCTGTTAACCCTTAATATACCTGCTTGAATAGTATTGCTCTTATCACATCAGTGTTTATGGCATGATGTTATATGGCCTGCCTAGTAACATGCTGATGTAATACTATTCCTGTTAACTATATAACAGATTGAACTTTGCTCTGTTAACTCTTAATATACAGTAGATGCATAGGTATAATGGGCATTTGTTTACAAAGAGTTTTTCAGCAATTCCTGTGACAACGTGAGTGCTTACAGAGATAATTTTTTCTGATGCAGTTTTTTATGGCTTGCCTCAGAAATAATAACTCTGCATAGATTCATTGGAATAAGCAGATTATTTCTACCTCTAAACAAAACTATTCAACCCCTCATTCATCTCATGTATCTTTGGTCTCTCAAATTGTTTATTTTTAGCTGTATGCTAATGCACTAGCACTTTCCGATAGATCACAAATTATATATTATAATTGACCTCGATGCGGGCGGATTAGGGGTTGAATACTTTTTCAGGAGACCAACCTCACAAAAACATATGTACAAAAATTTGTTAAAAAAAACTGTGTTATGAACCTGTATGAATTTATTATGTACAATATTTAAAAAAAATAAAAAAAAATAAAAATTAACACTTGTTGAACCCAGGATATTTTTATATCATTATCCATCTTTTTAATATTTTTCTTGTGTGTTTGTTTAATAAAATAATAAAGAATTTAATGTTTCATGAGAATTTGGGTCATTTGACTTTTTTGGAATCTCTGGAGACCGGGAGGGCTACAAGGAACTCATGGCAGAGCGCAGGGCAGAGCGGCAGGCAGCGCGTGAAGCTGCGGAGCGGCAAGCAGCGCGTGAAGAGCGACAGCAACAGGCAGAGAGCGTGACCACCAGCTGCAGCTAGCTCAGCTCCGGCCCTCATCAGCCACCCGTGACCTTCGAGACACCAAACTTCCAAAGGTCCGTGTTGAGGACTTCCCAGTGCTGGAGAAGGATGGAGACTTGGACTCTTTCCTGACTGCTTTTGAACGGACTTGCCTGCAGCACCATCTGGACAAGGATCAGTGGGCCAAATACCTGACCCCCCATTTAAGGGGTAAGGCCCTGGAAATCCTTGGGGACTTGCCTGCTGAGGCAGATCAGGGCTATGACACCATCAAGCGGGCCCTGATCCAACAGTACTACCTCACTCCGGAGTCCTACCGCAAGAAGTTCCGAAGCCTGCAGGGACCAAAGGACTCCTGGGCTGACCACCAGCGGGCACTTGCCCGAGCTGCCGACCACAGGACCCAAGGCCTGCAGCTTACCACCGGACCGGAGATCCTGGACTTGTTCATCACGGAGCAACTCTTGTGGAACTGCCCTGAGGATCTCCGCCAGTTCATCCGAAACCAGAAGCCAAAGGGGTCCACTGCTACGGCCGCCCTCGCACATGACTACACCAACAATCGGGCCCCGGAGGCCAAGAGAGCGGCCGCCAGCAGCACCTGGAGAGGGGGTAAGATGAATTCTGCGACTGCCCCACCTGCCCCTAGACTGCAGGGGGTGTCCCCCTCGACCCCCCCCCCTCCAGGCCCGTGGCAGAAACAAGACGGTGCCACCAGTGCAACCAACCCGGACACTTCAAGGCCATGTGACCTCAGTGCCCCAAGGCCCCGTCCCCGTCCCCAAAACCGCCCACGGTGCACTGTGTAAAGGGGGGTGGTGGTAGGTCCCTGGACAGCTTCCAACCCGTCACCGTCGGCCAGTCTAGGACCATGGGACTGCGGGACTGCGCCTCGGAGGTGACTCTGGTGCAGCCGGAGATCGTGTCCCCCCCAAGACTTGGTCCCCGGAAAAACCCTCGCTTTCTCCGGAATTGGAGGCACTGACCCAACGCTGCCGTCGCCAAGATTTATTTGGACTGGGGCGCAGGACGAGGGGTGAGGGAGGTGGGGGTAACTGATAGGATCCCTGCCAAAGTGTTGCTTGGGACAGATTTGGGGCGGATAACCTCCCAGTTTGAGGCCCCCGAATCCTCAAGGGCTGATCTTTCAGCCAGTACTGACATACCCCCTGGCGATGTGGATGTGTTATCTGTAATTGATGTAAGGGAGGAGGGAGTGAGCTCTGCGTCTTCTGCATACACTGAAACCACAGACACACACACAGCTCCAGCTGTGACAGGGGAGGGGGTGGGAGAAGGGTGTGACAATGCCCTTACCAGTGATCAGCCAGTGAGCTGGGATCTGTTGCCCTCTGCAGGGATAAGCAGAGAGCAGGATACTGCAGGGGGAGAACCAGTGTGTGGGGTGGGGGCTACCACAGCAAATGCGGGGTCCCCAGAGACTTCACCGCGGGGTTTCTGTTGCTGCAGGGGGGGGGAACAGGCAGGTGAGATTGGGGCTGGTCCATGAGCGGAAGTGCTCCCAGGTAAGATCTCGGTGCAGGGTTCCCCCACAACCGGTGTGTCAGGAAGCCAGGTAGGTCTGCCTGAACCGGCGACTTGGTCAGGGACGGAGGAGGAGCAGGCACGACCCACGGTAACAGCGGCTGTGGCTGCTGTCACCCGCAGTGGGTGTGCTGGAAGCCCAGGGGCCTCCCGGAGGTCCGATAGCTCTTCCCCTTCTGACCAAGTGGCAGCCGAGTCAGGTGGAGGCCAGGACACAGGTCCCAGGGTACTGACCGAAGATGTGACAGTCTCGTCGATTCTGGCCACATCTAGTCAGGGGTTTCAGGCAGCGTTAGAAGCTGACGACAGCCTGAAAGCTCTCAAGGAGCAGGAGGCACAGCCTCCCTCGGACCTGGAGCGAGTGGTGTGGGACAAAGGATGGCTGTATCGGGTCACGGTCCAGCAGGGTTCACCAGAGGCGTGGCCCAGGGACCGTTCCGGACGGAGTTGTTGCGGATCGCACATGAGATTCCGATGGCCGGACACCTAGGGATCACTAAGACCAAGGCCAGGTTAAACCAGCATTTCTGCTGGCAAAAAATGGGGGCCGATGTGGCTGCCTACTGCCGTTCGTGTGGCATCTGTCAGAGAGTGGGGAAGGCGGGGCCACACCCCAAAGCCCCACTGGTATCTTTGCCCATCATTGATGAGCCTTTCAGGAGGGTGGCTGTGGATCTGGTCGGCCCGCTGGCCATCCCCAGCAGCTCCGGGAAACGCTTCGTACTGACGGTAGTGGACTATGCGTCCCGGTACCCTGAAGCGGTGGCCTTGTCGTCCATTCGGGCTGACAAGGTGGACACCGCATTTCTTGAGATTTTCTCTCGAGTGGGTTTTCCCCAGGAAATGCTCACTGACCGGGGGACCCAATTCATGTCACAGCTGATGGAGGCCCTCTGTAAGCAAGTCCAGGTGCAACATCTGGTGGCCAGCCCGTACCATCCACAGACTAATGGTCTGTGCGAGCGGTTCAATGGCACCTTAAAGCAGATGCTTAAGATGTTGGTCGACTCCCACGAGTGTAACTGGGAGCGGTATCTCCCACACCTGTTATTTGCTTACCGGGAGGTTCCATAGGCCTCAACAGGGTTCTCACCTTTTGAGCTCCTGTACGGGCGACGTGTACGGGGCCCGCTGGCTCTGGTGAAAGAGGTTTGGGAAGGGGATGTGGCCACCCCTGGAGTGTCGGTTATCGAGTATGTCATGCGCTTTCGGGACAAAATGCAGGCCTTGACGCAGCTGGTGCACGACAATATGGCTCAAGCCCAGGCCGATCAGAAGCGTTGGTACGACCAGAACTCTTGTGAGAGGACCTACCAAGTGAGTCAAAAGGTGTGGGTACTGGTCCCGTACCACAGGACAAGCTTCAGGCAGCCTGGGAAGGCCCATACCTCGTGTACCAGCAGCTCAACCCTGTAACGTACCTGGTCACCCTGGACCCTGCCCGTGGAAGGCGGAAGCCCTTCCATGTGAACATGATGAAGGCACATCATGAGCGGGAGGCATGTGCGCTCCCCATGTGCAACCTGCCCGAGGAGGAAGAGGCGGAAACCCTCTTGAATATGCTAGCCCAGGTTAGGGCAGGTGGATCCATTGAGGATGTGGAGGTTGGCCACCAGCTCTTGGAGGACCTGCGGTCCCAGCTGTGGGCCACCCTACACTTCTTCCGGGGGTTGTTTACCAACCAGCCCGGAAGGACTGAGTTGGCCGTCCATCACGTGGACACTGGGGATCATCCCCCGATCCGGTGTTCAGCATATCGGGTCTCCCTGGAGGTGCAGCAACACATGCGCCAGGAGATTGACGAGATGCTGAAGCTGGGGGTGATCCAGGCATCCAACAGCGCTTGGGCCTTGCCTGTAGTCCTCGTCCCTAAGAAGGAACGAACCACTCGGTTCTGCGTGGACTACAGGGGGCTCAATGCTGTCACGCAAGGCCAGGGAACGTTCTGCCTTTATTACCCCATTTGGACTGTACGAGTCCACGGTGATGCCCTTCGGAATGAGGAATGCCCCTGCCACTTTCCAGCGGCTAGTCAACACCCTGCTCAAGGGACTTGAAGGGTACTCGGCCGCTTACCTGGATGACATTGCCGTCTTCAGTCCCACCTGGGAGGACCACCTGGAGCATCTAGCACAAGTGCTCAGGCGGATCCACCAGGCAGGTTTGACCATCAAGCCAGGAAAGTGTCAGCTGGCCATGAGCGAGGTCCATTACCTGGGCCACCGGGTAGGCGGGCGAACTCTGAAGCCCGAGCCTGAGAAAGTGGAAGCCATCGCATCCTGGCCCACCCCCAGGATAAAGAAGCAGGTGATGTCCTTCTTGGGGACCGATGGGTACTATAGGAGGTTTGTTCCACACTATAGTAGCCTGGCGAAGCCCCTGACAGACCTCACCAAGAAGAAGCTGCCCTCTGCAGTCGATTGGACAGTGGACTGCGAGACAGACTTCCGGGCCCTAAAGGATGCCTTGTCCAGCCCACCAGTACTACAGGCAGCTGACTTCACGCGGCCGTTTGTAGTACAGACCGACACCAGTGACTTCGGCCTCGGTGCGATGCTCAGCCAGGTGGGCTCGGCGAGACAGGAGCACCCAGTCTTGTACCTGAGCAGGAAGCTGTTACCAAGGGAAGTGGCCTACTCCACGATGGAAAAGGAATGCCTAGCCATAGTGTGGGCCCTGCAGCGTCTGCAACCCTATCTATATGGGCGCCGCTTCATCGTGGAGACGGACCACAATCCCCTTGGGAGGTTGTTGCGATGGAGCCTTGCGCTGCAGCAATACAACTTCACCATTTGCCACAAAAGGGGCCGTGACCACGGTAACGCAGACGGGCTGTCCCGACAAAGAGAGGTCGCGGACGGACGCACGGGGGAACACCGGAGTGTGCTGCCCCCTAGCGCCCTCAAAAGGGGGGAGGTGTGAGGTAAATCCTGGGATATGAAGAGGAATTATGATTTCCAGTCATAATCGCTCTCATCACTCCGTGGTAGCACACCCCCCCCCTTCTCCTTCTCACCTTCTCAGATGTCCAACATCTGGAAAGGTGTCACAACCCATTCACACAGCAGAGGCAATCTCCTGTGATATGGAGATTAGATGAGTTGTGAACAAAGGACACAGGACGACCCCCTGCTGTGACCCTGTAACAAGAGTTGCTATCTCATTACCAGGCCATTGAAGCCACCAGACAGAACGACTCCGGTAAAATATGGTTACTATCTCGCGAGCCGTACGTCCGATAAATACGGCAACCATAAAAATGGTGTCTCCGCATGCGGACGATGCTGGCACACCTTTTTTATGGGAGTGGGACCTTGGGAAGTACCCCAGGCGTGATATCGGCCAGTAGGGAACTAGCAGACAAGCCATGAGTTCTCTCGTTTTGCAGCTAAATTCATAACTGTCAAAATGAGAGCATTGGCGTCCGCCTACGACGTTCTCAGGCAAAGTTATGATTAATAATCCCTTGGGAATATTATCCTGACTCAAAGCCGGGGGAGTGACATTGGTTCCCTGTGAGGTCACAGAGGTAGGAGGGGACAGGTATTCGGCCAGGTTGATAACCACAGTTCGGACATTTTAGCTTGTTCTTTGCTCGGGGGTCTGGTCGGGAAAGACCTGTGAGGGAGCTCCGGAAACCTGGTCTAACAGCGCCCCCCCTGTGGCCAGACGCACAAGGTAACTGCTTGAACTGTATGCCTGTTTGTAACCCATACCTTGCCTGTAACTGTACTCTGACCTAACTGCATATTCTGTAGATTCCCTATTGTATATATTGTAGTTACTAGTGTGCCTTAGGCTGATTAAATTATATAACTAATCTTGGGCTGTTCTGTTATCTCGATCTTGAATCCCACGTCTGCGTGTTCGGCTTAATAGTTACCGTAAATCGGTTGGTGGCAGCGAGTTTGTGCCAAGGATCATTGTGGGGCAGCCGGTGAGATTAAAGGTGGTTTTCATATATTCCGTCCGCTGAGGTCGGGAGGAATATATACCTCACTCTCACCGGGAACCCTTCAATCCTCGGCACAGGAGAATAGCGGCCTCCTTGCTTATTTTCGGGCAATTCCATAATTGGCCTGACTATAAGAGGGGTGCTAGAGAGCGCGTCACGTGCTCTGTCTGTCGGTCGGGAGGTATAGAGGAGGGGTGTGACGCCCGCTTGTTACCCCCCCGATCGTGACACTTTCTAAGTAAAAAAAATTGTTTCAAAAATTGCGCTGATGTTAAGTGGACATGTGGGAAATGTTCTTTACTGACTATTTTGTGTGACATACAGTATCTTTCAGATTTAAAGGCATAACATTTCAAATTTTGAAAATTGTGAAATTTTCAAAATTTTTACCAAATTTCTGATATTTTCCTAAATAAACACACAAAATATGACCTTAATTCTACCACTAACATGATGTCCAATATGTCACAAAAAAGCAATGTCAGAATCAGCACGATCCGTTGAAGCATTCCAGAGTTATAACCTGTCAAAGTTACACTTGTCAGAAGTGCAAAAAATTGCCCGGTCATTAACCCCCCAACGACCCATTATGTTTTAAGTAACATTTTTGTGTTGAAAAAAAAAAATCATTTTTTCCTTCCACATTGCTTTTGTTCCTGTGAAGCACTTAAAGGATTTATAAACTTCTTGTATGTAATTTTAAGCAATGTGAGGGGTGCAGTTTTTAGAATGGTGTCACTTTTGGGTATTTTCTGTCACCTAGGCCTCTCAAAGTCACTTCAAATGTGATGTGGTCCCTAAAAAAATGTTTTGTAAATTTTGTTGGAAAATTGAGAAATTGCTGATGAACTTTGAATCCTTCTAACTTCCTAACAAAAAAAAAATTGTTTAAAAAATTGTGCTGGTGTAAAGTAGACATGTGGGAACTATTTTCTGACATAACTCAGATTTATGGCTATAAAATGTCAAAGTTTGAAAACTGAAATTTTCTACAAATTTCCAATATTTTCACAAATAAATGTAAAAGTATCGGCCTAAATTTACAACTATAATGAAGTACAATATATCACAAAAAATGTCAGAATCACCGGTATCTGCTGAAGTGTTCCAGAGTTATTACCTGTTAGGGCTTGTTCGCACATACCTGCTGATTATTCTGCAGCGATTTTACAGCACATGTGCGCTTCAAATCGCTGCAGAAACACTGCGTAATGGATGCATTTTTTCTGTAGAAAAAAAGCCGATTTCATGCGCTCGCAATGATGCCCCCACCATAGACAGAGTGGGAGCAGCATCCAAAGCGCACAAATAATTGACATGCTTTATGAACGCACGGATTTGGGTTAAAATTTTAGCATTCAAATCGCTGCAATCAAAAAAGCAACGTGCGCACGTATCATGCACAATCTACATAGATTGTGCAGGGGACGCAGGACACATGCATTTACGCTGCAGTGCAATACGCATGAGCCCTAAAATTGACACTGGTCAGAATCGTAAAAAATAGCCCAGTCATTAAAGTGTTTTCAGGCCTAGGGGGTGAAGGGGTTAATGACAAGGGATTGTGTTACAGGCAAAGTATATCTTTGTACCATGTTAGCCAGTAGAGATAAAAAAAAATTGTTTAAAAGAACGGAGAGTCCTCAGTGGTTGATGCCACTGAGGGGATTTAGCATGAGATTTCATATAACTTCCCTGGGTGTAATGTGTAGGCATCCGAATACTTTTGTCCATATAGTATGTAATAGGTTCTGCTTCTTCCAAGGTTGGAGATTGCTCCTCTGGTATGTGAACTAGGATCATAATCACTTTTGGTTTATATTTTAGTAAAACGCGAACAAAGGGAGGAAATAAATGTCCCCAACAAGAGGCGCCGTTTGCAGCCATGGTAAGCCATATTTATATCTGTATCTTTTATTTTCCTTTGTTTTATTAACAACTCAAACACGGTACAGCTGACATAATGTACACCGTTACAGGTACATGGATGGTGGCATTTTACACATAGTAATAGGCAGTCATGTAGTTTTCATGGCACCTGCTTTACCTAAAACAAAATAGTGTTGTTGTTCATACACCCTAGCATTTATACATTTAACAGATTTGTATTAAGTATACAGACAACTTAATCTAATCAAAGAACCTAAACAAAACAAAAGGCAACAATAACAGCTACACAGCATCTCAATATCCATATACTGCTGGACAGTATTCTAACACCTAGAGGGATCTATGTCACAATCATTCCCTTTAATCTTCTGTAAGTGTGTCGAGAAAGGAGTTCCACAGGCTCCAGATTTTGTTGAATTTTTCTGGGCATCCCCTATTGTAACGCACGACCCCTTCATAGGGTATGATTTAATTAACTAATTTGACCCAGGACAGTACTGTTGGATGTGAACCTCCCATCCACCTTAGAGCTATCAACGTCCTAGCCATGAACAAGGTTTCCCTAACAAATATTTTCATGTAATGATCCCATGACTCCTGTTCCATTACCCCAAACAGACACAATAGTCACCCGGAACAGGAATTGATACAACAGATGGGGATCTACGCAGCATGTGGATCCAATTACTAAACTTAGGACCAAAAGCGAACCTCTGGAGGCAGGCAGACAAGAATGGCCACTCCACCGAGTCAAATGCCTTGACCGCGTCCAGTGAGGCCAAGGGCCACTCGTTTTCCGGGACCAACATACTGTATTGCACTATAGACTGGACCCATCTAATATTTATAGAGTTGTTTTTCCCAGTCATAAATCCTGTTTCATCCGGGTGCACTCCATCTAGTATAACAGAATTAAGCTGGGACGCCAATATTTTGGTAAAAATCTTGTAGTCAGCATTGACCAATGATATAGAGCGGTATGAGCCACAGTCCAGTGATCCTTTCCCTCCTTCCTCAGCACAAGAATATGCGGTTTGTATAGAGAGGCAGATAGAGAGCCACCAATTGAAAAGTGTGAAAAAATATCAAAAGGACCGGGGCCAAGGTGTCACAAATATTTGCCGTAAAAGTCTATTTGAAGGCCGTCTGGACCGGGAGATTTCCCTCTAGCCATATCTGAGATGGCTGTTGTTACTTCTTCTGTTATTATGTCTGCCTCTAGAAACTCTCGTTGTGACTGACTCAATATTTGACATTCTACATCTGAAATATGCCAAACAATCCTGGACCCCATGAACACTTTTAGAGCTGTACAAAGTTTTATAGAACGTGTAGAAACATTGTGAGATGCCCTCAGGGGATGTGACAATCGAACCATCCGCCTTTCATATTCCCAGTACTGTATTTGAAGCATTATGCTGCCTAACCATATATGCAAGTAATTTGTTTGACTGGTTCCCAAGCTCAAAGTATGACTGTCGGGTGAAGAATAGCTTACGCTTAGATTTAGTTTCAGAGTGTTGTACATATGTCCTATATGAATGCAACTAAGCCGCGCTGTTCCCATCAGTTGTGTTAGATATATATCTTGCCTCTGAGTCCCTGAGTCTTCTTCCTATTATGTCATCCTCCTCCCTTGTCATCCGTTTAAGATATGTTATGGTGGAGGTTCCATCATGCTTTGGGGCTGTGTGGCCAATGCCGGCACCGGGAATCTTGTTAAAGTTGAGGGTCGCATGGATTCAACTCAGTATCAGCAGATTCTTGACAATAATGTGCAAGAATCAGTGATGAAGTTGAAATTACGCAGGGGATGGATATTCAGCAAGACAATGATCCAAAACACCGCTCCAAATCTACTCAGGCATTCATGCAGAGGAACAATTACAATGTTCTGGAATGGCCATCCCAGTCCCCAGACCTGAATATCATTGAACATCTGTGGGATGATTTGAAGTGTGCTGTCCATGCTTGGCGACCATCAAACTTAACTGAATTGGAATTGTTTTGTAAACAGGAATGGTCAAATATACCTTCATCCAGGATCCAGGAACTCATTAAAAGCTACACTAAGGGGCACTTTGCACACTGCGACATCGCAGGCCGATGCTGCGATGCCGAGTGTGATAGTCCCCGCCCCCGTCGCAGCAGCGATATGTGGTGATAGCTGGCGTAGCGAAAATTATCGCTACGCCAGCTTCACACACACACTCAACTGCCGTGCGACGTCCCTGTGGACGGCGACCCGCCTCCTTGTTAAGGGGGCGGGTCGTGCGGCGTCACTGCGACGTCACACGGCAGGCGGCCAATCGGAGCGGAGGGGCGGAGATGAGCAGGATGTAAACATCCTGCCCACCTTCTTCCTTCCGCATATCCTACGGAAGCCGCGGTGACGCCGGTAGGAGATGTTCCTCGCTCCTGCGGCTTCACACACAGCGATGTGTGCTGCCGCAGGAGCGAGGAACAACATCGGACCGTCGCGTCAGCGTAATTATGAATTACGCCGACACTACACCGATGATACGATTACGACGCTTTTGCGCTCGTTAATCGTATCATCTAGGCTTTACACACTGCGATGTCGCATGCGATGCCGGATGTGCGTCACTTTCAATTTGACCCCACCGACATCGCACCTGCGATGTCGCAGTGTGCAAAGTGCCCCTAAGGCTATGTGCGCACGTTGCGTCGGAGTACCTGCAGTTTATTCTGCACGTTTTCCTTCCCTTGGTTTTTGACCAAATGGCTTTTGGCCATTTTTTAGCGCTAAAAACGCATGCGTTTTTACCGCGTTTTTAGTGCGTTTTGTGCGCTTTTTACCTGCGTTTTCACCTGCGTTTCTGCAGATGCGTTTTGTAGATCAAGACACTGAGAAATAAAGTTGGACTAGTCAAAAAGAATGAAAAAAGGATAAAATTTTAATAAAACTATATGGAAAATATCAATTATAATGAAATAATAGCGGTTATGCACATTATAACAGAAAAATAGGTAAAGTTTATTATTTTTTAGCATTTAAATTTTCGGTTATTGTGTGTGTGTAAAGGAACATTAGAATCCATTAATTTTTGGCCAGAAAAGCATGCATTTTTGGAGCCAAAATCGCAGTGGAAAAGCAGGTAAAAAGCATGAAAAACGCAGGAATTGTGATTTTGGTTGCTTTTTGCCATTTCTCATTGACTCCAATGTTAATGAAACGCTGCAGAAATGGCAAAAACAACTGACATGCTGCTTCTTTTTCAGCATGGTTTTTGACCACAAATATGCAAATTAAACGCTGCTGAAAAAAAAGCAAAGTGCAGACAGGATTTCTGGTTTTTCCATAGACTTTGCTGGAAAACAAAAACGCATGCGTTTTGGCACAAAAACGCTGCAGCTAAAAACGCTGCAGAAACGCGGAAAAAAACGCAACGTGCGAACATAGCCTAAGCGACTAGAGGCTGTTATTTTTGCAAAAGGAGGATCTACAAAATATTAATGTCACTCTTATGTTGAGGTGCCCATACTTTTGTACTGGTCAAATTTTGTTTAAATGCAGATTGCACATTTTCTGTTAGTACAATAAACCTCATTTCAATCCAGAAATATTACTCAGTCCATCAGTTATTAGATATATGAAACTGAAATAGCTGTTGCAAAAACCCAAATTGTTGTAAAGAAAAAAGGTTAACATTAATAGGGGTGCCCAAACTTTTTCATATGACTGTATATATACGTGTTAGTAAGAAACAAAAGCATTCATATATATGAGTGTTAGTTTACATCTACTAAACTATATACCTGAGTCTATGAAATGGCTGAATTAAGTATTTCTGTTTACTTAATTCTCACCCCCAACATCTGTACATACACGTGTCTACAGCAAAGGGTAGTCCCGAGTCAGCACAGCGCCTGAGTGTTATAATCAGGAGTAATACAGGCCTCTCCAGCGTGGAGTCTTAATGTATATCTTTCTGTATTATGTCAGTGTCAGAGGGAGACCTGAGGGGCCTGTTTTTCAGAGCACTCACCCCAATCTGCCTCGGTTATTGGCTCGTTCACCGCTGCTGGCCCTTTGATGTGCCAGCTGCGGGCGGTGCGGCTGATGATAAAATTATTAGTGGCGCTCACTGATCTCCAGATCTCCCCTCTGGTTCGCCCCTGCTGACTTGTGAAGCCACCTCCACCAGCTCCTCCACGTCCTCCTGGGGGTAAGCTGATCGCCGGGTGGTGGGACTCCACGGCGCTGCACGCTATGCAGCTGCAAAGCCTCGTGCAGGGAAGATGGCTGCCTCGTCTCACTGTCCGGCCTCAGTTGGTACAATATCTGCTGTCAGGAGTCGGGGGACAGTTCTGGTGGAATCGCTGGCCTCTAGAGAGTGTCCCCTACCTCAGGAACAACTTTGCAGGCGAGGGAGAGCAGGCAACAATATCAGGATATGCAGGATGGTGGGAGCACCTCTCATGTGCCTCCGCTCAGCTCAGCTACATCACTCCGCCCCATTCCAGTATCTTTACATTGCATTCTAAGGGGTACTTTGCACGCTGCGACATCGCAAGCCGATGCTGCGATGCCGAGCGCGATAGTCCCCGCCCCCGTCGCAACTGCAATATCCTTGTGATAGCTGCCGTAGCGAACATTATCGCTACGGCAGCTTCACATGGACTCACCTGTCCTGCGACCGTCGCTCTGGCCGGCGACCCGCCTCCTTATTAAGGGGGTGGGTCGTGCGGCGTCATAGCGACGTCACACGGCAGGCGGCCTATAGGAGCGGAGGGGCGGAGATGAGCGGGATGTAAGCATCCCGCCCACCTCCTTCCTTCCGCATATCCTACGGAAGCCGCGGTGACGCTGGTAGGAGATGTTCCTCGCTCCTGCGGCTTCACACACAGCGATGTGTGCTGCCGCAGGAGCGAGGAACAACATCGGACCGTTGCGTCAGCGTAATTATGGATTTCGCCGACACTGCACCGATGATACGATTACGACACTTTTGCACTCGTTAATCGTATCATCGAGCCTTTACACACTATGATGTCGCATGCGATGCCGGAAGTACGTCACTTTCAATTTGACCCCACCGACATCGCACCTGCGATGTTGTAGTGTGCAAAGCCCGCCTAAGGCTCTGCTTCACATTTCCAGTAGTTTCAGTATTTTAATGCATTTTAGGAAAACATAATGGAAATAAAAGGTTCCAAATCTATTCATTTATATGATAATGGAAGAGTCCTAAATTTTCTTTTGTTTAACCCCTTCACCCCCAGCGATATTCCGTTTTTGTTTTTTGCTCCCCTTCTTCCGAGAGCCGTCACTTTTTTATTGTTCCTTTAATCTTGCCATATAAGAGCGTACGTTTGAGGGACGAGTTGTACTTTTAAATGAATCCATTAGTTTTACCATATAATGTACTGGAAAATGGCAAAAAAATTCCAAGTGCAGAAAAATTGCAAAAAAAAGTGTGATTGCACAATTGTTTTTGGGATATTTTATTCACTGTGTTTACTATATGGTAAAACTGATATGGCGATGTGACGCCTCAGGTCAGTACGAATTCGTAGACACCAAACGTATGGATTTACTGTTATGTAATGGGTTAAAAAAAATTCAGATGTTTTTCCAAAAAAAGTGGCACACTTTCTGCGCTATTTTCTGAAAACTATAGCATTCTCATTCTTTGGGCTCTATGGTTCAGCGACCGCTTATTTTTTGCATCTCGAGCTGACATTTTTAACGGTACCATTTTTGGGCAGATGCTACATTTTTATTGCATTTTACGCAAAATTTGCAACGACCAAAAAACGTAATTTTGGCATTTGGATTTTTTTGCCGCTACGCCATTTATTGATGAGATATTTTAAATTTTGATATTTCTGAATGTGGCGATATCAAATATATCGTATATTTTTTATTTTTTTTTAACCCTTTAATTGTCAATGGGGTGAATGGGGGATGATTTAAACTTTTAGGTTTTTTAAATTTTTTAAAAGTTTGTCTTTTTCTTTTTTTTATTTTACTATTATAAGGATCAGCAGTCTGATCGCTTGTTCCTTTTTTGTAGAAGAAAAGCTGCTCTCCTCTCATACACGGCCCTCTGCCAGCTGTTAGGCTATGTGTCCACGTTGCTTTTCCTTACTTGCAGTTCTAAATGCACATTTTGTCCTTAATTGAATTAGCCAAAGTTGCCTTTTGCAGAACTTTAGCGCTGAAAACGCATGCGTATTTGCCGCGTATTTGGTGCATTTTTAGCGCTTTTTGAATGCTTTTTCAAATGCACTTTGACACATGCGTTTTGAACATCAAGACAATGATAAATAAAGTTACAACAGTCAAACAATATGAAAAAAGAGAAAAAAAAGGGACACATAAATATTTGTATGGAAAAAAAGAAAATAGCAAGATTTAATAGAATTATAGCGGTTATTTAATAAAAAACGGAAATATAACAATAAAATGATAATTTTCTTTACATAAATTGTCGGACTATGTGTGTGTGTAAAGGGACATATGAAATAATTATTTTGATGTGCAAAAAGCATGCGTTTTAGTAGTCCAAAACGCATGTTTTCTGCACCAAAAAAGCAGGTAAAACGTTGGAATTTTGATGTTTCTTGGTTACTCCCTGCTTTCTCATTGACTTCTATGTTATGTAAACGCACCTCAAATGGCAAAAACAATTCATGCTGCTTTTTAAAACGCATGTTTTTTGCCACAAAATATGCAAATTAAACGCAGCATTTTGAACTGCATGGTGGGCACAGGAAAACCCTATTTTCCATAGACTTTGCTGGGAAATCAAAACGCAGCCATTTGGGCACTAAGAAAGTGCAGTTGAAAACGCTGCAGAAAAGCATGAAAAAACGCACCGTGGACACAGGGCCTAAGAGGAACTGACTTATGATAGCTACAGGAGTCATCACATGACCCTGTGTTACCATGGCAATGATTGGATCTACGTGATCACAACATGTAACTTCCGATGGAGCCAGGTGACTGAGAGCTTACTGCGGCTGCGATGTACACCGCGCTGTCACGTTTTGACAGCGCGGTGTAAGGAGTTAACAGGCACGAGTGGAGAGCGGATCCATTTGTGTCTGATATCCACACATGTCAGCTATTCAAATCAACTCATATGCGTGGAACTCGCTGCCCGCGGCATCAGGCAGTGAGTATGCCGACATGAGGCATGACGTACACAGTGTCGGTAAGAGGTTACCTGTATTATTTTATTTATTTATTTATTTTTTTAATTATTCTTTTCCCGCAAACAATGATTGTGAAGGCTCACAAGGTGAGCTAGGGAAATGATCAGCGGATGTCAGTTATTCATTATAGCAGGTGCCCTGCTGTTATGGCTGCTGTGGATGCTATCACCAAATGCGGGTCACTAATCCACCCCTCTGAAATGGCTGTCGGTAGTGCCAGTTGTATCTCTTTGTTTATTTTAGGGTGAGGTCTCCCGCTTTGTACCCATCGTCACTAATAGCAGACACGATGATCTCAAGCCGAGTAATAGCTTGTGGTCACCCAGCTATATTGCTCCATATAGGCTCGGTCTGGCCCGCCGGGGCACCGGGGAATCCCCCGGTAGGCCTCGGGCCCTCAGGGGGCCCCACGTGCCTTAATTTATGCGGGGCTGTGTACAGCGCCGCGGGGCCACCGGTTTTTCACGGCCGGCGCTATGTGCGGCAGACTGGGCAGGGCCCCCACGCTCTGATGGGCCCCTCCTCCCACACTCTGAGGGCCCCCAGCCTTTCAATTACACACTGCAGCGATAGCACACGATCCGTACTATCGCTGCAGTTTTTGCGGGTGCAGAAGGACCTGTGGTGACATCACAGACAGTCATGTGACTCACCGTAGGTCCTGCACCGCTCGCTGTTCAAATGTACGTGCATCCTTCAGACGCTCGTACATGTGAACAGTCCGGCCGGTGTCAGGAGGCGGAGGACCTGCTCAGCCCCGCACCGACACAGCGGCCGTCATCACACTGCCGCCGCCGGAGCAGCAGAGGAGAGGACGCGCAGGGATGCAGAGGAGAAGTAACTGCTCAGAAGGAGCCGAAGAAAAAAAAAATAATCATTCTCACCTGTTCTCCTCTGTTCCCGTGGTGCTCCAGACCGCAAGACACAGACCCCCTCAGTGACCCGTCCGGTGCACGGAGCCGCCGCTGCAGGTTGACTTCATTGCTTTACTGCAGTTAAATGCTTTACGGCGCTGCAAAGCATTTAATTGCAGTAAAGCCATGATGGCATTCTGCGGCAGCGGCGGCTCCGTGCACCGGACGAGATCATGGAGGGGTCCATGAGCCTGCGGACTGGTAAGGTAAGGACAGCGCAGGTACGGAGGACAGGTGAGAATAACGTGTGTGTGTGTGTGTGTGTGTGTGTGTGTGTGTGTGTGCGTGCGTGCGTGTGTGTGTGTGAACAATGGCATAATAGGGGACAGGAAGAGAGGCCCATTGCTAGAGTACACAAGGCTGGGGGGCCCATTGCTACCCCCAGTGTCAGTGTCATTATCCTGTACCCCCAATGTCAGTGTCATTATCCTGTACCCCCAGTGTCAGTGTTATTATCCTGTCCCCCCAGTGTCAGTGTCATTATCCTGTAACCCCAGTGTCAGTGTCATTATCCTGTACCCCCAGTGTCAGTGTCATTATCCTATACCCCCAGTGTCAGTGTCATTATCCTGTACCTCCAGTGTCATTATCCTGTACTCCAGTGTCAGTGTCATTATCCTGTACCTCCAGTGTCAGTGTCATTGTCCTGTACTCCAGTGTCAGTGTCATTATCCTGTATCCCCAGTGTCATTATCCTGTACCCCAGTGTCTGTGTCATTATCCTGTTCCTCCAGTGTCAGTGTCATTATCCTGTACTCCCAGTGTCAGTGTCATTATCCTGTACCCCCAGTGTCAGTGTCATTATCCTGTACCCCCAGTGTCGGTGTTATTATCCTGTACCCCCAGTGTCAGTGTCATTGTCCTGTACCCTCAGTGTCAGTGTCATTATCCTGTATCCCCAGTGTCATTATCTTGTACTCCAGTGTCAGTGTCATTATCCTGTACCCCCAGTGTCAGTGTCATTATCCTGTACCCCCAGTGTCAGTGTCATTATCCTGTACCCCCAGTATCAGTGTCATTATCCTGTATCCCCAGTGTCATTATCCTGTACTCCCAGTGTCAGTGTCATTATCCTGTACCCCCAGTGTCAGTGTCATTATCCTGTACCCCCAGTGTCAGTGTCATTATCCTGTACCCCCAGTGTCAGTGTCATTATCCTGTACCCCCAGTATCAGTGTCATTATCCTGTATCCCCAGTGTCATTATGCTGTACTCCAGTGTCAGTGTCATTATCCTATACCCCCAGTGTCAGTGTCATTATCCTGTACCCCCAGTGTCAGTGTCATTATCCTGTACCCCCAGTGTCAGTGTCATTATCCTGTACCCCTAGTGTCAGTGTCATTATCTTGTACCCCCAGTGTCGGTGTCATTATCCTGTACCCCCAGTGTCAGTGTCATTATCCTGTACCTCCAGTGTCAGTGTCATTATCTTGTACCCCCAGTGTCGGTGTCATTGTCCTGTACCCCAGTGTCTGTGTCATTATCCTGTTCCTCCAGTGTCAGTGTCATTATCCTGTACCCCAGTGTCAGTGTCATTATCCTGTACCCCCAGTGTCATTATCCTGTACCCCAGTGTCTGTGTCATTATCCTGTTCCTCCAGTGTCAGTGTCATTATCCTGTACCCCAGTGTCAGTGTCATTATCCTGTACCCCCAGTGTCAGTGTCATTATCCTGTACCCCGAGTATCAGTGTCATTATCCTGTATCCCCAGTGTCATTATCCTGTACTCCAGTGTCAGTGTCATTATCCTGTACCCCCAGTGTCAGTGTCATTATCCTGTACCCCCAGTGTCAGTGTCATTATCCTGTACCCCCAGTATCAGTGTCATTATCCTGTATCCCCAGTGTCATTATCCTGTACTCCCAGTGTCAGTGTCATTATCCTGTACCCCCAGTGTCAGTGTCATTATCCTGTACCCCCAGTGTCAGTGTCATTATCCTGTACCCCCAGTGTCAGTGTCATTATCCTGTACCCCGAGTATCAGTGTCATTATCCTGTATCCCCAGTGTCATTATCCTGTACTCCAGTGTCAGTGTCATTATCCTGTACCCCCAGTGTCAGTGTCATTATCCTGTACCCCCAGTGTCAGTGTCATTATCCTGTACCCCCAGTATCAGTGTCATTATCCTGTATCCCCAGTGTCATTATCCTGTACTCCCAGTGTCAGTGTCATTATCCTGTTCCTCCAGTGTCAGTGTCATTATCCTGTACCCCCAGTGTCAGTGTCATTATCCTGTACCCCCAGTGTCAGTGTCATTATCCTGTACCCCGAGTATCAGTGTCATTATCCTGTATCCCCAGTGTCATTATCCTGTACTCCAGTGTCAGTGTCATTATCCTGTACCCCCAGTGTCAGTGTCATTATCCTGTACCCCCAGTGTCAGTGTCATTATCCTGTACCCCCAGTGTCAGTGTCATTATCCTGTACCCCCAGTATCAGTGTCATTATCCTGTATCCCCAGTGTCATTATCCTGTATTCCAGTGTCAGTGTCATTATCCTGTACCCCCAGTGTCAGTGTCATTATCCTGTACCCCCAGTGTCAGTGTCATTATCCTGTACCCCCAGTGTCAGTGTCATTATCCTGTACCCCCAGTGTCAGTGTCATTATCTTGTACCCCCAGTGTCGGTGTCATTATCCTGTACCCCCAGTGTCAGTGTCATTATCCTGTACCTCCAGTGTCAGTGTCATTATCCTGTAACCCCAGTGCCCCAGTGTTAGTGTCATTATCTTAGGCTATATGTAATTACTCTTCAGGGGGCCTCTATATGTGATGATAGTACAAGAGGAGCTTCAGTATAAATACTATATATGTAAAAAAAAAGCCTGATCTGTCTATAGAGCAGTGTTGTCAGAATACACAGGACTAGTGAAGGGTTTATCCAACATGTAACACTAGTTTAGAAACTATAGTGAAGACAAATATTCACCAGAGTCTCCAAATGGTAAAGTGTATTTGGTGGTAATGCTTCACACCTCCACACACTGACTCTTAGGGGCACTTTGCACACTGCGACATTGCAGGTGCGATGTCGGTGGGGTCAAATTGAAAGTGACGCACATCCGGCATCGCATGCGACATCGCAGTTTGTAAAGCCTTGATGATACGATTAACGAGCGCAAAAGCGTCGTAATCGTATCATCGGTGCAGCGTCGGCATAATTCATAATTACGCTGACGCGACGGTCCGATGTTGTTCCTCGCTCCTGCGGCAGCACACATCGCTGTGTGTGAAGCCGCAGGAGCGAGGAACATCTCCTACCAGCGTCACTGCGGCTTCCGTAGGATATGCGGAAGGAAGAAGGTGGGCAGGATGTTTACATCCTGCTCATCTCCGCCCCTCCGCTCCGATTGGCCGCCTGCCGTGTGACGTCGCAGTGACGCCGCACGACCCGCCCCCTTAACAAGGAGGCGGGTCGCCGGCCACAGGGACGTCGCACGGCAGGTGAGTGTGTGTGTGAAGCTGGCGTAGCGATAATTTTCGCTACGCCAGCTATCACCACATATCGCTGCTGCGACGGGGGCGGGGACTATCGCACTCGGCATCGCAGCATCGGCCTGCGATGTCGCAGTGTGCAAAGTGCCCCTTAGGGTATATGCCCACGATCAGGACTCACTGTGTTCTGCATGGAGCGGGTCCGGACCTGCGGGGCTGCGAGTGTTCTCCGCAGGAGACCGCAGCTGCTCATACCCACAATCAGGCTTCAGTGCGCTGCGGTCTTTCACTTGTGTTCTCCATACGGAGGAGCATATGATCACGCAGCAAACAATTGACATGCTGTGGTCTAGAAAGAAGATCCGCAGGTCAGTGTTTGCTGCGGAAACAAGAATCACATTGGGCACGGGATTTCTAGAAATCCCTCCACTGTGCTTGTACTTACAACGCAGCGTTTTGGATGCAGCTGAACCATGCTACAGCCAACATGCTGCAAACACTGATCGTGGACGGCTGGGCACGCACCCTTACAGGGGATTTCCCAGATGAGGGCAGAGGGGGATTAATGTTAGTAAACGTTTCCATATGAAGATGCTGGATAACGTTCTGCTTCTCTTTGATTATTGTTTGGCTGTTGTACTCGGTGGTTTTCCTAGGACAAGGAATGTCCGTGTGTAAGAAAACCTGCGACTGACTGTAAATAATAGATTCCATTATTAACTACAATAAATAAGAGGCTACAGGAAATCCTGTGATATCTGCAGGCACAGGACAGGGCTCTTCTGCGCACTGTAGGATTTGCTAAAAGTCGCACGTTATACTGAGAGAAGCCGAAAATGATCAAGTAATAAAAACGTTTACAGTAGCTATAGTGCGGGCCCCTAGAGGCAATTTCCCTGGTAGGCCCCTCACACCCCAGTCCGACCCTGGCTCCATATATATGTGAGGTCCTGTATGTGCAGGTGTGATTAGTACAGTGCATATAACAGTATATATCTGTGTAAATAAAACATAGCACATACAGTGTACAGATTAGTCTATTACATACTGATAGGTAGATTATAATGAGGGCAAGTGAGATTATGTGCCGCCCTCACACCAGCAGCCGAGCTGATCGGATCCGGATCTGCAGTGTGGCTCGAGGGGTCTCCGGACCCGGGGGGTCTCGCGGACACTTCGAATGAAAAGGGGACGTTTATATACGAGGATTTTGTGACGCCACCTATGGTGTGTGGTGAAATGTAGCACCACCGCTGCTGCTGGGGAGCACCCAGGGGTGATGGGCTTGCAGCTGGATGTTAACCCCTCCGTGGGTAGGGATTGCTGCCCCAGTTCTCAGTGTCTCTGTGTTGAGGATGGTGACTGCAGGTGCCGGCGCGCCCGGACACACCGGGGGATGTCAATGTACTCACAAATAACTTCACACAAGTCCAATCGGTAAACCAATGTGTTGGTGACCGGCCGCCGCGGCCAGGTTTACTCTGGTCCCACACCCGGGCTGGTGGTCTGTGTCACTTTTCCTCTGCACTGTGTTTTGTAGTGTGTGGACTTCCCGGTATGGAACACGGGAGTCCGCTCCCGGTACTTTTGGTTGGGAACCGTGCCCGCTGACGCTGACCCTTGGGATCTACGGGCCCTGGCGGATGCCCTTACCCCCTCGGTGGGTGGTTGTCTGCTTTTGGGACTTTGGTTGGGACAGGACCTATAATCCTGCCCTCAATTGGTTAATTAGCTAGGCCTTTAGTTCCGGTCCTGGCTTCAGGGTCCAAGTACCCCCTCTCTGCACAGTTTCCGGTTCAGATCTCCGGTACTCGGTACCGGCGGGCTCCAACCCTGTCCTCCTCGGATCTCCCGCAGCCGTCTTCCCAACTTCTGTCAGATATGGACAACCGTCTGCCACCTAGCCAATACGCCGGGGCTCCGTCCCGACGCCTCTCTGCTGCTACTTCCACGTGACAGACTGTCACTGTCACAGGCTTCACTCCTCTCCTCCTTCAACTTCCACTCAACTCCACTTCAACTCAGACTTGAACTGACTACTTTTCCCGCCCCAGGTTCTCTAGACCCCTAGGTGGGCGTGCTCCATCCGCCTGCTCCCGCCCATTGGTGTGCCTGTCCTACCCTGAGGGGGGTGACTATGATTTGGTTGGCTTTGGTGTAACCCTTTTTGGGAAGGTGTTATGCGGGGGGCCTACCCTGTGTGCGACACCTGGCGGGGCCAGGGCGTCACAATTACCCTCACTATAATGTTTGCACCATTAACAGCTGTGCACATGTCGGAACTGGGAGCTTTCCTGGCGCTCCATTGCTGGCAATACAGAATGGCAGCTCAGCTCCAGCTGAGGTCCCGTGGCCTGTTCTGTGGCATCATCAGTTGGTACCAGCATGTGTGAAGAAGTGGAGTCTTGTGGACCAAAGCAGAGTGCCAAAGGAACGAAAGTGAGGTCTGTGTGTGTTTTTTTTCTTAATATGTTTATGGAATCCATGCTTTTATATAGTGTGTAATGGCAGGGCCAATCCTGTACATAGGGGGCTATGTGAGGATTATACTGTATATAGGGGGCTATGCAGGGGCTCATACTGTATTTAAGGGGCTGTCCGGGGACTCATATCGTATAGAGGGCTCATACTGTATATAGAAAGCTATGGGGGATTATGCTGTATGTAGGGGGTTGTGTGTGAGCTCATACTGTATATAGGAGACTATGTGGGGGATCATACTGTATATAGGTGGCTGACTGGGGGCTCATACTGTATATACTGGGCTATATGGGGGCTCATCCTGTGTATAGAGAGAAATGTGTGGGCACCTCTTGTATATAGGGAGCTATGTTCAGTCTCCTCCTGTATATAGGGAGCTATGTGAGGGCTTATCCTGTATATAGAGAGCTGTGTGAGGGCTCATCCAGTATATAGCGAGCTATGTGATGGCTCATCCCGCATCTTGGAAGCTATGTGCATGCTCATCCTGTATATAGGGCTATCTAAGGGCTCATACTGTATAAAGGTAGCCATGTGAAGGTTCATCCTGAATATAGAGAGATATATGAGGTTTCATCCTGTATATAGAGAGCTGTGTGAGGGTTTTTCCTGTATATAGTGGCAATGTGAGGGTTTACACTGTATATAGGGGACTGTGGGGGTTCATTTTTGATATAGACAGCTATGTGAGGGCTTATCCTGTATATAGAGAACTATGTGAGGGCTCATCCTTTATATAGAGAGCTATGTAGGGGACCATCCTGTGTATTGGGAGCTATGTGAGGGCTCATACTGTATATAGAGAGGTATGTGAGGTTCATATTCTATATAGAGAACTATGTGAAAGCTCATCCTTTATATAGAAAGCTATGTGAGGGTTCATACTGTATATAGGGGGTTATGTGAGGGCTTATACTATATATAGGGGGCTATGTGGTGGTTCATATTTGATATAGAGAGCTATGTGAGGGCTCATCCTTTATATAGAGAGCTAGGTGAGGGCTCATACTGCATATAGAGGGTCTAGGTGAGGGCTCCTACTGCATATAGAGGGCTATTTGAGGGCTTATCCTGTATATAGACCTATGTAGGGGACCCTCCTGTGTATTGGGAGCTATTAGAGGGCTCATACTGTATATAGAGAGCTATGTGGCGTTCATATTTTATATAGAGAACTATGTGAGGGCTCACCTTTATATAGAAAGCTGTGTGAGGGCTCATACTGTATATAGGGGGCTATATGAGGGCTTATCCTGTATATAGGGTGCTATCTGGGGTTCATATTTTATATGGAGAGCTATGTGAAGGCTCATCCTGTATATAGAGAGCTATGTTAGGGCTTATCCTGTATATAGAGAGCTATGTGAGGGCTCATACTTTATATAGGGGGCTATGTGGGGGTTCATATTTTATATAGAGAGCTACGTGAGGGCTCATCCTTTATATAGAGAGCTTTGTGAGGGCTAATACTGTATATTGAGAGCTATGTGGGTGCTCATCCTGTACGAGGGTCTGCTGATAAGTCTTTAGCTTTGTGATCTTTTTTTGTTTCTATGGTAACACATACTACATCACATGAAAGTCTTATGTGTCTAATATATGTTTTCAAAATTTCATGTTTAAATCTTATGGCAACGGTGTTCTACGCACGTGGAAAAACAAAATGGCGGAGTCTAATGCAATATTCACAGCAACTGAGAGCAGAGGAGTGATAAAATTCTTGTTTCTGCAAGGAAAGTCCACAAAGGATATTCATGGTGATATCTCGCAGACATTGGGGAATCAATACACTTCATATTCCACAGTTAAAACTGGCCACTTCAGCACCAGTGATGAGGAACGTCATGGACGACCGAGAGTGGTTCTTGTTCTGGAGATCGGCAATGCTGTGCACAACCTCATACTGAGAATCAACGAATTTCAGCTAAAGCAATAGCAGACATCATGGGGATTTCCCGTGAATGTGTTTGTGTCCTTATCCATGAACATTTGGATATTTTAGAGGAAGCTATCTGCAAAGTGGGACCCTAAACTTCCAGGTCCATTTGTCAATGTTTCCAGACTGATAAGAACTTCCTGGATCGACTGGTCACTATGGATGAGACCTGGATTTATTTGTATGACCCTGAAAACAAGGAACAATCAAAAGAGTGGAGGCACAGTGGTTCTCCTCGTCCAAAGAAGTTCTGGATGCAAAAATCAGCCACTAAGGTGATGGTGTCTGTATTCTGGGATAAGGAGGGTGTGCTGCAAGTGGACTACCTTCAAAAGGGTTCCACCATCAATGCAAGCTATTACATTGAACTTTTGGACCAACTAAAGGCAGCTCCGAAGGCCAAAAGGTGCGGCAAGCTGTCCAAAGGAATCTTGTTCCTGCAAGACAATGCCTCCACTCACACTGCACAAGTGACCACAACAAAACTGTCAGAACTGGGCTTCCAGCTGGTTGACCACCCACCTTATTCACCAGATCTAGCTCCCTCTGACTATCATCTGTTTGGAAACTTGAAGAAAGACCTCAAGGGTACCAAATTTCACACCATTTCGGATTCCATAGCTGCTACAGATGCCTGGTTTGAGGCACAACCGAAATCCTTCTTTTTGCTAGGCTTACAGAACTTGGAATACCAATGTAAGAAGTGTGTTGACATCAGTGGAGAGTATGTGGAATAAATGTAAAGTTTCATCATCCTATCTCGTTTCTTACTGGGTAAACTCAGACTTATCAGCAGCCCCTCGTATATTGAGAGCTACAGTGCCTTGCAAAAGTATTAGGCTCTGTTGAATTTTTCAACCTTTTCCCATATTTCAGGCTTCAAACATAAAGATAAAAATTTTAATGTTGTGGTGAAGAATAACTGAAATAACTGAAAAGTGGGGCGTGCAATATTATTCGTCCCCTTTAAGTTAATACTTTGTAGTGTCACCTTTTGCTGCGATTACAGCTGCAAGACGCTTGAGTTTGTCTCTATCAATTTTGCATATCAAGAGACTGAAATTCTTGCCCATTCTTCCTTTGCAAACAGCTCGAGCTGAGTGAGGTTGGATGGAGAGCGTTTGTGAACAGCAGTTTTCAGCTCTTTCCACAGATTCTTGATTGGATTCAGGTCTGGACTTTGAATTGGCCATTCTAATACCTGAATACATTTATTTGTGAACCATTCCATTGTAGATTTTGCTTTATGTTTGGGATCATTGTCTTGTTGGAAGACAAATCTCCATCCCAGTCTCAGGTCTTTTGCAAACTCCAAGAGGTTTTCTTCAAGAATGGTCCTGTATTTGGCTCCATCCATCTTCCCATCAATTTTAACCATCTTCCCTGTCCCTGCTGAAGAAAAGCAGGCCCAAACCATGATGCTGCCACCACCATGTTTGACAGTTTCTCATCAGATGTTGGTAACAACTTATCCAGTCCACATAGGAAAGAGAAATCAAACCGTAGCTGTCCATAAATTAAGTGATGTGTAATAATGAGAAATAACAGGAAAAATGTATTGAATGCATAAAGAAAGATGTGCAAAAAGCCATGGAAAGTCATGACACCAGCTGAAATCTTATCAGTAATTAGAAAGCAATCCTGCAACTTATTGAAAAATAGCAGCTGGTTCAACTGATGTCCTATAAAAAAGTGACTCATTACCAAGGTGCCATACAAGAAACGTTGCCTGATGGGTAAAATCAATGGGCTGTCTCACGACTTTTGCAGCTTTCTTGTGCAAAACATACTGATGGCATTGGATACAGAAGATTTCTAAACTACAAAAAATTCCAGTCAGCACTTTTGGGGCCATAATCTAGAATTGAAAAGAAGAACATTTCACCATAAACCGGCTACACCTAGGTGCTTGTCTCAAGATTTCAGACAGAGGAGTGAAAAAAATTATCAGAAGAGGTGACCAAGAGCAAAGGACTAACTGTGGAGAGCTAGAGAAAGACCTGGAATAAGCAGGTAGCATTAGGGTATGTGCGCACGCTGCATTCTGTAATTGTACAAACAAAATGCACCCTCTGGCAGTGTCAAAGGAGAAATTTAGGTGAAGATAGCTAATGGTATCTTCATTCAGAGTATCAGAGGCATGGATCGAATTAGCTATATACAGTCATATGAAAAAGTTTGGGCACCCCTAGTAATGTTAACCTTTTTTCTTTATAACAATTTGGGTTTCTGCAACACCTAGTTCAGTTTTATATATCTAATAAATGATGGACTCAGTAAGATTTCTGGATTGAAATGAGGTTTATTGTACTAACAGAAAATGTGCAATCTGCATTTAAACAAAATTTGACAGGTGCATAAGTATGGGCACCTCAACATAAAAGTGACATTAATATTTTGGAGATCTTCCTTTTGCAAAAATCACAGCCTCTAGTCGCTTCCTGTAGCTTTTTAATGAGTTCCTGGATGAAGATATTTTTGACCATTCCTGTTTACAAAACAATTCCAGTTCAGTTAAGTTTGATGGTCGCCAAGCATGGACAGCCCGCTTCAAATCAACCCACAGATGTTCAATGATTTTCAGGTCTGGGGACTGGGATGGCCATTCCAGAACATTGTAATTGTTCCTCTGCATGAATGCCTGAGTAGATTTGGATTGGTGTTTTGGATCATTGTCTTGCTGAAATATCCACCCCCTGCGTAACTGCAACGTCGTCACTATTCATCAAGAATCTGCTGATACTGAGTTGAATCCATGCGACCCTCAACTTTAACAAGATTCCCGGTGTTGGCATTTGCCACACAGCCCCAAAGCATGATGGTACCTCCACCAAATTTTACTGTGGGTAGCAAGTGCTTTTCTTGGAATGCCGTGTTTTTTTGCCTCCATTCATAACGCCTTTTTGTATGACCAAACAACTCAATCTTTGTTTCATCAGTCCACAGGACCTTCTTCCAAAATGTAACTGGCTTGTCCAAATGTGCTTTTGCATACCTCCGGCGACTCTGTTTGTGGCGTGCTTGCAGAAACGGCTTATTTCGCATCACTCTCCCATACACCTTCTCCTTGTGCAAAGTGTGCTGTATTGTTGACCAATGCACAGTGACACCATCTGCAGCAAGATGATGTTGCAGGTCTTTGGAGCTGGTCTGTGGATTGTCCTTGACTGTTCTCACCATTCTTCTTCTCTGCCTTTCTGATATTTTTCTTGGCCTGCCACTTCTGGGCTTAACAAGAACTGTACCTGTGTTCTTCCATTTCCTTACTATGTTCCTCACAGTGGAAACTGACAGTTTAAATCTCTGAGACAACTTTTTGTATCCTTCCCCTGAACAACTATGTTGAATAATCTTTGTTTTCAGATCATTTGAGAGTTGTTTTGAGGATCCCATGATGCCACTCTTCATAGGAGATTCAAATAGGAGACCAACTTGCAAGTGGCCACCTTAAATACCTTTTCTCATGATTGAATACACCTGCCTATGAAGTTCAAAGCTCAATGAAGTTACAAAACCAATTTAGTGCCTCAGTAAGCCAGTAAAAAGTAGTTAGGAGTGTTCAAATCAAGAAATTGCTAAGGGTGCCGATACTTATGCACCTGTCAAATTTTGTTTGAATGCAGATTGCACATTTTCTGTTAGTACAATAAACCTCATTTCAATCCAGAAATATTACTGAGTCCATCATTTATTAGATATATG
The DNA here is from genome assembly GCF_048569485.1 of Anomaloglossus baeobatrachus. Classification (NCBI taxonomy): domain Eukaryota; kingdom Metazoa; phylum Chordata; class Amphibia; order Anura; family Aromobatidae; genus Anomaloglossus; species Anomaloglossus baeobatrachus. Next base: position 96,467 of record NW_027441945.1, read on the forward strand.
AAACTGAAATAGCTGTTGCAAAAACCCAAATTGTTATAAAGAAAAAAGGTTAACATTAATAGGGGTGCTCAAACTTTTTCATATGACTGTATCTGTGCAGATATTACTGAATCAGACAATGATCACACAAAACGTGTTCACCGTATGAGCCAATGTCATAGACTGGACTCGTTTATTGAAAAATACTCAATTATACAGAATGAGCAGGATGCTCAGTGCAGCTCCGGTGGATCGACCCTTCTGTAATGTGAGGCGTGAATCCATGTTGTCCTGCCATTGAGCTTCATCGAAATTTCTATGGTGGGGACAAGCTGGATCAACTCATCTAATCTTGACTCATGACTCTTTCTCGCTTGTCCCTTTAGGATTAATCAGTGTCCTGACTGAAAACCATATACTACAAACCCTGATTTAGGATCTGGAATTAGAAAATACACTTGTTTATTTCACTATTTAGTCAATCATATGAAAATTGTACGTGCCTTGTGTTAAACCAAAAAAATCATTTTACATAGAGACCTGTTTGTTTTTTGTGTTTTTTTTTACATACCACTTGCATTATGTGGATTTTCAGCAATGATGTTGCTTTCTGCACTGGAATGCCTCTGACCAAACCTGGAAAGAAATCTACACAACACGCACAGACTTGCATACAACGTGCTCATGATATACATCTATAATCAGTTTGCGGTCTCTAAAAATGGGTAGAGCAGGTGCAGGGTGCTTCTGTGAACTCTTTTCAGTTTTGTCTCATTGTTTTAAGAACGTGTTTTACAAGACCGGGTGAGTCTGCCCACCTGGGTACTGAACCCTGGCATCACCAAAGCACACACTGATATTCGTCTTTCACAGATTTTAGTCCATGTTACCTGGGCCATCATTGAGAAGAGATCTCATGGCAGAGAAAGCTTACCGCCCTTTATCCACAGACCTTCCTCAGTCAGCTGGCTCCCTGCATCTCGCACTCCATTCCTTGTTGATTCGCTTGTTCCTGTAGGGATTTAAGAACACAAGGAGTAACAGAAGTCACTGACGTGACAGGTGCCACCGAGGTATGGTCCATATGCATTGGTAAAGGACTCCTCAACTCTAGGCCCGTTCACTGCTTCTTGGTCAGCTGCACCTGTGCGGGGATCTCCATCCGATTCCATCAGCTCAGATTTAGACTTTATCTACAGCATACCTAGCTCATTTGACAACAGGAAAGATCTACATCCTACATACACATTTTGACTATCTTACCTACCTCTGCTTCACCCACTAGAGAGGGGATTAATATGTCACTTCCTCCTGTACCGATAGAAGGGGAGGGAGTGGTTCAAATGTACACTACCTCATGTTGTGTAAACCGTGATATTTCCAGTGTAGAATCGACCAGCATCTTGTTCCATCTATAAAAACAAAAAAAAGAAATATGCATTAGATCATCTATCCAATATGTCTGTCCATCTATAAAAACAAAAACTAAAGAAATATGCATTAGATCATCTATCCAATATGTCTGCTGTGCCTTCTACTGCTGGAAAATTTTGAAACCTTACAATAGACAACACGATTCATATATATTCTGTATCTGTAAAAGAAAAGAAAACTAATTAATACTGGCAATTTGTATGCAGAAACACAAAACAAAAAGATGACCATAAAAACAAAAAAACCCTAATTTGCATATTTCAAAAAATCTAATTTTCCCTGCAAAGTTAATTTAATTATTTAGATATTAGCAGGATACTATTAATAATATCTGGTGAAATCCTGAACTCTAAGGGTTAAACAAAACCCACCCAACCAGCCAAGAAACACTCATCAGTAAAAAGTGAAACACATGCAGCCTTGCAAATCTCTGCTGAAACCATTTTATTTTCCTTTTTCTCTTCTTCGTCAGTTTTTTTCTTAGGAGCTGACTTAGCCCCCACCTTTCCCTGTCACTCTCACGTCTCGCTGCAGTGTCAACTTGGCCTTGGAGACCCGCTTCTTGGACTGATTTAAAGGGATACTGTGATACTCCAGGAAAAAGGCACACCTGGCTTCAGATAGATCATTACTAGATCTACAGGGAGTTTACCCACATCATTAGGCCCTTTTGACCATAATGGTCTACATCAGATTCATCAGCACATGGCATAGAGAGCATCACAGTAAGAAGTACCCGTAGGAGGCAAGTCTCCTCACACCCTTCTGGGAAACTTACTTTAGTCAGGGTGAGAGTAATACCTCCTTCTCCATCTTAATTTATAGCGACCTTTAATTTATTCAACAAATCAAATTTTAATAAATTGACTCGAAAGATTTTTTGACAACACGAACTGGTTGTGAATTACAGGGAAAGATCCATCCGGTACCGGTCAATGTATGCGTAGTGGGTAATCCATCTACGCCCACTAGGGTAAGGACATCATCAGAAAGGGGCAGGGTGTGATCAGGTGGTATATCAAATATTTTAACAATAGAATTGACCGCCCTAGTCTCCACCATGAATTTAATAGAGGTCCCTGTGACATCTAAAGTTACAGATGTAGAAAAACCCTGATTTGAACTGACCATCACGACAGAATTTGATTGGCCACACCTTCATTGTGCATTTATGTGCTGCAGGTTTTGGTTATGGTTTTGAGGGTACCCGGCCACACTCTTTTAGGGTACGGCACCTTCTCTGGAAGTGACCGGGCTGGCCACAACGCCAACAGATAAGACATTGGTTTTGATGGCCACGTTGATTATTGTCATAACAAGGTTATGTTGTGGCTGAATATGCTGTGGCTGAAAGTATTATGGCTGCTGCTGCATAGGGCAGTATTCTTGTTGACACTGTGGTTTGAAGGTACATAGACAGGGTTTGGGCCCTGTTGGGGCATGGGCTGTGGTAAGGGCTGCGCTGGTGTGTTAGTATACACCAGTGCTGGGGTATTCTATTTAAATTTCGGGGCTGGATGTTTTACCAGGCTTCTCTGGAAGCTTTTAACAACCAGGATAGCATCTTTGGCAGGAGGATTTATGATCTCGGGTCGAGTGGACATTACCATGTCCTTAAGGTCTGTTTGCAGACCTTCAAAAAAGGTGGTGATTAGGAGGTTGGCTTGTGACTTATTGGTCGTAGTGAACCCGAGATCCGAGAGACTCGTTGGAGCCTGGCATAATATTTTTCAGCAGATCCCCCTTTCTCCTGCACAACGTCCTTCAAATTAGTGGCTTGTTCCACCAATTGCTCTTGAGCCCATCTTCTATCTCTGTGTGCTGTAATGAACTCAGATGAACCTCTGAGGTCAGTGCCAGAACACAGGGGTCCGCAGCAGTGACATAAGATCTTCACCCGAGTTCACTGTCATCACGCGGCTCTCTATGTCGCGGCCTCATTTGTGATCACAAGTGAAGGACTCACCTGTGATTGCAAATCACCTGAGTGACTGAAGTGAGCCGCACAATCAATGGTGCTGTCACTCAGGTTACCTGCGGCCACAGCTGAAGTCCTCCACCTGAGACAGTTGGAGGATCCAGCTGCGGCCGCGGGGAACCTGAGCGACGTCACCGCTGACAGCGTGACTCACTTCAGTTGCTCCGTGAAGCTCACGGAGAGCGGTCGTGCTCTACAGCCGCTCCTGTCAGCTTCCGATGTAGCAGAGCTGAAACGTTGTGGGATCTCGTGTAAATTACGTCAGACCTGGAGGAGTGTTTGGGGATTATTAAAGTGGTGAAAGAGGGTGTTTTTTTCGTCTTTTATTTCAAATAAAGGATTTTTCGGTGTTTGTGTTTATATATTTCACTACAGTTTCGTGATGGGGGGTGTCTCATAGACACCTGCCATCACTAAGCTAGGACTTTGTGGCAGCTATGGGCTGCCATTAACTCCTTATTACCCCGATTGCCACCGCACCAGGGCAATGGGAATGAGCCGGGTAGAGTCCCTGGACTGTCACATCTAATGGACGCGGCATTTCGGGCGGCTGTTGGCTAATATTTTTAGGCTTGGTGCGCCACATAGCGTGGGGCTCCCCATCCTGAATATACCAGCCCTCAGCCATGTGGCTTTACCTTGACTGGTATCAAAATTAGGGGGGACTGCACGCCGTATTTTTAAATTTTTTATTTATATATTTTACTGCACAATATAGACCCGCCCACTGGCGGCTGTGATTGGTTGCAGTGAGACAGCTGTCACTCAGCGTAGGGGCTCTTCTGACTGCAACCAATCATAGGCGCCGGTGTGCGGGTGAGGCAGTGAGTATGAGGTGGAATAATGAGCGGCCGGCATTTTCAAAAGCAGGAGAAGACGCTGGAGCAGTGTGACAGCTGTGCAGCCCCACGCCACGCCAGTGATCGGTGAGTATGAGAGAGGGCGTGAGAGGGAGAAACCAACCGACCGACAGAGCGAGGGAGAGACCAACCGACAGACAGAGAGAGTGAGACCGACATCGACAGAGAGAGAGACCGAAAAACCTGTTTTGTTTGTGAAAAAAGCATGCAGAATGCAACAAAAATGCAGTGCAAGTGCACAGCTAAACGTTTTGGTTGCGTTTTGACACACCTCTTCATTTCAATGGGTGAAAAATGCAACCAAAATGCACAAAATAAGTGACATGTTGCTTCGATTTTGTCAAATATTTGGCATCCAAAATGCTGTCTAAAAAAAAGCAACGTGCGTTTGGAAATTTGCAGACTTCTCATAGAGTTTGCTGGGGAAGCACAACGCATGCATTTTGTCATTGAGGCGCTGCAGTTTTAAACGCAGCCAAAATGCAGGAAAATTGCACACGTGCGCACACAGCCTTATTGCAAAGAAAACAATACGCAATACACCCCCCTCCATGGCCTGTATGCACGCTCACCACGAAAGACTCAATTTTTGACCAAAGTGTATATTCAAGCATGTTTAAAGTTTGCTCAACAACATTTAGACAAGTCTGTGAAATAATGGGCGAACATAGTCTGGTCAGATGAGACAAAAATTGAACACTTTGGAAGCAAATAATAAAAAAAAAACAACACATACCAACAGTGAAGTTTTGAGATGGGAACATCATGGTGTGAGGGTATTTTTCAGCATATGGCAGCAAGTGTCTTGAAGCTTCATCACAAACAAAGGCTTTTGTGCAAAATATTAATTAAATTTCAGTAAGTGTGTGCAATACTTTTTCTCTATTTCGTTACAAATCACTTAAGTTATGGACATCGGTGGTTTGATTTATTTGCCTGTGTGGATTGGATGGGTTGTTACCGACATCTGGTAAGAAATTCATTTCAATGGCATTTACTAAAATCAGTTACATGTTCAATACTTATTTCAGCCCTGTATATATGCTAGAAATGTATTATTCTGTAAACTCTATGTAATATACTGTATGTACAGATATCTCATGTTATATACAATTAACATGTGACTGGTAGAATATCTGGACATCATATGATATACACAGGATAAGTGACTGGTACATCATATACTATAACCACTATTTGTTGATGTGGAGTTGAAGTTTACATTGGTGACTTGGTTGATCAAGTATCTGAAAAAATACACAAAAAATATTCATAGACGTATGTGTGGCGCCCCTGAGGCTTCAGTCGCCACAGAATATGGCACCTAACATTGGGTGTAATGCTAAACCCCGTTCCCTTTTACATAGTTACATAGGTTGACAAAAGACCTAGGTCCATCCAGTTCAACCTTCCTCCACCAATTCGACATTTTGTCCCTAAGTCACTTGTAACCAACAATGTTGTGTGTACTGAGGAAATCATCCAGCCCTTTTTTAAAAGCTGTTATAGTATCTGCCATTACCTCCTGAGGAGGTCAGTCCAGGTTTCACCACATTACACACTAGGTTGCCCTGTTCCTACTGGGGACTAAACTAGGGTCGGTTGATAAAGGGGTCGCCGACAGAGTGGCATTTACAGGATGCCCTCAACTGGGGCTCCAGTCCCACTAGCTTAGGACCTGGGAGGGGTGAGGTGCAGCTAGTAGGGTGAGTCAGGAGCCAACAGAACAGTTAGAGAGTTCTCCAGCAGGAGAGGATGGGAGCAGTTGCATCTTACAGGTGCTCCGGTGGGAAGGAGGAGAGAGCTCACACGGTTGCCATAGGGAGAGTGAACTTGCTCCCTACGGAGTCGACACCACACAGGGTGGCAGGACCCTAGGAAAGATCATACTTCACATTGGATTTCCAGAATATGCCCGGATGGGGAAAGTGTCAATCTTCCCTGGCCACATAGCGCCTGAGCACAATGCCATAAAGGATCCGGAGCCTCGCTTCAAGCCGGACCCCACATCGGAACCGCAGCACCTGCAGATAGGGACAAGAGTACATCTCGTGAAATCCAGGGTCCCCTCGTAGGTTCAAGCCAGGGGATCTACAGACAGGCATTACAAGGAGAAACCCACTGAACACCAAACCCGACTGATCTCTAAAGGGATTTGGGTTAGATGGAGCCCATCATAGGAAGTGACCGGTATTACCTGAGTGAGCGGCATCGTACAAGTGAGTAAACAACCTGGATCCGCAACTATAGACTTGGACTCTTTATTACCCGTACTGCCACTCCCTGCTGCCATTACTACTCCCCTCATCATCCTCCCTGGGGCCCGTTCTACCTGTGGAGAGCAATCCCATCCCTGGCTGCTACTGCCATCTGCCCCGGAGGACACCGACAGCAGCGGCGGCCCATTCCCTGACCGCATACCCCAGGTGGCGTCACGACAACCACCTCACAACTACCTCCATCATCTCTTCTCTGCCATTTTCTGTACGCCACGGGGCAACGGAGGCAGGCTAGGCCGCCCGTGACCACGACACAAAAATATGTTTTTTTGAGGAGTGTAGAAAAGAACAGTGTACATTGCTTTACTACATATTTGAAAGCGTATATCTGGCTTAAAGTTTGTAATACGTACCCATGTATGACACCTGAGAAGTGCAAGAGCTCATAGGAACCGGTCCAAGTGCTGTCAGTTTTTTCCACAGGCCGTACTCACAGACAATATGGCTGAGTGAACACAGCCTATGAAGCAGCTGAACATAAACCTGTCACAAGGTTTTTCCTAATATAAAGTACGGCCACTACTTTTAAATTTGCTTTTACAGCATTATAGTAAGCTGCGTGTATGACCCCAAGCATAGCACAAATAAGGGCTTTTTTTTATATCCACAGCTGGCGACCAAGTCCGATGGGGACCTCTGGTCTTGATCTGGAGCCTTTTTTCTTCCTACAAGAGCCATTGCCTTTCCCTGCGTTGTGTAGCGGATGTGTCCTACGTCATCCACATGTGTTTCCCGACCTCGCTCCTGCACAGGCATACTTCTCTTTGATCTGGCAAGGGCTGGGTAAGGCTAAAGAGTGCTGATTACCCAGAAATAAAGCCGCCACATGCACACTGCAATACTTTCCTCAGCCTAATGGCGATGGCGATTGTAAGAAGAAGCTGCACTGGATCAAGACCAGAGATGCCCATCGGACCGTACCGCAATGGCGGTGGGTATAATAAAAGCTCTTTTTCTGTACTATGCAGAGGGGCTTGGGGAAATACATGCAGCTTACTAGATTACTGTAAAAGAAGTCTTAAAGGCGGTGGCTGTACTTTATATATCAGTAAAACCTAATGACAGATTCCTATTAAGAATGGGTTGCTATTCATGGGCCACTCCTGTGTACTTTCCCCCCATGCCAAAATTTGGCAGCCAGCCGCTGGCATGCAGTAATTGTTCTGAATGTAAATAAAGGGTGGGCCATAAATATGGATACACCCTGATGATATCACCTTACCGTTTGTGGCTTATTAGTACATGGGAGGGGCAAAACATTTGAGGCCGGGTCATGCCCATGGTGGCCATCTGCAAAGCAGCCATTTTTAATTCAACTTTTTTTTTTTTATCAGAGTGTATGCATCCATACTTATGGCCCACCTTATACATGTTCAGGACATTCTCTTTTTCTGACTCAAAAGGTTTGAAAAGATATAGAATTGTGCATAATCTTACTTGCAATGCCACGTCAGTCATCTACTTAGCAACCTCTCCCTGCAACCTTGCCCATGTAGGCATACCGACTCAATAGCTAAAAGTCTGTGCCCTTGAACATGTTAAAAATATAAAAACAGTGATAAATGGCATCCAATTCCACTACATTTTCATGACTTCCATCATTGTAATCTCAAAAGTTTCCATATTGGGGGAACAGACGACATAAATGTTTATATCTGTGGAGGAGACATTAAAAAAAATCGTTTCTAAAGATAGAAACTAAATAGATTGTGCTTTTAGATCTAAAATTCTCTAATGGACTCATTGAGTACATTAGTTATAATTAGTGATGAGCGATTTTTGTTACTCGCACGAATAGTACAGTGTTCATGTTATTCGTTTCTCGTTGAGTATTTTGGTCCTTAGCAGGGCAATACTGATATGTGTCTGCCAAAAAGTAAAATATAACTTTTATTAATGACTAACAATAAAAAGCACACTGACAGACAAACAAATAAGCTGTAATGAAACATGCAGTGTCACAAAGTGAATTCTCATAGGAGAAATAACCGGGGGGGGGGGGGGGGGGGAACCAATTACAGTTATTAATCAATAAACTGTTATTATGCGGTCATAAACCTCCCAAAAGAATTCAGGGGGAGATATAGCTTAATTCAAAGCACACATAGCAGAGAAAAACACGTTCATGAGTGTAGCCTAAGGGTATGTGCGCACTAGGCGTTTTTTTCACGCTGCGTTTTTTTGTGCGCTTTTGTCTCAAAAAACGCACCCGCAGCTAAAAAAACGCGACAAAAACGCATGCGTTTTTACCGCGATGTGGTGCGATTTTTGCTGCGTTTTTGCTCACTGCGTTTTTAATCAGTGCACAATGCCATTAAAGATGGTTGATGAAAAGAAAAAAAAAAAGGTCTGATGTCATTTCCTTCTTCAAAATGTTCATTGTATGGAGGAGAGCAGACAGCTGCAGAACTAGTGTATGCAGGAGAGCAGACAGCAGCTGCAGAACTACAAGGCTCAGCATCCTCCATCCAGGACTGTATGCAGGAGTTTTTTGCCCAAAAAGAAAAAAAAAATGACATGGGTTTCGCTATATTTTTGTATGCTAGCCAGGTACAGCAGGCAGGTACAGGCTGCCCCCAATCCCCAGCTGCCTATTTGTACCCGGCTGGGAATCAAAAATATAGGGAAGCCCTTTTTTTTTTTTTATTTCATGAATTTCAAGAAATAATTTAAAAAAAATGACATAGGCTTCGCCCAATTTTTGAGTCCAGCCAGGTACAACTAGGCAGCTGGGGATTGGAATCCGCAGTGCAGAGTGCCCAAGCTTTCTGGGCACCCCCGCTGCGAATTGCAGTCCGCAGCCGCCCCAGAAAATGGCGCTTTCATAGAAGCGACATCTTCTGGCGCTGTATCCAACTCTTCCAGCTACCCTGGTGACTGTGGCTCGCTGGGTAATAATGGAGTTAGGGCTAGCTGTATATTATCAGCTGGCCCTAAGCCCGAAATTCATGGTGTCACGCCAATATTAGACATGGCCACCATGAATTTCTAGTAAAGATAAAAAATAAACAAAACACAACACAGAAAAATATTTTTATTAGAAATAAAACACAACACAATTAGTGACTCCATCTTTATTGAAATAAAGACCCCCCCCCCCTCCGCAGTAATCCTGGGTCAAGGGTCCCTCGCCGTCCAATCCGGATCCAATATCATCTGATCGGTTTGCTGGAAGGCAAAGCGATCAGATGATGTGTCAGGTTAAAGGACGTGAATCACATCACACATCAGCTGATTGTATAAAAGCCAATTATACAATCAGCTGAAGTATAAAAAAAAATAAAAAATAAATAAATACTCACGTCTGTGCTGATTACCGGCAGCTCCTGGAGCTATCGGATGAGAGTCTGATCCTGTCCCATCGCTGCAGGAGCTGCCGGTAATCAGCTGATGAAGTCTCCTGACGGCAGGATCAGCTGATAGCCGGCCGGGCGCGAAAAAGCCGGCGACACCGCGAGAATTACGATCAGCTGATGCGTCAGGTGACTGCATCAAGTGATCCACCGCCAGGTCCTGCAAGCTTCGTACGTGCCCCGGGGAGACTGCACACAGCCAAAGCGGCGGTACCGGGACAGGAGCTGGGAGCGGGCATGGCACCGGGACCCTGCAGACAGGTGAGTATATATGACATTTTTTTTTTCTACTGTTCACTTTTGTTTTCGCCGCTGCCTCCACCTCCCGCCCAGACATGGCGCCGCACGGAGCTGACATGGCACCGGGCGGGTTGTGGATGCAGCGGTGATGGTACCGGGAGGATTCATGCTTCTGTGTTTACCAACAGAAGGAATCCTCTTCCTCTACACGTCACTTTACTGCCCACCCCTTGCGTTTATAGCTGCGTTTTAGTCATAGAAACGCAGCTATATGCGTTTTTCATTGCGTTGTTGAACATCTCATTGAACTCAATGGGTGAAAAACGCAGTGAAAAACGCAGAAATAATTGACATGCTGCATTTTTGTGGTCACCACAAAAACGCAGCTACAAAAAAACGCTGTGTGCGGACAGCATTTCTGAAAACCCATAGACATTGCTGGGGAAGCAATGTCACTGCGTTTTCAGCACAAAAACGCGGTAAAAATCGCCGCTAAAAACGCAGCAAAAACGCCTAGTGCGCACAAGGCCTAAACAACCCATCCCGCTCAAAGCCTGAATAAAGGCAGTCTGTAGGCAGGAACAATGTATGAGTGAGAACATGTCCCTATAAAAATGATAAGGCCAAATGAAGAGCTATACACATAGAATGTATCCTATGGTTAATAAAATACACCGCCCGGATGTTTCTGTATTTGCCCAGCATTATTCATGAGTAAGATCTAACTGCTCTACTGGCTACTGTCTCTCCCCTGATGAGTGTAACAAATTGTGTCGGGAGGTCCAGGAGCTTTGATGACTGAAGTCAAAGGGTTGCCACCAAGGAGAGTATGGTGTGGTAATAATATTTGAACTCCCCCTCTACTTTATGGTGACCTTTTTCTCTTACTGCTTATTGTGCATATCATCCCTATGGTTGTTATTGTCCTCTCTGTTGGGAGTTTCTATGGGATTTGGTTGTGATAAAGATACGACTGTTACCCCCCTCCTATATCCTAGATGGACATCTTAAATATTTAATTAGATTTTTTTCCCTTTGGTTTTTTCTCTTTGGGACACTGCCTGTTTCATTACAGCTTATTTGTTTGTCTGTCAGTGTGCTTATTATTCATTAATAAAAGTTATATTTTACTTTGTTTTTGGCACCCACATATTAGTATTGCCCTGCTATTTGTATCATACATTTTGGGTAATCTTAGACCATATTGATTATTTTTGTATTTTTCTCCTTGCCTCGTGATTTTCGAGTCTCCTCCCCGCATATTTGTTGACTGATTTTCAGCCTCTATTCATGCGATGTTTGCTTCCCAATCACAGTAATACCACAGCCATCTTTGCTACTGGTGTGACGCCCTGGCAAAACCAGGTAGTCACAGGGTTAATCCTCCTTGGTAACCTGATCCCACTGGTATAGCAAGGCAACCGCACCCTTCCCCCCAGTGTACTGATAAGAACAGAAGGGGAGGAGTTTTAGGGAGTGAGATGTAGTAGGGAGAGGAGAGCAGTCGGGAGTTGTAGCTCTCGGGATGCTGCTAAAAGAGAGGTGAAGACCCCGATAGTAAAGTGTGCTCCAGGAGTGCCGGGACAGGCTGTGCGTGAGGAAGGGACCTGAGGTGATCGGGACAGGGTAGTGGCCCGCCGATACCGAGAGAGGGCCCGGATCACCGCCGGGGAGTGGGCTCCCCGTTCCCGGCCGAGGAGGAGAACAGAGAAGGAGAGGGAGGACCTTGCTGTACTGCAGGTGGGATCCGAATAACACCCGCCGAGGACCTACGTTCACCGGCAGTTCCTGGATAAATACAAACTCTGTGTGTGTTATTCTCAAGGTGACAGTGAGTACCGCCCACCATCCCCCAGTCCAACCTGCGCCATCACTCCCGGCACTATCTCACCAGGCCTCGGGGCACCCATCCCCACCCTCGTGGGCGAGGAGCGCTGCTCGAGCCCCGGGTCCGGCTCCTCTCGAGCCACCAAAGAGAAGGTACCGGACCCGAGCGTGATCCCCCCGAGCAGCCCCCGGGACGGAGGACTGGCCCCCGCCCGCGACTCTGGCATTATGGGAGGCGCAGTGGAAAAAATGACTTGTAGTCATTAAAGCAGTAGAATTATGCTTAGCGAGTTTATCCATTGCTGTCACACTACTTCTGGTCCGATCATTAAAGTTCATGAATATGCACTGTTTCCCCCGCCCACTCTCTGTAACAGTGTTGGTGATTTGTTGCAGTCCTGCTACCCCCACCCACTCTCTGTGCCAGCGTCTGTGATTGGTTGCCATCACACTATCTGTCTGGGTCCCTAACGTGGACTAAAAATAAGTAAATAATTGTAAAAAAATGATGTATGGTTCCTCATATTTTCATACACGGCACAAATAAAGCAGATGGCTACATGCTGCAGCACCCAGCTGTGTGCGTTATCTTGGCAGTATATGATAATATGAGGAACACCATGCGTTTTTGAATTATTTAAATAAATAAATTGAAAAAATCGTTGTGACATTTCCCCCAATTTTGATACCCAGCCAAGATAATATAGTTGTATATTATGTAATATATGTAAATATTGATTTCTTTATTTCTCACTTCACAGCGACTATACATGATAAAGGCCGTTGGGCCGAAACGTCCACCATCTTTTGTCGCCATCAAATAAATAATCACTTTTTTGCAAAGAAAAAAACTTTTTGTCTTCATTTTATCAACAAGAGAGTGCAGTGTCTATTATATAATATGTTCTGGGACTATTGACCCCACACTAGCACCTCTAATGAAACCATACTCTAGCTGAGTGCACACCAATACCCTATAACTCTGACAGCCAAGATAAAGTGGCTAGTATTCTCAGGCAGGGGAGTTCCATGGTTATTGGGCCCCCTCAGGATAAAAATAGCAGCCCGCAACCGCCCAAGAATTGGTGTGTCCATTAGAGTAATTTGTGGGCTATAGTAACATTTTTTGCGAAAAAGTTAGATTCATTTTTTCCTTCCATATTGCTTTTTTTTATTTTCCTGTGAAGCATGTAAAAGGTTATAAACTGGTGGAAACGGGCTTGAGTGGTGAACGAGCTAAAATAGTCTCTTTCTATGAGGCCTGCAGTATCAAATTGGATTCCTGATGAAGCCACAAAACCGGGAATCAGAGACTCCTAATTGCCAGGGTGTGAGGACCATTGGGGATCACTATCTGTCGGCATTCCTCATCGGAAGTCCGGGGGCGTCTAGGTGGGGGTTCATTCTCACTAGAGGAGTTAGAAGAGGAGGTGGAAACACAGAGGAATATTGAATCCTCTCCCTCACTCTGTCAGATGCATGCGTGTGCCTCAGCTGAATACACTGTTTGGGATGAATGGCACTTTTTTTTTCATGGCTTCTTTGTGTGTTTGTAGCGTTTTCACGTGTGTTGTGTAACCAAATTTTATTCAGATGTGTTTATATAGTAAACGAAAAATAAAAGAAGAAAAAAATTAGAAGAAAGGAAGAGAACTGAAAAATATATAAGAACATTAAAGTGTATAATGCTGTAATTGAATGTTAATAAAGACCGTTATTGAACTCCTGCAACTGACCTGCTGTAACAGTATATCTATAGAGCAGTAGGAAAATATCGGTAATAAAATAATGCCTACAATAATTGTCCAGTACATTTCTAAACTAAATTAAAATGTAAAAATGACTAACCATGGTAGGAAAAACGTGTTATAATTGCTCTAGAAACCTACACAAATTATAGGGAAGAAGACAGACTTCAGTAAAAGCAGTTACTGAGCGCCCACAACTTACAAAAAGGGGAGGTTTACGCCATTGTTTTCTCCACATTCGAGAAAACCAGTCCAATGAGTATGAACAGGGTTGCATCAGTTTTTCCTCAGAGTTGGAGAGGAAAAAAATCTCCATGTTTTACATTCTGCCAGACCGCGAAAATCGGTCAGATGTCATCAAAATGCAGTTCTGATTATTGCCACGGACACACAGACTTAGGCCTGTTTCACACGTCAGTGAAAATCACGGATGTTTTTCACTGACATGTAAAAAACGCATATGTCCCTCCATGTTCGGTGTTCGGTGATGCATTCAACGTGGGTTGTCCGTGTGCAATCCGTGATCCGTGCTCCGTCATCCGTGATTGCACATGGAGATATACTCACCTGTCCTGTTGCTGCTGTCCATGGTGCTGAAGTCTCCAGCTCTGTAGCATCTGCCTGCCACTGTCTCTAGTTTCTGCAGCTTCTTCTGGGTCCGTCTCTGGCTGCATAAATGAATATGCATACCATAATGAGACAGCCAGGAAAAAGCTGAAAGCACAGGCTGAACACAGCGTCGCTGGAGAAGGTGAGTTGAAAATGTTTTTTATTTTCAATGTCCATGTTTTTCTGGTACGTGTTTCACAGATCATACCACTGTGTGGTCCGTGGAACATCAGTGATGCCAGAAAAACGGACATGTCTCCTTGCGGCAATCACAGACATGCGTGTACACCGCACGGAGACACGGTCAGTGAGAAATCACTGATGTGTGCGCAGACTAATTGATTATAATGGGTCTGCGTATGCCCATATTTCTGGTACGTATAAACACTAGCACATACGTACCAGAATCACTGATGTCTAAAATAGGCCTTACATTGCCTATTTTGATCCCACACTTGGATCAAAATCTGACATGTCACCGATTTTTTTTTTTTTTTTCCATGCTGACCACTCGTTATGAGGAAAAAAAATCAGACATGTGCATAGCCCCATAGAACATCAAAAATACGAGTGCTGTATGTGAAAGCAGTTCTGTGAAAGTTTTTTTATTGTAGTTGATAAGTTTTACATGCATGTAGTAATGTGTTGTGTTTTTCTTTTTTTTTTAATCTGCAGTGAGGTGTTTCCTTCGGATTCTTCTACATCTGGTATGATTACATCTGTGACTTTATATTTTATTCACAATTTGTTTTATAGATTTTGGAAAAGGTACATGTAAAAATGTTCTAACATTAACAATAAAATCATAAAAGAGCATGGATCAGGGATGAGCAATTATTTTTCCAAAGGGCCTATATGAGAGACTAGCATTGCGTTAAATTTGCAGACCACCACAGGTATGGTTTTAGCATATAAAGATCTCTAAATTATGGATAAAAAAAAATATTAAAAAATAATTCTAACGCAAACAGTCCCATTCTCACACCACATAAAAATACCCAATTAAAGGGCCAAAGCTCTCATTGAGCCCAATTGGAGTCCTTGTGTCCAATCTATAAATTCAGTGACTCAAGTTGCGCAAGGGCCTTAAATAGGTTACCACCTCTAACCTCTGATCTATGGCCTTTATAATTAATTTGCTTGAGTCAGATTTATGGTACAATTGGAAATGTTTTGGTAGGGTTTTTAGGTGTTCCATCTCATGTAGAGTCTTTGTTTTCTCAATGTCCCTGATGTGCTCACGGACTCCCACCTGTAAATCCCTTGTGGTCATCCCTATGTAGACTTTCTGGCATGGACACTGGGAGTAATATATCACGCCCTTAGAAGCACAAGTATGTTGGTGATTTTTTTGTAAGTTTGTGTTCCTTCTGATTTTTTTTAAAGGTAACCTGTCACCAGATTTGGACACTACCACTGAGTCCTTTTTTGCAGCATTCCACAATACTGTATATAAGAGCCCAGAGAGTGCTGTATAATGTAAAAAATATTTTTTTAATAACTGGAGGGAGGGGGGGGCGGTCTGGTCTGATGGGTGTCGCTGCTGTCCAAGCCCGGCACTTCCTTTCTCCGGTCCGACGCCTGCTCTCTGCTGCGATCTCTGTCCTTCTTTCAAGCCCAGTTTTGATGACGCGTCTACATCATCCAAAAAAGACGACATTGCGGTCCTGCCCAGGCGCACTTTGATCTGCCCTACTGAGGCAGATCAAAGTACTGTAATACGTAGGTGTGAGGGAAGGTTAATGACTGCTGTTATTATCCCCTTATTGCCCCAATTGCTACTGCACCAGGGCATTCGGAAAGAGTTGGGTAAAGTGTCGGGATTGTCACATCTAATGGATGTGACAGTCCTGGATGGCTGCGGACTTCTTTTTTTAGGCTTGCGGGGGGGCACAATAACCATGGACCGACCCATCCTGAGAATACCAGCTCCAAGCTGTCGGTTAATCATGACTGGGTATCAAAATGGGCGGGGAAAGGACCGCAGAACATTTTTTTTAAAAAATATTTATTTAAATATTTTTTATTTTTAAAAGCGCATGCGGTTCCTTTAATTTTGATACACAGCCAAGATAACGTGCAAAGTTGGGGACTGCAGCCTGCAGCTGTATGCCTTGTCCTTGTTGGGACGACCCTACGCCATTTTTTTAAATTTATTTTTACACCAATCTAGATGTAGACAGCATGTGCATCTAGATTGAAAGCTGTCTTTTAAGGGTGCTTTACATGCTGCGACATCGCTAGCGATCTCGTTAGCGATGTAACACACCAGATCGCACATACGATCTGCTGAGATCGCACATAGGTCATTTTTGTAGCGCCGGTCACATGTGCGATCTCGGCAGATCGTATGTGATCTGGCGTGTTACATCGCTAACGAGATCGCTAGCGATGTCGCAGCGTGTAAAGCACCCTTTACAGTATGAGTCCGTCCATCACTAATCCATAGACAAACAAAAAGTGCATAGTGTTCATATTGTTGTGTAAACAGAAATATGATATGTAAAATTAAACATGACATGCCATAAGGCAAGCAAAATCAAGAAATTCAAAAAACTAAATTATTGAGTAAATGTATTAAATATTAGTTGTATCCTAACTATAATTAAATTGTTGTACAATGTTGTTCTCCACTTTTCTTAGATAATCTTTTTTCTTATTTTCTCATAGGCACTTCATTCAGGGAAAAGACCCAATCAAAGTCAACATCTAAGTCACTGAGCGGGTCGCGTGAAGTACCTCAAAATTTGCAGACCACCTCAGGTATGGTTTTAGCAAATACAGATCTCTAAATTATGGATAAAAAAACTATTAAAAATAATTTTAACACAAACAGTCCCATTCTCACACCACATAAAAATACCCAATTAAAGAAAGCAGCCAAAGCTCTCATTGAGCCCAATAGGAGTCCTTGTGTCCAATCTATAAATAAAGTGACTCAAGTTGCGCAAGGGCCTTAAATAGGTTACCACCTCTAACCTCTGATCTATGGCCTTTATAATTAATTTGCTTGAGTCAGATTCATGGTACAATTGGAAATGTTTTGGTAGGGATTTTAGGTGTTCCGTCTCATGCAGAGTCTTTGTTTTCTCAATGTCCCTGATGTGCTCACGGACTCCCACCTTTAACCCCCTAACCCCTGGATGTTTTTTCTGTGTTTGTTTTTTGATTCCCTTCTTTCAAAAGCTGTAACTTATTTTTCTGCCAATTTTGCCATGTGAGAGCTTGTTTTTTGCGGGACGTATTGATCTTTTAAATAAAACCATGAGTTTTACCATATATTATACTGGAAAACTGCAAAAAATTTCCAAGTACTGAAAAGTTGCAAAAAAGTGCGATTGTACAACTGTTTGTGGGGTACGTTATTCACCATGTTCATTGTATGGTAAAACTGATGTGTGGGTGTGATGCTTCAGGTCAGTACGAGTTCGTAGATACCAAACATGAATAGGTTTACTTTAATCTAAGTGATTAAAATATTTTAAAGTTTGTCCCAAAAAAAGTGGTCCACTTTTTGCGCTATTTTCTGTGATTCGTAGTGTTCTCATTATTCGGAATATGGGCACTTTGATGGCTTATTTCTTGCGCCTCGTGCTGATGTTTTTAACGGTAGCATTTTTGCGCAGATGCTACGATTTTGACCCCCTTTCATTGCATTTTGCTGAAAATTTGCGACAACCAAAAAAACTTGTTTGGCCTTTTGAAGGGTTTTTTTTTGCCGCTACGCCGTTTACCTATCAGATTAATTGATTTTATATTTTGATAAATTGGGGATTTATGAACTCGGCGATTCCAAATAAGTGTATATTTTTTATTTTTTTAACCCTTTGATTTTCAGTGGGGCAAATGGGGAGTGATTTATACTTTTAATTGTTTTTTTTAGGTTTTTAATTTTTTTTTTTATTTTTTAAAACTTATTTTTTAACTTTTTTTTTTTTAATTGACCCCCTAGTGGACTATAAGGATTAGCCGTCTGATCGCTTTTTCATTTCTGCTGGTCAGAAATGTAGAGTTTCTGGCACAGATAATGGGCGTAATAAATCACACCCTTAGAAGCACAAGTATGTTGGTGATTTATTTTGTAAGTTTGTGTTCCTCCGATTTTTTTAATGGGAACCTGTCACCAGATTTAGGGACTATAAGCTGAGGCCAATACCACTGAGTTCTTTTATACAACATTCTTGAATACTGTATATAAGAGCCAAGGCCGCTCTGTATAATGCAAAAAACACTTTTATAATACTCACCTAGGGGGCAGTCTTGTCTGATTGGTGTTTATGCTCTCCAGTGCGGCGCCTTCTCTTTCCCGTCCGAAACCTCCTCTCTGCTGCGATATTCAACCTCCTTCTTCCCAGTCCAGTGTGGATGATGCATCTACATCATCCACACAAGCCGACATTGTGGTCCTGCGCAGGCGCACTTTGATCTGCCCTGCTGAGGGCAGATCAAAGTACTGTAATGCACAGGCGCGAGGAAAGGTTAATGACTGCGGTTATTCACCCCTTATTACCCCAATTGCCACTGCACCAGGGCAATCGGAAACAGTTGAGTAAAATGCCGGCATTGTCACATCTAATGGATGTGACAGTCCTGGGTGGCTGCAGGCTGCTATTTTTAGGCTGGGGGGGGCACAATAAGCATGGGCCAACCCATCCTGAGAATACCAGCTCTCAGCTGTCCGCTTATCATGACTGGGTATCAAAATGGGGGGGAGGAAAAACCGCAGACTATTTTTTAAAAATTATTTTTTTAAATATTTTTTATTTTTAAAAGCTGCATGCGGTTCCTTTTATTTTGATACACAGCCAACATAACGTGCAAAATTGGGGGCTGCAGCCTGCAGCTGTAAGCTTTGTCCTGGCTGGGTATCATAATATGGGACGACCCAACTCCAATTTTTTAAATTTATTTGTTTTTACACCAATCTAGATGCAGACAGTGTGTGTGATTGAGAGCAGTCAGTCACGCTGTCAAACATAGATGGGGGCTCTGTCTGACTGCAACCAATCACAGACGTGAAGACGGCTGGTGGGTGGGGGCAGCAGTACATATGGATTAGCGATAATGAGCGACCCCAGAAGCAGTTACAGCCGCGTGGGAGACTCGGTAAGTATAACGCGCCCTCTTTTTCCTTACTTTCTATAATTTTTCTTTCTTTTTTTAATTTCCCAAGTTTCCAGATCATTATCCGGCATTCCCTGAGAATTTCAGGCCCAGGTCCGGCACTCGGGTATTTTTGAAACCGCATGGATCCAGACTTTTATAGTCTGGGTCCGTCCATCAGTAGTCAATAGGCAAACAAAAAGTGCATAGTGCTCATGTTGTTGTGTAAACAGAAATATGATATGCAAAATTAAAAATGACATGCCATAAGGCAAGAAAAATCAAGAAATGCAAAAAACTAAATTATTGAGTAAATGTATTAAAAATTAGTTGTATCCTAACTATAATTAAATTGTTGTACAATGTTTTTCTCCACTTTTCTTAGATAATATATTTTCTTATTTCTTTAACGTTCCTTTGGGAGACCCAGACCTTGGGTGTATAGCTCCTGCCTCCGGAGGACACACAAAGTACTACACCTAAAAGGTGTAGCTCCTCCCTCTGAGCCTATACACCCCCTGGTGAACCAGTCACAACCAGTTTTTCGCTTTGTGTTCAGGAGGCATACATCCACACATGCGTTCTCATATGATTTTTTCCTTTTTTTCCTTTTTTTGGAAGAAGATTGAAGAAATGCGGGTCCGCGTCTGGACTCCCGGCATGTCCCTTCTCACCCCACTGTGTCGGTGGTTTTGTAAGGTTGATTTCCAAGGCTGGAGCCTTACATGCCGTGCTCCTTCACCATCCCTCCTGGGCTCTGGATTGAAGTGTGAGCCAGCACGGTCTCCATGCCTGGCAGGAGACCGGTCTCCGGCCACAGCCCCTTGAGGACCCTGCTGGACCGGAGCACTCACCCCCAGGGACCTGGCCCTGCGTCTCAGCAGCTAAGTACCTTGAGACGTTCATATGTTGGGGGTCCCTGTCATTTATTGTGGGGGGAGAGTGTGTTTACTGTGTTTTTTAGCATTTCCGGCCGGTCCGCTAGCTTTTCGCTCGAGAACCGCGCCGATGGTGCCTGCGCGTCGGCCTCGCTGCTTAAATTTAGGCCCCGGCTTCGCCGGAGGCCTAGTTTCTGTTACCTGCCCTCGCATGTCACTCATGCTGAGGGACAGGCATGGCCCCTCCCGGTGGCCGTCCTGCACAGGGGAGGGACCCTCCTCACTGCTTGTGTGCGACTACCCCCCTGCAGGCCTCTATGGCCCTCCAGATTCCGCCCTTCCAACAGGGACGCCCCCCGTCCCGCCCCCTCTCTTCTCTCCGGTGGCCATTTTCTTGGGCAGGTTTCACTCTGTTCTGGCCCGTCCTGCACTCTGCATCCCTGCTGAGGTGCTGTGCATTGGGGGGTCCGGGCTTCGGGATCTGGAGGGCACACAACACCGCTTCCAACGGTCTGGTAAGCCACAGCCGGTCTCCGGTTGTGGACCTCTGCTATATTCTCCCTGGGATTCATTCCCTTTATAGAAGCTGTTTCTCCCCACTCAGGCAGCATGTCTCACACAAGGAGCAAGGCTCCAAAGCTTTATGCTGTATGTGCTGCATGTAAGCTTCCGCTGCCTGAAGCGAGCACCTATCCACATTGTGAGGTCTGCTCTAACTTGGAGGTGCCACGGCCTGGGGTCTCGGCCCCAGTGGTCTCTCAGGCTGCTCCTGCACATGTGGCTGAACCCCCGGCCTGGGTAGAGTCCTTTTCTAGGTCTATCTCCCAGTCATTTGCTGAGTCCATGGGACTTCTGTCCAGGACTTTGATGAATATGCATCAGCCCCCTTCACAGGGTGCCTCTAATGCTCTTGCTAAGGGGCCTTTAGGACTGGAGCTCACAGAGGATTCATCATCAGGGCACGGACCCCGTCCGTCTAAGAGGCTCCGCAGGGTTCCCTCTCCCTCCTCATCCCGTGGCTCTGATTCAAGGGCTGAGGACTCGCAGGATGAGGAGGATGCCTATACAGGGGGCTCGGAGGCTAACTCCATGTGCCCCATTGCTCCTTACGAGGGTGACTCAGAATTTAGTGACTTGATTGCTTCCATTAATTCTGTACTGGATCTCAATCCGCCAGTATCAGAGGAGCAACCCTCTCTGGCAGAAAAGCACCAGTTTACCTCGCCTAAGAGAGTAAAGAGTGTGTTCTTTAACCACTCCAGTTTTCAGGCCGCTGTGACCAAACCCAGGGCCTGTCCTGACAAACGCTTCCCAAAGCGTGGTTCTGATGACCGTTTTCCCTTTCCACCTGAGGTGGTCAAGGAGTGGGCTCACTCCCCAAAGGTAGACCCTCCGGTGTCTAGGCTCTCAGCCCGGACCGGTGTGTCGGTGGCTGATGGCACTTCCCTTAAGGATGCCACTGACCATCAGATTGACCTTCTGGCCAAATCCGTGTATGAAGCGGTGGGGGCCGCGTTTTCTCCAACTTTTGCAGCAGTGTGGGCCCTCAAAGCCATCTCTGCTAGTCTGGAGGAGATGCATTCCCTCACCAGGGAATTTATGCCCGAGATGGTTGCCTTAACTTCTCAAGCTTCAGCTTTTTCTTCTCATGCCATGTCTGCCATGCTGGAGGCTTCTCACCGCGCTGCGGTGGCTTCGGCTAATTCCTTCGTTATCCGCAGGACCTTGAGGCTTCGAGAGTGGAAGGCAGATGCTTCTTCAAAGAAGTACCTTGCTGGGCTCCCTTTTGCTGGTTCCCGGCTGTTCGGTGAACAGCTGGATGAAATTATTAAAGAGGCTACTGGCGGGAAGAGTACTTCCATGCCACAAACCAAGACCAGGAAACCTGCCCAGGGTAGGATTCAGTCGAGGTTTCGCTCCTTTCGTTCCTCCAACTGGTCGTCCTCTAAGCCCTCCGCCTCGTCCGCTAACTCAGCCAAGAACCAGAAATCCAACTGGCGCTCCAGAGCGCGTCTGCAGAAGACCGCAGGAGGTCCTGCCACTAAGGCAGCCTCCTCGTGACTCTCTGTCCGATCCAGCCATGTCCTTAGTCGGTGGCAGGCTCTCCCACTTTGGCGACGCTTGGTTTCAACAAGTCTCCGATCAGTGGGTGAGAGATATCATCTCTCACGGCTACAGGATAGAATTTTCTTCCAGCCCGCCAAACATATTTTTTTTCTCAACTCCCCCTGCTCCAGGGCCGCACCTTTTCACAGGCCGTGGCAGCCTTGCAGGCCAACGGAGTAATTGTACCAGTTCCCGCCCGGGAACGGTTCAGAGGTTTCTACTCAAACCTCTTCCTAGTTCCCAAAAAGAACGGTACCTTCAGGCCCATCCTGGATCTCAAGCTTCTCAACAAGCATGTTCGGGTGCAGCACTTCGCATGGAGTCCCTGCGATCAGTCATTGCCTCAATGACCCAAGGGGATTTCCTGGCGTCCATCGACATCAGAGATGCATATCTGCATGTGCCCATTGCGGTTTCACACCAGCGTTGGCTACGCTTTGCAATAGGAGACGATCATTTCCAATTCGTGGCTCTCCCCTTCGGGTTAGCCACGGCCCCTCGGGTTTTCACCAAGGTCATGGCAGCTGTGATTGCGGTTCTGCACCTTCAGGGGTTGGCAGTGCTCCCCTACCTGGACGACCTTCTAGTCAAAGCGCCATCCAGCGCAGACTGTCAGCGGAGTGTCTCGCTCACTCTCAGCACTCTAGCCCAATTCGGGTGGCTTGTCAATCTTCCCAAATCCACTCTGACTCCGACCCAGAGTCTCACGTACCTAGGGATGCAGTTCGAGACTCTGCCGGCACTTGTGAAGTTGCCCTTAGACAAACAGCTGTCACTCCAGTTGGCGGTGCGCTCTCTCCTGAGGCCCCGCCGTTATACCCTCAGGCGTCTGATGCAGGTGCTGGGTCAAATGGTGGCGTCCATGGAGGCTGTTCCCTTTGCCCAGTTCCATCTGCGCCCCCTGCAGCTGGACATTCTCCGCTGTTGGGACAAGCGGCCTTCCTCCTTACACAAGTCAGTGGCTCTGTCGCCACGGACCAAGAGCTCTCTTCAGTGGTGGCTTCGGCCCCTCTCCCTGTCCCAAGGGCGCTCCTTCCTGGCCCCGTCCTGGGTGATTCTCACCACGGATTCCAGTCTATCCGGCTGGGGAGCGGTATGTCTCCACCACAGAGCACAGGGCACTTGGACTCCGTCCGAGTCAGCCCTTTTAATCAATGTGCTGGAAATCAGAGCCGTACTTCTAGCTGTCCTAGCATTTCACCATCTGCTGGCGGGCATGCACATTCGAGTCCAGTCAGACAACGCGACAGCGGTTGCCTACATCAACCATCAAGGCGGGACACGCAGCCGCCTGGCAATGATGGAGGTACAACGCATTCTTCAATGGGCGGAGGACTCCAGGTCCACCATATCCGCAGTCCACATCCCAGGCGTGGACAACTGGGAGGCAGATTATCTCAGCCGTCAAAGTGTGGACGGTGGCGAGTGGTCCCTGCACCCGGCAGTATTTCAGTCGATCTGCCGCAAATGGGGCACTCCGGACGTGGACCTAATGGCATCCCGTCACAACAACAAAGTTCCTGTCTACGTGGCTCGTTCCCACGATCCTCAGGCCTTCGCTGCGGACGCTCTGGTTCAGGACTGGTCCCAGTTTCGTCTGTCCTACGTGTTTCCCCCTCTAGCCCTCCTGCCCAGAGTCCTGCGCAAGATCAGAATGGAGGGTCGTCGAGTCATCTTCATTGCACCGGACTGGCCCAGGCGAGCTTGGTATCCGGACCTGCTCCATCTGTCCGTAGAGATGTCGTGGCCTCTCCCGGACCGTCCAGACCTACTCTCGCAAGGTCCGTTCTTCCCCCCGAATTCTGCGGCCCTCAAATTGATGGCGTGGCTCTTGAGTCCTGGATTTTGACGGCTTCTGGTATTCCCCCTGAAGTCATCTCCACTATGACTCGGGCCCGTAAGTCTTCGTCCGCTAAGATCTATCACAGGACTTGGAAAATTTTCCTGTCCTGGTGTCGCTCTACCGGCCATTCTCCTTGGCCATTCTCCTTGCCGACCCTTCTGTCTTTTCTACAGTCCAGTCTGCAGCTAGGTCTGTCCCTCAACTCTCTCAAGGAACAGGTTTCGGCCCTGTCAGTCCTGTTCCAGCGGCGTCTCGCTCGGCTGGCTCAGGTCCGCACCTTCATGCAGGGCGCGTCTCACATCATCCCGCCTTACCGGCGGCCCTTGGACCCCTGGGACCTTAACTTGGTTCTCACGGTCTTGCAGAAACCCCCCTTTGAGCCCCTTAGGGAGGTTTCTTTGTATCGTCTCTCACAGAAAGTGGCCTTTCTGGTTGCTATAACTTCTCTCAGGAGAGTTTCTGATTTGGCTGCGCTCTCCTCGGAGTCACCCTTTTTAGTCTTTCATCAAGACAAGGTGGTTCTCCGTCCGACTCCGGACTTTCTTCCTAAGGTGGTTTCTCCCTTCCACCTTAACCAGGACATTACCTTACCTTCCTTCTGTCCGGCCCCTGTTCATCGCTTTGAAAAAGCTCTACATACTCTAGATCTGGTGCGTGCTCTCCGGATCTATGTGTCTCGCACCGCTGCGCTTAGGCGGTGTACCTCTCTTTTTGTGCTAACCACAGGTCGGCGCAAGGGCCTCCCTGCTTCTAAGCCGACCTTAGCCCGTTAGATTAGGTCGACCATTTTGGACGCCTACCAAAGTTCGCAGGCTCCTCCCCCGCCGGGGATCAAAGCGCACTCGACCAGGGCTGTCGGTGCCTCTTGGGCTTTTCGGCACCAGGCTACGGCTCAGCAAGTCTGTCAGGCTGCCACTTGGGCTAGCCTGCATACCTTCTCGAAGCACTACCAAGTGCATGCTCATGCTTTGGCAGATGCGAGCTTGGGCAGACGCATCCTTCAGGCGGCGGTCGCCCATTTGTGAAGTTAGGTTTCTGCCTACTTCTTAGTTTTTTTGTTTATTTCCCACCCTGGGACTGCTTTGGAACGTCCCAAGGTCTGGGTCACCCAAAGGCACGTTAAAGAAAAAGAGAATTTTGTTTACTTACCGTAAATTCTTTTTCTTATAGTTCCGTCTTGGGAGACCCAGCACCCTCCCCGTTGCCTGTTGGCAATTTCCTTGTTCCGTGTGTTTTCACATGCTGTTGTCATGAACAGAGTCTCCGGTTGTTCCGGCTCTTGCTCTGTTCTACTTGTGGGTGGCTATTCTCCTTCAGCTTTTGCACTAAACTGGTTATGACTGGTTCACCAGGGGGTGTATAGGCTCAGAGGGAGGAGCTATACCTTTTAGGTGTAGTACTTTGTGTGTCCTCCGGAGGCAGAAGCTATACACCCAAGGTCTGGGTCTCCCAAGACGGAACTATAAGAAAAAGAATTTACGGTAAGTAAACAAAATTCTCTTTTTTCTCATAGGCACTTCATTCAGGGAAAAGACCCAATCAAAGTCAACATCTAAGTCACTGAGTGGATCGAGTGAAGTATCTCAAAATTTGCAGACCACCACAGGTATGGTTTTAGCATATAGAGATCTCTAAATTATGAATAAAAAAACAATTAAAAATAATTTTAACACAAACAGTCCCATTCTCACACCACATAAAAATACCCAATTAAAGAAAGCAGCCAAAGCTCTCATTGAGCCCAATAGGAGTCCTTGTGTCTAATCTATAAATCCAATGACTCAAGCTGCGCAAGGGCCTTAAATAGGTTACCACCTCTAACCTCTGATCTATGGCCTATATAATTAATTTGCTTGAGTCAGATTTATGGTACAATTGGAAATGTTTTGGTAGAGTTTTTAGGTGTAATAAATCATGCCCTTAGAAGCACAATTATGTTGGTAATTTATTTTGTAAGTTTGTGTTCCTTCCAATTTTTTAATGGGAACCTGTCACCAGATTTGGGGACTATAAGCTGCGGCCAATACCACTTTATTCCAAAATACTGTATATAAGAGCCCGGGACGCTCTGTATAACGTAAAAAACACTTTTATATTACTCACCCAGGGGGCGGTCCGGTCCAATGGGTGTTGCTGCTCTCCAGTGTGGCGCCTCCTCTCTGATGTAATCTTCGGCCTCCTTCTTCCCAGTCCAGTGTGGATGATGCGTCTACGTCATCCATAGAGTTGAGCGCGGTTCGAGGTTCGCCAATTTCATGTTCAAGTGATTTTGGGGGTTGTTCTAGATCGAACTAGAACTCGAGCTTTTTGCTAAAAGTTCGGCAGCTCGAGTTACGTCCGAGAACGGTTCGATCGCCATAAACGTGGCTTTTCACAGTAAGGCTATGTGCACATGTTGCTATCTGCATGTCTCCTGCGTCCCCAGCACAATCCCTCTCCCTTTCCTACTCACCGATCAAGGACGTCTCGCTCCCCTGCTGTCACAAATCTGCGGTGTCTTTTGCTCTTTAGAAAATGGCTGCTGCTTCATTAGTTAATTAGTTATTCTGTGATTTCCCCACCCACCAGCGCCTATGATTGGTTGCAGTCAGACACGTCCCCAAGCTGAGTGACAGCTGTCTCACTGCAACCAATCACAGCCGCCGGTGGGCGGGTCTATATCGTGCAGTAAAATAAATAAATAAATAAAAAAAAAATGCGTTCCCCCCATATTTGATACCAGCCAGGATAAAGCCACACGGCTGGAGGCTGGTATTGTCAGGATGTAGAGCGCCACGGTATGGGGAGCCCTCCAGTCTAACAATATCACCCTGCAGCCGCCCACAATTGCCGCATCCATTAGGTGTGACAGTCCTGCGGGACTCTTTCCGGCTCAACCCGAATTGCCCTGGTGCGGTGGCAATTGGGGTAATAATGAGTTTAATCATGGCAGGCGTCTCCCCGAGATACCTTTCATGATTATTTCAAATCTGTTTTATTATTAAGTTTATAAATCAAGCATACATCTTGAACATTTATAAAGATTATAAAACATAAACAGTGATCTCTCAGTTTCGGAATGACAAAAATAACATCACATTGTAGATTTCATTGGAACTCTATAAGCTATCCTTATGCTAACACTCCATGACAAACCATACACTAGAAATCAGAGTTCCAGCTAAACATGTCTTCCTGATAATTGACAAGACCACTCTCAGCATAAAACAATCCCCTTTTAAGTTATTGAATAAACATTTAAGAAAAAGTAGAAAACTAGAAAAAAAAAAAAAAGAACAGATATAAGCTTAGAAAAGAAGGAATCAAATAGAGTGAAGAAAGTAGGGTAAAGAGGGGGTGGGGGAAAAAGTGTGTGGGGAGAGGGGAAGACAAGGTATGTCACCATTTCTCATCCCAAATAACCTGCCAGACTCACCGTGAACTCAGGAGACTCCATGAACGTAATCCACGGTCCCCACACTGTGATAAATTTTTCCGTGAGCCCATTAAGTTCAGCTGTGAGTTCCTCCATTCTCTGGAGGTTTGCCATCTCCTCTACCCAGTCAGCTAACGTGGGGCATCTAGTCTGTTTCCAGTATCTGGGAATAATTATACGGGCTGCCGCTAAACAAAATCGCAGCAGGTCCCTCTTTTGTGACTTGAATGAACCTGGGAGGATAGAGAGGAGGGCCACCTGGGGAGATCTCTCCACCTCACCCCCACTCATCTTTTTATACAGAGAAAACACTGAGTCCCAGAATGGTTGCAATTTAGCACAGCTCCACCATATATGTAACATAGACCCTTTTTCTGTACCACATCTCCAGCACATGTCGGACACTGAGGGAAAGATAGCATGCAATTTGGTCGGGTATTGGTACCACCTTGTGAGAATTTTATAGTTTTTCTCTTGGGCGGCACAAGCCAGAGAAAGTTTGTGGGTCCACAGAAACGCCCTGCTCCATCTGTCCTCCGAAATGTCCTCTCCCAGTTCCTCTCCCCATCTATAGACAAATTTGGGTTTGTCCGACATGTCTCTCTGGTTCAGCATTTTATAAGTAAGAGAGATGACATGCCCAGGTGACGAACCCTGCAAGAACAATTTCTCAAATGGAGTAGGGGGGGTCCTCAACTTCCTCTCCCTGTCCTGGTTGGATAGAAACGATTTCAGCTGCATATATTCTATCCAGGAAACCTCTCTCCCTGTGGCCCGTAGAGATGCATAAGGGGGCAGGGTATTTCCCTGGAGCACATGAAAAAAACGAGTTTCCTCCACCCGAGCATATCCCAGAAATTTATTGGAATGAAGCCCAGGAGGGAACTCCTGGTTGCCAAAGAGGGGGGTAAGTGGACCCCTCCCCTGTGAGAGAGAACCCCTCTTAACCTCACCGTCCCACGTCCCCATCACTGTCCAAATAAACTCCATTCCCTTCTCTATCTGTGACCTACTCTCCTTTCCCATCCATGAGAGAAAGTGCAAAGGGACTCCCAATCCGTCCTGTTCGATCGCGACCCATTGTTTCGAGTTCCTATGGAAGTGCCAATCCATTATCCTCGTTAGAATAGTTGCCCTGTAGTATAACTGGAAATTTGGGAGCCCTGCCCCTCCATTATTTTTGTGTCTGGTAAGAGTTTTTATGCTTGTCCGAGGTCTCCTATTCCCCCAAACGAACCTTGACAAAGCCGTCCGAATTTTGGAAAAGTAACTCCCCGGCAGCTGAATAGGTACCGTTTGGAACAAGAAAAGAAACCTAGGAAGAACATCCATTTTAATAGCGTTGATACGCCCAAACCACGATAGTCTTTTTTTGTCGTACTTCTTTAAATCCCTAATTGTCCTCTCTAACAGGGGTAGAAAATTATGATGCATAATTTTTGTTGGATCCCGAGGTACAACTACCCCCAGATATTTTATAGCTGACGGTTGCCACTTAAAGGGAAAATTTTGGGTTGTACGGGCTAGATCTTCCGCCGACAGGGTCACATTCATAGCCTCTGATTTAGAGAAGTTCACTTTAAAATTACTTAAGTTACCAAACTCCTCGAACTCTTTGAGCAAAGACGGGAAGGATATGTGTGGCTGGGAAATAAACATGAGAAGGTCGTCAGCAAATAAAGCTAACTTGCGATTCCCTCCCCCGGCCTCTATCCCATGGATACTAGCATTATTTCTTATGGCGACCGCGAGATGCTCCATGACAATGACGTAGAGCAGAGGTGACAATGGACATCCTTGCCTTGTTCCATTGTGGACCTGAAACGATGACGACAGAAACCCATCCGTCCTAACTTTTGCTGAGGGTCTCGAATAAAGGGACGCAATCCTATCTAAAAAATTTTTGCCCAAACCCACCTGCTTTAGAGCGGCCATCATGAAATTCCAACTGACCCGGTCAAAGGCCTTCTCCGCATCCACTGAGAGTAAACACATGGGAAGAGAATGAGCCCTCGACCGAGTCATCAGGAGGAACAGTTTGTTGGTATTGTCACGCGCCTCCCGACCTTGTACGAACCCCACTTGATCTGTGTGTATTATCCCGGGCAAGGAAGGAGCAAGTCTGTTGGCTAAGGCTTTAGAAAAAAGTTTTAGGTCTAGATTGATCAGTGAAATGGGTCTGTAATTTGTAACTAACATGTGATCCTTCCCCGGTTTGGGGAGAACACATATATGGGCTTCGAGAGATTGCGCCACCCATTGGGAATTTTCTGAGATGGAATTAAATACTTTAGTCAAGAACGGGGATAGCTGAGTTTGGAATATTTTATAAAATTTAGGGGTGAACCCATCTGGACCCGGACTTTTGCCTGAGGGAGATTCTTTAATGATAGATGCCACTTCTGCTTCTGTAAAGTCCGTCTCTAAATTTTCAACCTCAGCGCTGGGTATAACCGGTAGGGCCGTTCTGGATACGTAGTCGTTTATTTTATTTTCTAATGCGTCATGTGGCATGTCTCCAAATTTGCCCTTTATGTTATATAGGTCTCTATAATACTTTTGGAACTGTTCCGCGATGAGAGTTGGGTTCTGAGTCGAAGAGCCGTCTGCTTGTTTAATCATGGGAATGTGGCTGGGGTCTCCCCTAGGGTGTAGAATCCTAGCTAGTGGTCTACCACATTTATCTGCATACTCATAGAGGAATCTTTTTATTCTAGTCCTATGTCGCTCATACTGTCGGTCGAGAATCGATTTAAGCTCCTCTCTATTTTTGACTAGCTCCGCCAGTGTCAAAGGTGATAATGTCTTCTTATGGGCCCTTTCCAGATCTGAAATATTCTGAAGTAGGGACAAAATGGTTTGGGCTCTCTCTCTCTTAAGCCTAGCCCCATGTTTGATCAAAACCCCTCTCGACACACATTTAAGTGCCTCCCACTGCACGGGAAGGGCTGTGGGGTCTTCTGAGTGTATTTCTAAAAATTCATCAATCGTGTTCTGTAGATCCTTCATGCACCCCTGATCCCCAAGCAGACTATCGTTCAGCCGCCAAGACCACGGCCTCCCTGCCCCATCTGGGATAGTAAGGCTCAGGAATATAGGAGCGTGGTCAGACCAGGATATACTGCCTATAGAGGCCTGTATCTGCCAAGTCAGAGCCTTTTGGCTCACAAGAAACAGGTCTATGCGGCTGTACGAGGAGTGAGCCGGGGAGAAGTATGTGTAGTCACGCTCCACTGGGTGTAACGTTCTCCACACATCTACCAATCGAAGCTCTTGTATTGAGCGTTTAACTTTTGTTAGCTTTCTGAGAGAGAGAAAATTGTGTCCGAAGTTGTATCTACCTTAGGGTCCAAAGTGAAGTTTAAATCGCCACCCACGATCACGGTCCCTTCTGCGAATTCATCCAATGATGACAGGAGAGAGGAGCAGGACGTCGCCGGATCTCTGTTTGGTAAATACCAATTGACAATGGTAAAGATAGATGAATTAACATTAATTTTCAGAAAAATGAATCTTCCCTCAGTGTCCACTCTCGTGTCCAGAACCGTGTGCACCAGGGCTTTATGGATGCCTATAGACACCCCTTTTGATTTTGACTCTGGGTTGGTGCTATGGACCCATTTGGTGTAATATCTGTCTTTAAAGTTAGGGAGGTGACCAGTTTTGAAATGTGTTTCCTGAATCAATAATATATGGACTCGTTTCTTATGCATGTCAAAGAATACCTGAGACCGTTTTTGTGGGACATTGAGGCCTCTCACATTCAATGAGCCAAAGGTAATCTGCGTCATTCTGAGGAGGAGGAACGGTGAGGAACCGGGAAGTAGGGTCAGAGGATGGGGATGGGAAGAGAGGTGTGGGTGGAGAGAATAGAGAAGGTTAGGAGAGGGGGAGAGAAAAAAAAAAAAAAAAGAGGGGGGGGGGGTAGAAGGATTAAGTATATAAAGGAAACTACAAACAAAGAGAGAGTACCGTAGGCAACAAGGTCAAAGCACCTCTTGCCTGTAGGGTCGTAACGTGACCCTTATACTTGGTCAAATAGACTAGAGGTAAATGCAGAAAAATAAGAATCTCTATATACCAGGGATGTTAATCCTACGCCACTACCCTGTGGCGTGTTATCCCAATCAGGGAGGGAACTTTCCACAAAGGAGCCCCCTGCCCTGGACTAAAAAACAACTTTTAACTATATATATTTTGATTTGCAACTAAAGCTCTGTATAAAGAAGGGAGAAGGGGCTTTGAGAGGGTATTGTACCTTATAATGTTGAGGGGCGTCCCCCATTACACCCAGGAAGGAAGGAGGGAACCCCCCACCCCCCTGTCCAGGGCGATACAATAACCCCACAACGCGAAATTCCCATCAGGACCAGGGGATAGACTCCATCGTACTGTGATCCTATAACCAAAAACATACTAGAACAATTTAATCCACCATTCTCTTATACATCAGACCGGCCTCCCTCCTCTTTCTCTACGAGAGCCACGCATCCGATCACCGGCTGGGACGGTGACTCCCCCCCCCATTGGAAAGTCCGGCCAGTCCTCTATAGGCACTAATGGAATGTCCAAGGCCGCGGTGAACGAGGGTAAATCCGCCGGAGACCGAAGAACATGCATTCGTCCCGCGTGCCGAACCTGCAGGCGGAAGGGGAACCCCCAGCTATATGGAAACTCGTATGAGCGGAGAATGTCCAGCAGAGGTTTAAGAGCTCTTCTCCTTTGTAAGGTAAAACGGGATAGATCTTGTAGAATCTGGATTTGGCTCCCCTCATACGATGGTGATACTCCACTGCGGAGCTTAAACAGAATGGCCTCCTTAATAACATAGCGGTGGACCCTACAGATCACATCCCGAGGTCGGTCGTTCTGGGCTGGTTTGGGGCCCAACGCTCTATGCGCTCTATCCAATTCCAGGGGTTGGCTTGATGGTTCACCCAGAATATTATTGAAGATCACTTGAAGGGTGCCATGTAAGTCCTTGGACTCGACAGACTCAGGCAGGCCGCGCACTCTGAGATTGTTTCTTCGGCCCCTATTTTCAGCATCATCCATTGCTTCAACCACGTATTGTATTTGGCGGGAGTGTTGTTCTAATAGTGCCCCGTGGGCCTGTGAAGTGTCCTCCATATTCTGAATTTTAGCTGCCTGCACTTGACTCTGGGTGTCCACTCTCTCCACCTCCCCCTTCAGGGCTGACAGCTCTGTGCGGTACGCCTGCTCCAGCCTGGTTATATATGCCTCCATATCTTCCCTGGTGGGTATAGCTGAGAAACGTGCCCGCATCTCATTAAGCTCTGTCAGAACTCCTGACTCTTGTGTTGTTGTTATGGCTGGCCCTGACCCTGCATGCTTGTCTGCATCTGGTAACTTTAGATTTATGTTGTGCTTCTCCCTGGGTATGGTCTCACTTCTGTCAGGGACCTGTAACTCATTTGCAGTGCAGTGTCCCCCCTCCTGAAATTCCTCACACTCCTGCATGTGTGTTATAGGAAAGGACGTTACTTCCCCCTCCAGAGGCCTCCAGGCTTCAGGGCTACTGTTTATATCAGCAGGCACTTCCCCCGTGCTTCTCACTCCGGGTTTCCCCTGTACCTGCAATCTTGGGCTGTCTGGCCTTATCTTCTGTATCTCCTCTTCACTCTGGGTGGCCTCTCCTCTCAGTTGCGTCAGCTGCTGAGCCTTTCCCTGCATCTCCATAGCTGCCATCTCACTGCTGCACGCTGAGCTCACCTCCTGTGTAGCCTTAGCAGCCATCTTGGGTGCCACCTGTGAAGCTTCTCTCTGCCCCGGCCTGGATAAAAAGTGTTTGATCCCTCTCTCCTCCGATTGTGAAGCTCTGCTGCTGCACCCCTGGGATCTCCCTCGTCTCCTCCGCTGCATAGCCTGTGTTGCAGAGTCCTCAGTTGCGTGGATCATCAGTTATAAAGTCCAGTGGCAGGAGCTAAGACAAGTCACGTCCTCACTCCTTCATAGCCAGGACACGCCCCTACCTTTCATGATTAAACTGAAAGTGAAAGTAAAGAAACACACACACCGAAAAATCCTTTATTTGGAATAAAAGACAAAAAAACAACCCTGGTTCACCCCTTTATTAATCCCAAAAATACCCCTCCAGGTCCGAAGTAATCCACACGACACTGGTAGCTCTGCTCTCTCAAGATGTACTGGCTCCATAGCAATGAAGTGACTCATGCGGGTAGCAGAGACTTCAGTCAGCACAGCAGGCTTCAAGATTAGAAAATGTGCCTGTGTATATGGTAACAGGCAATAGACTAGAGGGTAAAGTGCATGCCTACGAAGCATAACGTCGGGAGTTCTAGTCCCGGTAAAGAATTTAATTTTTTTTTTTATAATTTTAAATTATAATTATTATCTATTTTATAAAGTGAAAGTAAATAAACACACACCGCGAAAAATCCTTTATTTGGAATAAAAGACAAAAGAACACAGTTTCACCATTTTATTAAAATCCTCCAATACCCCTCCAGGTCCGAAGTAATCCACACAACACTGTCATCTCTACTACAGAACACGAGCCCTCTGCATGAGCTTCACATAGCAATGACGTGAATCACATGGTCAGCTGAGACTTCAGCAATCCAGACTTCAAGAATATCAATTCTGCCTATCATTCAGATTAGAGGCAATAGCTGAGTGGATAGAGAGCTCCCCTAGGAAGCATAAGTTTGCGAGTTCTGGAACTGGTAAATTTTATTAATTTTTTTTTTTAATTTTAAATTATATTTATAATAATATAGTTATAAATATAATTTAATTATGCACTGAGGGGAGGAGCCAGACATCAGCTGTGAGCTCTCTCTCTCTCTCCTTTCTCTCTCTCCTTTCTCTCTCTCCTTTCTCTCTCTCTCCTTTCTCTCTCTCTTTTTCTCTTTCTCTCCTTTCTCTTTCTCTCCTTTCTCTCTCTCCTTTCTCTCTCTCCTTTCTCTCTCTCTCCTTTCTCTCTCTCTCCTTTCTCTCTCTCCTTTCTCTCTCTCTCCTTTCTCCTTTCTCTCTCTCCTTTCTCTTTCTCTCCTTTCTCTCTCTCCTTTCTTTCTCTCTCCTTTCTCTCTCTCCTTTCTCTCTCTCCTATCTCTCCTTTCTCTCTCTCCTTTCTTTCTCTTCTCTCTCTTCTCTATCTTCTTTCTCTCTCTTTCTCTTCCTTCTCTCTTTCTCTTTCTCTCTCTCCTTTATTTCTCTCTCCTTTCTCTCTCTCTCTCCTTTCTTTCTCTCCTTTCTCTCTCTCCTTTCTTTCTCTTCTTTATCAACTTTCTCTTTCTCTTCTTTCTCTCTCTCTCTTTCTCTTCTTTCTCCTCTTTTGCGTCTTTCTCTTTCTCTCTCTTACTCTCTTCTCTCTCTCTTACTCTCTCTTCTCTCTCTCTCTTTCTCAGACCTGGCGATGATCAGCTGATGCGGTCACCTGACGGAATCAGCTGACACTATAAGTCAAGCGGTGAGGCCGGCTTTTTACCGCCCGGCCAGCTAAACTATCAGCTGATGCTGTCAGACAGGAGTCTGCACTGAAGTGTGTATTTTTTTTTTTTTTGCACTGATGCATCAGCTGATTGTATAAAAGCCGTTTATACAATCAGCTACTGTGTCATGTGATTCAGTCCCTTGAACCTGAAACATCATCTGATCGCTTTGCCTTCCAGCAAATCGATCAGATGATATTGGATCCGGATTGGACGGCTCGGGACCCTTGACCCAGGATTACTGCGGAGGGGGGTTCTTTATTTCAATAAAGATTGAGTCACTAATTGTGTTGTGTTTTATTTCTAATAACAATATTTTTCTGTGTGTTGTTGTTCTTTTTATCGGTACTAGAAATTCATGGTGGCCATGTCTAATATTGGCGTGACACCATGAATTTCAGGCTTAGGGCCAGTTGATAATATACAGCTAGCCCTAACCCCATTATTACCCAGCAAGCTACCGTCACCAGGGCTGTTGGAAGAGTTGGATACAGTGCCAGATGATGGCGCTTCTATGAAAGCGCCATTTTCTGAGGCGGCTGCAGACTGCAATTCGCAGCAGAGGGGACCAGAAAGCTCAGGCCAACCTGTGTTGTGGATTCCAATCCCCAGCTGCCTAGCTGTACCTGGCTGGACACAAAAATATGGTGAAGCCCACGTCATTTGTTTTTGAATTATTTCATGAAATTCATGAAATAATTAATAAAGGAATTACCTATATTTTTGGTTCCCAGCCGGGTACAAATAGGTAGCTGGGGGTTGGGGGCAGCTCGTAGGTGCCTGCTGTACCTTGCTAGCATACAAAAATATGGCGAAGCCCAAATAAATTTTTTGAGGGGCAAAAAGTCCTGGATACAGTCCTGGATGGAGTATGCTGAGCCTTGTAGTTCTGCAGCTGCTGTCTGTCTGTATGGAGGAGAGCAGACAGCAGCTGCAGAACGGCAAGGCTCAGCATGCTCCATTCACTAGTGTATGCAGGAGAGCAGACAGCAGCTGCAGAACTACAAGGCTCAGCATACTCCATCCAGGACTGTATGCAGGAGTTTTTTGCCCACCAAAAAAAATGACGTGGGCTTCGACATGTTTTTGGATGCTAGCCAGGTACAGCAGGCAGCTACGGGCTGCCCCCAGCTGCCTATTTGTACTCGGCTGGGAACTAAAAATATAGGGAAGCACATTTTTTTTAATTATTTAACGAAATTAAAAAAAAGAAATGACGTGGGCTTCGCCCAATTTTTGTGTCCAGCCAGGTACAACTAGGCAGTTGGGGATTGGAAACCGCAACACAGGTTAGCCCGAGCTTTCTGGGCGCCTCTGCTGCGAATTACAGTCCGCAGCCGCCCCAGAAAATGGCGCTCTCATAGAAGCACCATCAACTGGCGCTGTATCCAACTCTTCAAACAGCCCTGGTGACGGTGGCTTGCTGGGTATTCATCATGAGTTAATACTAGCTTTGTTTTACTAGCTAGTATTAAGCCAGAGATTCTTAATGTCAGGCAAGTTTGACCCAGGCATTAAGAATCTCCAATAAAGGGTTAAAAAAAGACACCACACAGAGAAAAAATACTTTAATAGAAATAAATACACAGACACATTAGAGACTCCATGTTTATTACTCCCTCTTATCCCTCCACGATCCATGGTCTTCTGTCTTCTTTCTCCTTCAACACATGCAGCTCTGCTCCATCAGCAGCGCTGCATTGGAAGAAGGCGGTGTTGTTCCCCGTGCAGTGTTTTCTTTTCACTCCGCGAGTGAGAAGGAGCTGCTGCCTGTAAGTGGTGACGTCACCACTGACAGGCGCGTTGCTATAGCAACGGTGATCTCCGTTATTGACCGGCTGTGGCAGCTGGTTTATAACGGAACGGGGAAGCAGACTGGGAACCCGATCGCGTGCCAGAGCATGTCGCCGGCACATGGAGATACACAAACGATCA
The DNA here is from genome assembly GCF_048569485.1 of Anomaloglossus baeobatrachus. Taxonomy (NCBI): domain Eukaryota; kingdom Metazoa; phylum Chordata; class Amphibia; order Anura; family Aromobatidae; genus Anomaloglossus; species Anomaloglossus baeobatrachus. The sequence goes on from NW_027441945.1 coordinate 133,529, forward strand.
CCGTGTACTGGAGAGATGCACTGAAAAGTCCTACATGACGCGTCATAGTCATGTGACCAGTCTGTAGCCAATGAGATAACAGACACGTGACTGGTCACATGGCTATTTTGACGTCACGATAGGTCCTGTCATCACTGCTGGTTACCAGGAGGACGCAGTGATCATCGGATGGAATAGCAGCAGGAGACAGAGTGCAGGACGGATTGCGGAGACCGGTAAGTGTTATGGCAATGTGTTTTTATGTGTTTGTGATTGGCTCCCATTGTTTCCTATGGGGTTTGACCGGTTCGCTCATCTAGTCATCCACACAAGCCGATATTGCGGTCCTGCGCAGGCGCACTTTGATCTGCCCTGCTGAGGGCAGATCATAATACTGTAATGCACAAGTGCGAGGAAACGTTAATGACTGCTGTTATTCACCCCTTATTACCCTAATTGCCACCACACCAGGGCAATCGGAAAGAGTTGGGTAAAGTGCCGACATTGTCACATCTAATGAATGTGGCAATCCTGGGTGGCTGTGGACTGCTATTTTTAGGCTGGGGGGGCACAATAACCATGGACCGACCAATCCTGAGAATACCAGCTCCCAGATGTCCGCTTATTATGACTTCGTATCAAAATGGGAGAGGGGGGAGGACCGCAGACCATTTTTTAAAAAATATTTATTTAAATATTTTTTATTTTTAAAAGCTGCTTGCGGTTCCTTTTTATTTTGATACACAGCCACGATAACATGCAAAAAAGGGGGCTGCCTACAGCTGTATGCCTTGTCCTTGTTGGGACGACCCTACGCCATTTTTTTAATTTATTTATTTCTCTGACGCCTCATTGGGGGACACAGGACCATGGGTGTTATGCTGCCTATCCATAGGAGAACACTAAGTAGATGCAAAAGCATAGCTCCTCCTCTGCAGTATACACTCCTTGGCTGGGCCAGGCAAGCTCAGTTTTAGCTTAGTGTCTGTGAAGTAAACTGTGGAGAGAAAAAGCGCAATAGGGTCTTACCCGGTATATATCCGGGGAAAATAGAGGGAATGTACTCACCTCAAGTAGTTGTGACAGTCACAACTACTATGAAAGCTTATGTTGTAGAGATGAAATCTGCTGCAGCCCCCGTAGTTAATAGCAGAGAACAATAGAGAAGGGGTTTATGCCGCGCTGTTCATCAGGAAGGAGGACAAAGAGATGGTCAATGTTCCTTTATTGTAGCTTGTGTCTACGCGTTTCAGGAGCTCTGCTCCCTTCATCAGGACATACAGCACAAAAAAAACATATCTCTATGAGATATGTTTTTTTTGTGCTGTATGTCCTGATGAAGGGAGCAGAGCTCCTGAAACGCGTAGACACAAGCTACAATAAAGGAACATTGACCATCTCTTTGTCCTCCTTCCTGATGAACAGCGCGGCATAAACCCCTTCTCTATTGTTCTCAGCTTAGTGTCTGTAGGAGGCACTTCCTTTCAAGGTTTGTTATTTTTTGAGGGCAACGGTTTCCTTTTGGGACCAATCTCCCACTACCATCAGCGGGCGGGAACGTGGAGTGTCGCCTCCACGTACCCCCTCCTGCGACGCTGGATCCTGGGCTGAACGACGGGTTCCACAGACACCGATTTTCCAAAGCCCAGGGTAGAGGCCTGTGCCCTATAGCCCATTCCACAGCCCCTCTTTGCAGGCTCTGAGTTGAAGATGGCACCAATTCCTCAGCCCCTCTTTGCAGGAGTTGAATATGACACCGACACAGCAAGCTGACTCTGCTATTTTCACTGCCTGGACGGAAGCAGTGTTTTAAGGTGAGATCACACCTGACTGGTTTCCCAGACAAAGGGAGAAAAGACGCTGCAGGGAAGGTTCCCAGGACATTTACAGTATTTATTATGTGCAAGGAGCAAGGATCCTTCACACACAGTGTTAACTTTTCTCTAGCTTGCTGGCTAGAGGAGGGGGAAGTTCTGCTGTTTGCAGAAAGTCTTGCAGATAATCTCCTGGTGGCAGGGGGGGTGGGCCCAGGGCTCAGGGACTCACGCTGTTTTATTTGCTCTGTTTATTTGCTCCAGCAGAAAAGCCGGCTGATAACCACCAGTGACAAGCTGTGTGCTGACTGGAGGGAGAGGGAGGAAAACTATCAGAAGCTCCCTTCCTGCCGTTTTTTTTTTTTACTACCCACAGCAGGGGGGGGCACACTGACTCATTTTCCCGCTCTTTTAGCGCTAAGCCCCCCCCCGCGGCTGCGATAAGCCCCGCCCCCCCAGGAAAGCGTGGAAGATCTCCATAGAGCTTTATCCTTCCTGAGGACAGGGCCATCGGCTGATTCTGGTGAGGTACTTGCTTCAATTGTAGCTCTGCTGAGCATTGCTCCCCCTCCTGGCATACTCCTATTAGGAACATGCAGAAATCTAAGGGCACTAAGAGTACTAAGGCCCACATAGTCTATTATTCAGCCTGCACTGCCTGCCACGCTGAGCTACCACGTAAACACACCTCTTCTCTCTGTGAGTCCTGTGCCCCTATAGCCCCCCAAGACCCCCCTGCCACCACCGCCGCAACCGTCAGCCCAGAGCCGAGGGCCCCCAGCCCACCGGAATGGGCACAGTTTCTGTCCCAATCCATGGAAAAACTGTCACAGAACCTGGTTCTGGCTATGCAATGTCGTCCTCCCCACCCTTCTGGGTCCCTGGACGGAACGCAGCCTGAGGAACCCCTATGGAGGATCCTTCTGAGGTAATCCGGGCACATGCTTCACCGGTTGCAGGGATCAGGAAAAGAGCACACGGCCGGGTGTCTCCAGCGGGCTCTCCCTCGGGAGCACACAGGGCAGGCTCTCCCACACGCTCCACGGCTTCTGAAGAGCTGGAGGAGGGAGAATGCTGTTTGTACCAGGAGGATTCCTTGGTTTTAGCCTCCCCAGATGATCAAACTGCAATAGACTCCCTTATAACAGCAATCAACCAAACTCTGCATGTGGAGGATCCCCCATCCACTACCACTGACCATGCGGTCTCCTTTAAGAGGGCAAGGAAACCCAAAAAGGTTTTCACTGATCACCCAGAGTTTCAGGGTATCCTCACAAAGCAAAGGGAGAAGTCTGACAGGTGCTTCGGTAACCGAAAACTCATGGAGTCCCGGTACCCTTTTGTCTCACCTGCCCCTAAGGGCTGGGCCGATCCGCCCTCGGTCGACCCCCCGGTCTCCCGCCTTACCACAAAGACGCTCCTGTCTTTACCCGATGGTTCCTCCATCAAGGACCCGACAGACAGACAGGTGGAGCACCTCGCCCGCTCTACTTTTGAGGCTGCGGGTTCCTCCCTCTCGCCCTCCTTTGCCTCTGTGTGGGTCGCAAAGGCGATCTCTGTCTGGGCAGACTCCCTTAACACTTCACTTGAGGAATCCCAGTTCACTCATACCTTCACAGAGGTAACAGCTCAAATTGCCGCTGCGGCGGAGTACCTCATCCAGGCCTTCATGGACGCTGCTACCTGCGCAGCGTTTGCCGCCTCAAATACCATAGCCATCCTTAGAGCACTCTGGCTCCGACAATGGCGAGTGGACTCTGCCTCCAAGAAGTCTCTCACGGGCCTTCCCTTTTTTCCAGACCGATTGTTTGGCGAACGTCTGGACAAGTTCATTTCTGACGCCACAGGAGGAAAGAGTACCTCCCTCCCCCAGCTGAAGTCCAGGACGTCCTTCACCAGACGTCCACAGTCCTCGTTCCACTCCTTTCGGAACTCATTTGGTTGGTCGACATCCCGTGCTGTCCCCGCCACCAGCCGCGGACTACGCAGGGACCGACCTTCTCAGCTCTCCCCGAAACCCACTTTGTCATGGCAGCCTAGACCGAAACAGTCCAGGACTAGGGAGACTCGGCCACGACGTTTTCCCCCCTCATGACTCCTTCGGCGCCCCGGAAGACACACTCATTATAGGAGGTCGACTGCGGCTCTTTCAACACATCTGGGCTGCCGCCTCAGACGACAAATGGGTGCGAGACCTTGTGTCTTCCGGTTACCACATAGAATTTCGGACCCGACCCCCGAGTCGGTTCTTTCTCTCAAACCCCCCAAAGACTCGAAAACGACGCAAAGCTTTTTTCTCAGCAATCCACTCGCTCCAAACAGCAGGAGTTATAATACCTGTCCCAGACGACGAGAAGTTCGGGGGTTTTTATTCCAACCTCTTTGTGGTCCCCAAAAAGGATGGGTCAGTTCGACCCATCCTGGACCTCAAACACCTAAACAAACATGTGCACGTACGGAGATTCAGAATGGAGTCCCTAAGGTCCATTATTGCATCCATGGTCAAAGGGGAATTCCTCGCCTCCATAGACATCAAGGACGCGTACCTGCACATACCCATCACCCCAGATCACCAAAAGTTCCTCCGCTTCGCAATTCAGGACTCCCACTTTCAATTCGTAGCTCTACCCTTCGTCCTTGCCACCGCACCAAGGGTCTTCACCAAAGTCATGGCGGCCGCCATGAGCGTCCTTCACGCCAGGGGAGTAGTCGTTCTCCCTTACTTGGACGACCTCCTCATCAAGGCCCCCTCCTTCCGCGACTGCTCAACCAGCGTACAGATCACTGTGGACACCCTATCCCGCTTAGGGTGGCTAGTGAATCTGGACAAATCATCCCCGATCCCATCACGATCCATCACCTTCCTGGGCATGTCCCTGGACACCCGTCGGGGCTTGATCCTTCTCCCTCAGGACAAGGCAATCGCTCTTCAACGAGCGGTACGCTGCCTTCTACGTCCTCCGTCTCGCTCCATTCGATTCAGCATGAAGGTGCTCGGCAGGATGGTGGCGGCTATGGAATCAGTACCCTTTGCTCAACTGCACCTCCGCCTACTGCACCTAGCCCTTCTAGCGGCCTGGGACAAGAGCCCCTTCTCCCTGGACAGACATCTTCACCTGACGCCTTCAGTCAGGTACGCACTCCGCTGGTGGCTTCGGTCCTCATCCCTATCGAAGGGGAGATCTTTTCTCCCAGTGAACTGGCTGGTCCTGACCACGGACGCCAGCCTCCTAGGCTGGGGAGCAGTGTACCGGCACCACACTGCTCAAGGACGTTGGACGCCCCAGGAGTCTTTCCTACCCATAAACATCCTGGAACTCCGCGCGATCTTCCTCGCGCTCAGAGCGTTCTGCCCTCTGCTAGCGGGTCGTCAGATTCGAGTCCATTCAGACAATGCGACAGCTGTAGCCTATATCAATCGGCAGGGGGGCACCCGCAGCAAAGCGGCTTATCTCGAGGCCCACAAGATCCTCAGCTGGGCCGAATCGACGGGATCAGTGATATCAGCGGTACACATACCGGGGGTAGAAAACTGGGCAGCAGACTTTCTAAGTCGCCAAGGCCTGGCCGCCGAAGAATGGTTTCTCCACCCAGATGTGTTTCTACACATCTGCACTCGCTGGGGCACACCAGACGTGGACCTAATGGCCTCAAGGTTGAATGCAAAGGTACCCGCGTTCATAGCCAGGTCACGCGACCCGCAGTCCATCGGCGCAGATGCTCTAGTCTGCTCCTGGCACCACTTCCGCCTGCCTTACATATTTCCACCTCTACCCCTGCTGCCGCGGGTAATCAGGAAGATCAAGGCAGAGGGAGTCCCCAGACTGGCCCAGGCGCGCCTGGTATGCCGAATTAGTACAAATGCTCACAGACGCACCGTGGCGCCTTCCAGACATCCCAGACTTGCTGACCGAAGGGCCCATTTCCCATCAGAACTCCAGAGCCCTGAAGCTGACGGCATGGCCATTGAGACCTGGGTATTAACAAGAGCGGGATTCTCTCCCGCGGTTATTTCCACCATGATCAGTGCCCGAAAGCCTGCTTCATCCCGCATTTACCACCGTACGTGGAAAATCTTCCTTTCATGGTGCAGGGAAACTAACGTCCAGCCTATGCCTCCGGCCATCCCCAGAATTCTCGACTTTCTACAGTCTGGCTTGCAAGTGGGGTTGGCTCTCAGTTCCCTTAAAGGGCAGGTTTCAGCGCTCTCAATCTTCTACCAATGCCGCCTGGCTCAAAAACCGCAAGTCAAGACCTTCCTCCAGGGCGTTTCCCATCTAGTTCCCCCGTACAAACGGCCGCTGGAACCATGGGACCTCAACCTCGTTCTGGATGGTCTCCAGAGGTCTCCCTTTGAACCCCTCAAGGAATCCTCCCTTGCTCTTCTGTCCTGGAAGGTAACATTCCTGGTGGCAATTGCGTCCATCAGACGGGTTTCGGAGCTAGCAGCACTCTCTTGCCGCGAGCCTTTTCTGATCTTTCACCAGGACAAGGTGGTTCTGCGCCCCCTTCCGGATTTCCTTTCAAAGGTTCTTACCCAGTTTCATTTGAACGAGGACATTGTTCTGCCTTCCTTTTGTCCACACCCGGTTCATAGGGTGGAAAGGTCTCTGCATTTGTTACACCTTCGTCAGAGCTCTCAGATATTAAGTATCCAGGACAGCCCCCTTTAGGAAAACTGACTCTTTGTTCGTCATTCCTGAGGGTCCAAAGAAGGGACAGGCAGCTTCAAAGGTGACGCTGGCTCGCTGGATTCGCTCTGCGATCCAGGAAGTCTACCGCTTGCAACTCAAGCCCATTCCTAGTGGGCTGCGGGCTCATTCTACGCGAGCAGTTGGTGCTTCGTGGGCCATTCGGCATCAGGCTTCAGTGGAACAGGTGTGTAAGGCTGCGACCTGGTCTAGCCTACATACGTTTTCAAAGCATTACAGAGTCCATACCCAGGTTTCAACTGAGGCAAATCTGGGTAGGAAAATTCTGCAAAAGGCAGTAGAGCACCTCTCTCAGTAGGCGCTCCAGGCTGTCTGGGACTGGTTCCTAGTCCTTGGGTTGTGTTGTCTTCTTTTATGTTTCCCACCCATGGACTGCTTTAGGACGTCCCATGGTCCTGTGTCCCCCAATGAGGTGTCAGAGAAAAGCGGATTTTTGTGTACTCACCGTAAAATCGTTTTCTCTTAGCCATCATTGGGGGACACAGCACCCACCCTGTTTCCCTGTTGGGCCTTGGTTCTCTCAGTACTTTATTTGTTTATGACTCTTTTTTTCTCATGTTCCTCTGTTGAGGTAAGTTTTTACTGGCTTTTTCTCCTACTGCTTGTGTACTAAAAGTGAGCTTGCCTGGCCCGGCCAGGGGGTGTATACTGCAGAGGAGGAGCTATGCTTTTGCATCTACTTAGTGTCCTCCTATGGATAGGCAGCATAACACCCATGGTCCTGAGCCCCCAATGATGGCTAAGAGAAAACGATTTTACGGTGAGTACACAAAAATCCGTTTTTTTACACCAATCTAAATGCAGACAGCATGTGCATCTAGATTGAAAGCTGTCTTTTACAGTCCGAGTCTGTCCAACACTAGTCAATAGACAAACAAAAAGTGCATAGTGCTCATATTGTTGTGTAAGCAGAAATATGATATGTAAAATAAAACATGACATGCCATAAGGCAAGCAAAGTCAAGAAATTAAAAAACTAAATTATTGCGTAAATGTATTAAATATTAGTTGTATCCTAACTATGATGAAATTGTTGTGCAATGTTTTTCTCCACTTTTCTTAGATAATAATCTTTTTTCTTATTTTCTCATAGGCACTTCATTCAGGGAAAAGACCCAATCAAAGTCAACATCTAAGTCACTGAGCGGGTCGAGTGAAATACCTCAAAATTTGCAGACCACCTCAGGTATGGTTTTAGCATATACAGATCTCTAAATTATGGATAAAAAACAATTAAAAATAGTTTTAACACAAACAGACCCATTCTCACACCACATAAAAATACCCAATTAAATAAAGCAGCCAAAGCTCTCATTGAGCCCAATAGGAGTCATTGTGTCCAATCTATAAATCCAATGACTCAAGTTGCGCAATGGCCTTGAATAGGTTACCACCTCTAACCTCTGATCTATGGCCTTTATAATTAATTTGCTTGAGTCAGATTTATATTACAATTGGACATGTTTTGGTAGGGTTTTTAGGTGTTCCATCTCATGCAGAGTCTTTGTTTTCTCAATGTCCCTGATGTGCTCACGGACTCCCACCTTTAACCCCCTAACCTGTGGACGATTTTTCCGTTTTTGTTTTTTGCTCCCCATTTCCAAAAGCTGTAACTTTTTATTTTTCCGTCAATTTTGCCATGTGAGGGCTTGTTTTTTGCAGGACGTATTGATCTTTTAAATAAAACCATGAGTTTTGCCATGTATGGTACTGAAAAACTGCAAAAAATTTCCAAGTACGGAAAAATTGCAAAAATGTGCGATTATTGTACAACTGTTTGTGGGGTACTTTATTCACCATGTTCACTGTATGGTATAACTGATGTGTGGGTGTGATGCTTCATGTCAGTACGAGTTTGTAGATACCAAACGTGAATAGGTTTACTTTGATCTAAGTGATTAAAATATTTCAAAAGTTTGTCCCAAAAAAGTGGTGCCCTCTTCGCGCCATTTTCTGCGACTCAGTGTTCTCATTTTTCGGTATATGGGGCTCAATTATGGCTTATTTGTTGCATCTCTGACTGACGTTTTTAACTGTACCATTTTTGCAGAGATGCTACGTTTTGACCCCCTGTTATTGCATTTCGCTTAAAATTTGCGATGACCAAAAAACTTAACTTTGGCGTTTGGAAGGTGTTTTTTTTTGCCGCTACGCCGTTTACCTATCAGGTTAATTGATTTCATATTTTGATACAGTGGGCATTTCTGAACTCGGCGATTCCAAAAAAGATTATATTTTTTATTTTTTTAACCCTTTGATTTTCAGTGGGGCGAATGGGGAGTGATTTTAAACTTTTGTTTTTTATTTTATTTTTTACAACTTTTTTTTAAACTTTTTTTATTTGACTTGTCGCCCCTAGGGGATTATAAGCATTATCCGTCTGATCGCTTTTTCATTCCTGCTGGTCAGAGCTGCAGAGCTCTCATCAGCTGAAATGCTGCTTTCCTGTTACAGCCAGACAGCTGTAACAGAAAGTGAGTTATGATAGTGACAGGAGTCATCACATAACCGTGTGCTACCATGGCAACCATCGGCTTTTCGTGATCGCGTTACGGAGCCTCCGATGGAGGCGGGTAAAGGCTATTTTCCCCGCCGTAGCCATTTACATCTCGCTGTCAGTATTTGAGCGGGTCCACCCGCGCTTGTAAGCCACACATGTCTGCTGTTCAAATCAGCAGAAGTGCGGGATTCGCCACCAGCTTATTACAACAGCAGACAGTGATTACACCGACATTATCTGGGACGTACCCAGTGCGTCCAATGTCTGTAAGAGGTTAAGTCCCTTGTGGTCATTCCTATGTAGATTTTCTGGCATGGATACTGGGTGTAATAAATCACGCCCTTAGAAGCACAAGTATGTAGGTGATTAATTTTGTAAGTTTGTGTTCCTTCTGATTTTTTAATGGGAACCTGTCACCAGATTTGGGGACTATAGGCTGTGGCCAATATCACTGAGTTCTTATATACAGTATTCCAAAATACTATATATGAAAGCCCAGGATGCTCTGTATAACATAAAAAAACACTTTTGTAATACTCACTTAGGGGGCGGTCCGTTCCGATGGGTGTCGCTGCTCTCCAGTGCGGCGCCTCCTCTCTGCTGCAATCTTCGGCCTCCTTCTTCCCAGTCCAGTGGGGATGATGCGTCTACGTCATCCACACAAGCCGACATTGTGGTCCTGCGCAGGCGCACTTTGATTTGCCCTCCTGAGGGCAGATCAACATACTGTAATGCACAAGTGCGAGGAAAGGTTAATGACTGCTGTTATTCACCCCTTATAATCCTAATTGCCACCGTACCAGGGCAATCGGAAAGAGTCGGGTTAAGTGCTGGAATTGTCACATCTAATGAATGTGACAATCCACGGTGGCTGCGGTCTGCTATTTTTAGGCTGGGGGGGCATAATAACCATGGACCAACCAATCCTGAGAATACCAGCTCCCAGCTGTCCGCTTATCATGACTGGTACCAAAATGGGGGGGAATAAAGGACCGCAGACCATTTTTTAAAAATTATTTATTTAAATATTTTTTGTTTTTAAAAGCCGCATGTGGTTCCTTTTTTTTTTGATACACAGCCAAGATAACATGCAAAGTTGGGGGCTGCAGCTGTATGTAAATATTAATTGTATCCTAACTATAATGAAATTGTTGTACAATGATTTTCTCCACTTTTCTTAGATAATAATCTTTTTTTCTTATTTTCTCATAGGCACTTCATTCAGGGAAAAGACCCAATCAAAGTCAACATCTAAGTCACTGAGCGGGTCGAGTGAAGTACCTCAAAATTTGCAGACCACCACAGGTATGGTTTTAGCAAATACAGATCTCTAAATTATGGATAAAAAAAAACAATTAAAAACAGTTTTAACACAAACAGTCCAATTCTCACACCACATAAAAATACCCAATTAAAGAAAGCAGCCAAAGCTCTCATTGAGCCCAATAGGAGTCCTTGTGTCCAATCTATAAATAAAGTGACTCAAGTTGCGCAAGGGCCTTAAATAGGTTACCACCTCTAACCTCTGATCTATGGCCTTTATAATTAATTTGCTTGAGTCAGATTTATGGTACAATTGGAAATGTTTTGGTAGGGTTTTTAGGTGTACCGTCTCTTTTTCTCAATGTCCCTGATGTGCTCACGGACTCCCACCTTTAACCCCCTAACCCCTGGACGATTTTTCCGTTTTTGTTTTTTGCTCCCCTTCTTCCGAAAGCTGTAACTTTTATTTTTCCATCAAACTTGCCATGTGAGGACTTGTTTTTTGCAGGACGTATTGATCTTTTAAATAAAACCATGAGTTTTACCATATATTGTACTGGAAAACTGCAAAAAATTTACAAGTACGGAAAAGTTGCAAAACAGTGCGATTGTACAACTGTTTGTGGGGTACTTTATTCACCATGTTCATTGTGTGGTATAACTGATGTGTGGGTGTGATGCTTCATGTCAGTACAAGTTCATAGATACCAAACATGAATAGGTTTACTTTAATCTAAGTGATCAAAATATTTTAAAGTTTGTCCCAAAAAACTGGTCCACTTTTTCCACCATCTTCTGTGACTCGTAGTGTTCTTATTTTTCGGGATATGGGGCTCATTGATGGCTTATTTCTTGCGTCTTGTGCTGACATTTTTAACTGTAGCATTTTTGCGCAGATGCTACTTTTTGACCCCCTGTTATTGCATTTTGCTGAAAATGTGCGACGACCGGAAAACTTATCTGGCATTTGGAAGGTTTATTTTGCCGCTACGCCGTTTACCTATCAGGTTAATTGATTTTATGTTTTGATAGATTGTACATTATGAACTCGGCGATTCCAAATAAGTGTAAACTTTTTATTTCTTTGTCGCTCCATTGGGAGACCCAGACAATTGGGTGTATAGCTTATGCCTCCGGAGGCCACACAAAGCACTACACCAAAAGTGTAAAGCCCCTCCCCTTCTGCCCATACACCCCCCGTGCATCACGGGCTCCTCAGTTTTTATGCTTTGTGCGAAGGAGGCTGACATCCACGCATAGCTCCACATCTTAGTCAGCAGCAGCTGCTGACTAGGTCGGATGGAAGAAAAGAGGGCCCATAACAGGGCCCCCAGCATGCTCCCTTCTCACCCCACTCTGGTCGGTGGTGTTGTTAAGGTTGAGGTACCCATTGCGGGTACACGGCAGGAGCCACATGCTGTTTTCCTTCCCCATCCCTTAATGGGCTCTGGGTGAAGTGGGATCTAATCGGTCTCCAGGCACATGAGACCGTGCTCCCTCCGCAGCCCCTGGGGAATCTGCTGGACAGGAGCCGGGTATCGTCAGGGACAAGGCCCTGCTACTGAGAGGTACTCTGTGTCCCCGTGGGGACCGCGCATGGAGCGCTTGTGCCATACACACTGCAGCACTGCTGGGTGTGTTAGTGCACCGGGGACTACCGCGCCGGCCGCGCTGTGAGGTACTCTGTGTCCCCGTGTGGACCGCGCATGGAGCGCTTGTGCCAATACACATTGCAGCACTGCTGGGTGTGTTAGTGCGCCGGGGACTACCGCGCGGCCGCGCTTATATGCCGGCCGCGCTTATAACTTTAGTCCCCGACTTCTGCGGCCTAGTACCGCATATTCCCGCCCACAGGCCTGCCAGTCAGGGGAAGGGCGGGACGCTGCACAGATCGTCAGCGCTGAGGGCTGGAGCATACATTAGTATCCTCCTCCCCCCTCACTCAGTACACTGGGGCACTAGATTCCCGCACTTTCTTGGGCACGCCCACGGTCCCCTCCTCCCCACAGAACGCCGACAGCCATTTCTGTCAGCGATTCAGACTCTGGAGAGGAGAGACAACACAGGGAGACCCAGGCAGGGAATCTGGTGATCACACAACCGCTCTGAGCGGTCGGTAAGCAGCACCTGTGGTGCTGGCCCCACTGAGTACCGAAGTGTATATATATATATAGGCTTATAGGCTATACATTTGCACTGTCCGGTCGCTCTGTTGATTTTTGGCTATATACCCTCCTGGATTGTTCTCAGAGGAGACAACAGCATGTCGTCTGCAAAAAGCAAGGGTGCCAAAGCACAGGCGTACTTTGCAACCTGTACCTCATGTGCAGCCATACTACCGGCAGGTTCCACTGACCCAAAGTCAAATCTGACACCGGCCCAATCACTGACATATCTTGGCATGGAGTTTCATACTCTCTCAGCGATAGTGAAGCTTCCGCTGAACAAACAGCGTTCACTACAGACAGGGGTGCAATCTCTCCTTCAAGGCCAGTCACACCCTCTGAGGCGCCTCATGCACTTCCTAGGGAAGATGGTAGCAGCAATGGAGGCAGTTCCTTTTGCGCAGTTTCACCTGCGCCCACTTCAATGGGACATTCTCCGCAAATGGGACAGGAAGTCGACGTCCCTCGACAGGAACGTCTCCCTTTCGCGGGCAGCCAAGGCTTCCCTTCAGTGGTGGCTTCTCCCCAATTCTCTGTCGAAGGGGAAATCCTTCCTGCCCCCATCCTGGGCGGTGGTCACGACGGACGCGAGCCTGTCAGGGTGGGGAGCGGTCTTTCTCCACCACAGGGCTCAGGGTACTTGGACTCAGATAGAGTCCTCCCTTCAGATCAATGTTCTGGAGATAAGGGCAGTGTATCTTGCCCTAAAGGCGTTCCAGCCGTGGCTGGAAGGCAAACAGATCCGAATTCAGTCGGACAACTCCACAGCGGTGGCATACATCAACCACCAAGGCGGGACACGCAGTCGGCAAGCCTTCCAGGAAGTCCGGCGGATTCTGCTGTGGGTGGAAGCCACAGCCTCCACCATATCCGCAGTTCACATTCCGGGCGTAGAAAACTGGGAAGCAGACTTTCTCAGTCGCCAGGGCATGGACACAGGGGAATGGTCCCTTCACCCGGACGTTTTTCAGGAGATCTGTTGCCGCTGGGGCATTCCGGACGTCGACCTAATGGCGTCCCGGCACAACAACAAGGTCCCGGCATTCATGGCACGGTCTCAAGATCACAGAGCTCTGGCGGCAGACGCCTTAGTTCAGGATTGGTCGCAGTTTCAACTCCCTTATGTGTTTCCTCCTCTGGCACTGTTGCCCAGAGTGTTACGCAAGATCAGGGCCGACTGCCGCCGCGCCATCCTCGTCGCTCCAGACTGGCCGAGGAGGTCGTGGTACCCGGATCTGTGGCATCTCACGGTCGGCCAACCGTGGGCACTACCAGACCGACCAGACTTGCTGTCTCAAGGGCCGCTTTTCCATCTGAATTCTGCGGCCCTCAACCTGACTGTGTGGCCATTGAGTCCTGGATCCTAGCGTCTTCGGGGTTATCCCAAGAGGTCATTGCCACTATGAGACAGGCTAGGAAACCAACGTCCGCCAAGATCTACCACAGGACGTGGAAGATATTCCTGTCGTGGTGCTCTGCTCAGGGCTTTTCTCCCTGGCCATTTACCTTACCCACTTTTCTGTCCTTCCTTCAATCCGGATTGGAAAAGGGTTTGTCGCTCGGCTCCCTTAAGGGACAAGTCTCTGCGCTCTCTGTGTTTTTTCAGAAGCGCCTAGCCAGACTTCCACAGGTACGCACGTTCCTGCAGGGGGTTTGTCACATCGTCCCTCCTTACAAGCGCCCGTTAGAACCCTGGGATCTGAACAGGGTACTGATGGCTCTTCAGAAACCACCGTTCGAGCCAATGAGGGATATTTCTCTCTCACGCCTTTCGCAGAAAGTGGTCTTCCTAGTAGCAGTCACATCACTTCGGAGAGTGTCTGAGCTAGCTGCACTGTCATGCAAAGCTCCTTTCCTGGTGTTTCACCAGGACAAGGTGGTTCTGCGTCCGGTTCCGGAATTTCTCCCTAAGGTGGTATCCCCCTTTCATCTCAATCAGGATATCTCCTTACCTTCTCTTTGTCCACATCCAGTTCACCAATGTGAAAAGGATTTGCACTTGTTGGATCTGGTGAGAGCACTCAGACTCTACATTTCTCGTACGGCGCCCCTGCGCCGCTCGGATGCACTCTTTGTCCTTGTCGCTGGCCAGCGTAAAGGGTCACAGGCTTCCAAATCAACCCTGGCTCGGTGGATCAAGGAACCAATTCTCGAAGCCTACCGTTCCTCTGGGCTTCCGGTTCCCTCAGGGCTGAAGGCCCATTCTACCAGAGCCGTGGGTGCGTCCTGGGCTTTGCGGCACCAGGCTACGGCTCAGCAGGTGTGTCAGGCGGCTACCTGGTCGAGCCTGCACACTTTCACGAAACACTATCAGGTGCATACCTATGCTTCGGCAGATGCCAGCCTAGGTAGGCGAGTCCTTCAGGCGGCGGTTGCCCACCTGTAGGAAGGGGCCGTTTTACGGCTCTATTACGAGGTATTATTTTACCCACCCAGGGACTGCTTTTGGACGTCCCAATTGTCTGGGTCTCCCAATGGAGCGACAAAGAAGAAGGGAATTTTGTTTACTTACCGTAAATTCCTTTTCTTCTAGCTCCAATTGGGAGACCCAGCACCCGCCCCTGTTCCCTTCGGGCTGTTGTTCTTTGTGTACACATGTTGTTCATGTTGAATGGTTTCAGTTCTCCGATATTCCTTCGGATTGAATTTACTTTAAACCAATTTATAATTTTTTCCTCCTTCTTGCTTTTGCACCAAAACTGAGGAGCCCGTGATGCACGGGGGGTGTATGGGCAGAAGGGGAGGGGCTTTACACTTTTGGTGTAGTGCTTTGTGTGGCCTCCGGAGGCATAAGCTATACACCCAATTGTCTGGGTCTCCCAATTGGAGCTAGAAGAAAAGGAATTTACGGTAAGTAAACAAAATTCCCTTCTTTTTTTTTAACCTTTGATTTTCAGTGGGGCTAATGGGGATTGATTTATACTGTTAATTGTTTTTTAATTTTTTTAAATTTTTTTAAAACTTATTTTTTAACTTTTTTTTATTTTAATAGAGCACCTAGTGGACTATAAGCATTAACCGTCTGATCGCTTTATAATTTCTGCTGGTCAGAAATGTAGACTTTCTGGCACAGATAATGGGCGTAATAAATCACGCCCTTAGAAGCACATGTATGTTGGTGATTTATTTTGTAAGTTTGTGTTCCTCCGATTTTTTTTTAATGGGAACCTGTCACCAGATTTAGGGACTATAAGCTGAGGCCAATACCACTGAGTTGTTATATAGAGCATTCTTGAATACTGTATAAAAGAGCCAAGGCCGCTCTGTATAACGTAAAAAACACTTGTATAATACTCACCTAGAGGGTGGTCTGGTTCGATGGGTATCGCTGCTCTCCAGTGAGGCGCCTCCTCTTTCGGGTCCCACGCACCCTCTCTGCTGCGATATTCGGCCTCCTTCTTCCCAATCGAGTGGGGATGATGCGTCTACATCATCCACACAAGCTGACATTGCGGTCCTGAGCAGACAAACTTTGATCTGCCCTGCTGAGGGCAGATCAAAGTACTGTAATGCACAGGCCTTATTACCCCATTTGCCACTGCACCAGGGCAATTGGAAAGAGTCGGGTAAAGTGCCGACATTGTCACATATAATGAATGTGATAATCCTGGGTGTCTGTGGGCTGCTATTTTTAGGCTGGGGGGGGCCACAATAACCATGGGCCGATCCATCCTGAGAATACCAGCTCCCAGCTGTCCGCTTATCATGACTGGGTATCAAAAGAGGGGAGAAGGAAGGACCGCAGAACATTTTTTAAAAAAATATTTATTGAAATATTTTTTATTTTTAAAAGCCGCATGCGGTTCCTTTTATTTTGATACACAGCCATGATAACGTGCAAAGTTGGGGGCTGCCTGCAGCTGTATGCCTTGTCCTTGTTGGGGCGACCCTACGCCATTTTTTTAATTTATTTATTTTTACACCAATCTAGATGCAGACAGCATGTGCATCTAGATTGAAAGCTGTCTTTTACAGTCCGAGTCCATCCATCACTAGTCAATAGACAAACAAAAAGTGCATAGTGCTCATATTGTTGTTTAAACAGAAATATGATATGTAAAATTAAAAATGACATGCCAGAAGGCAAGCAAAATCAAGAAATTCAAAAAACAAAATTATTAAGTAAATGTATTAAATATTAGTTGTATCCTAACTATAATGAAATTGTTGCACAGTGGTTTTCTTCACTTTGCTTTTTTCTTATTTTCTCATAGGCACTTCATTCAGGGAGAAGACCCAATCAAAGTCAACATCTAAGTCACTGAGCGGGTCGAGTGAAGTACCTAAAACTTTGCAGACCACCGCAGGTATGGTTTTAGCATATACACATCTCTAAATTATCGATAAAAAAAACAATTAAAAATAATTTTAACACAAACAGTCCCATTCTCACACCACATAAAAATACCCAATTAAAGAAAGCAGCCAAAGCTCTCATTGAGCCCAATAGGAGTCATTGTGTCCAATCTATAAATCTAATGACTCAAGTTGCGCAAGGGCCTTAAATACTGTCATATGAAAAAGTTTGGGCACCCCTATTAATGTTAACCTTTTTTCTTTATAACAATTTGGGTTTTTGCAACAGCTATTTCAGTTTCATATATCTAATAACTGATGGACTGAGTAATATTTCTGGATTGAAATGAGGTTTATTGTTCTAACAGAAAATGTGCAATCCGCATTTAAACATAATTTGACCGCTGCAAAAGTATAGGCACCTCAACATAAAAGTGATATAAATATTTTGTAGATCCTCCTTTTGCAAAAATCACAGCTTCTAGTCACTTCCTGTAGCTTTTAATGAGTTCCTGGATCCTGGATGAAGGTATATTTGACCATTCCTGTTTACAAAACAATTCCAGTTCAGTTAAGTTTGATGGTCGCCGAGCATGGACAGCACGCTTCAAATCATCCCACAGATTTGCAATGATATTCAGGTCTGAGGACTGGGATGGCCATTCCAGAACATTGTAATAGTTCCTCTGCTTGAATGCCTGAGTAGATTTGGAGCGGTGTTTTGGATCATTGTCTTGCTGAAATATCCATCCCCTGCGTAACTTCAACTTCGTCACTGATTCTTGCACATTATTGTCAAGAATCTGCTGATACTGAGTTGAATCCATGCGACCCTCAACTTTAACAAGATTCCCGGTGCCGGCATTGGCCACACAGCCCCAAAGCATGATGGAACCTTCATCAAATTTTACTGTGGGTAGGTAGCAAGTGCTTTTCTTGGAATGTCGTGTTTTTTTGCCTCCATGCATAACGCCTTTTTGTATGACCAAACAACTCAATCATTGTTTCATCAGTCCACAGGACCTTCTTCCAAAATGTAATTGGTTTGTCCAAATGTGCTTTTGCATACCTCAGGCGACTCTGTTTGTGGCGGGCTTGCAGAACTGGCTTCTTTCGCATGACTCTCCCATACAGCTTCTCCTTGTGCAACGTGTGCAACGTGCACTGTATTGTTGACCGATGCACATTGACACCATCTGCAGCAATACTATTTAATATTGTTTAATATTATTTATTTAAATAACTAAAAAAAAAAATGGGCTTCTCTGTATTTTGATTGCCTGACATCACAGTACTGTAAAAATAAATAAATCATTAAAAAAATGACATAGTGCTGCGCGGTATTTTTCATTCTCAGAGCAGATAAAGCAGACTGCTAGGGGCTACCACCCCCATCTGCCTGATTTACCTTGGCTGGCAATCAAAATACAGAGAAGCCCATTATTTTTTTTATAAAAAAAATAATTAAAAAAAAATGCGTGGGCTCCTGCCGTATTTTGATTGTCAGTCAGATAAAGCCAGGCAGCTGGGGGCTGGGAATCTCGGCAGCCCAAAGCCACCCCTTGAAATGGCACATTGTTCCTTAGTGCCGTTTCCAAGCGCTTTACACGGCTCGTCCAGCGGCCATGATGACGGTGGTTTATTGGGTAATAAAGGGGTTATTACCAGCTTTGTTTTCTCAGATAGTACTAAGCCCGAAATTCATTGTGTCACGCCAAATTAGACATGGCCACCATGAATTTCTAGGAAACAGTAAAAAAAAAACACAACAAAGAGAATTTTTTTTTACTAGAAATAAAACAAAAAAAACTTTAGAGAATCTGTCTTTATTATAAAAAAATCCTTAGTCTGACGTAATCCACTGGGACAGCAAAGTCAACTCTGCTTCATCACTTGCACAGACACAGTCTTTACACAGTGAGAAGCAAAGCGCAATGTCAACTCTGCTTCATCACTGTGCACAGACACAATCTAAACACAGTGAGAAGCAAAGCGCAAAGTCAACTCTGCTTCATCACTCTGTACAGACAGTCTATACAGTGAGAAGCAGAGAGAGCAATGAACAATGTCAACTCTGCTTCATCACTCTGAACGTCCCAGAAAGCTCGTGTTCGGGGTCGTGTGCACGAACACCATGTATTCGGTACGCACCCCCAACTTTACAGTTCGGGTTCGTCCATCCCTAGTTACCACCTCTAACCTCTGATCTTTGTTGCGGCTCTGGTATTTAGTGATATTAATCATGTTCCTTCTGACAACTGCTTTTTCAGGTTTGTCTCGGTCTGGAGAGGCTGGGGACATATACATCACAGGAGGGGCTGGGGCATACACATCACAAGAGGGGCTGGGGCATACACATCAAAGGAGGGACTGAGGGTGTATATATCACAGGAGGGGTGTATACATCACAGGAGATGCTGGACGCGGATAGCACTGTCGGCAGCACAGACAGCACTAGATGGCAGCATGAACAGCACTAGGTGGCACAACGGACAGCACTAGGTGGCACAATGGACAGCACTAGGTGGCAGCACGAACGGCAGTAGGTGGCATCCTGGACAACACTAGGTGGCAGCACGGAGAGCACTAGGAGGTAACACAAAGAGCACTAGGTGGCAGCATAGAGAGCACGAAGAGGCAGCATAGAGAGCACGAAGAGGCAGCATGAAGAGCACTAGGAGGCAGCGCGGAGAGCACTAAGTGGCAGCACGGAGCGCACTAGGTGGCAGCTCGGAGAGCATTAGGTGGCAGCTCGGAGAGCACTAGGTGGCAGCATGGACAGCACAAGGAGGCAGCATGGAGAGCACTATGTGGCAGCACTGACAGCACTAGGAGGTTGCACGGGTTACACAGCACTGAGGGGATACACACAGTACTAGGGGGTACACAGCTCTGGACAGGGGGGGACAGCGATAGGTGGCGTACTCACAGTACTGGAGGGAGGACTCACACAGCACAGGTCCGGGAGGCATGTACAGCAGGGAGGCATCTGCTGCGCCTCTTCTGTGACAGGAGCACAGCGCGCTGCTTACCCCTCCCACACGGTAAGCCCTGAGCACGCTAGCATAGGTCATGGTTGAGCCTAGAATGTACAGGATGCAGTCAGGTCCCAAAAAGAGCCCCTACATTCTAGTACGGGCTGCAATCAGGATCTGGAAGAAGCCCGTACATTCTAGCATCTACGCAGAGTGAGTGCGCTTCCTCGCATCACGGACATGGATTTAAAGGAACGGCGGCTGGCAAGAGCGCAAGTGCTGACAGAGAACTGCGGTTACCTGTAATGTCCCCGGAGGCCGCAGAAAAAGTCATCGTGGGACGGTGGTTCCTCACCCCTTATCTAAGTGATTAAAATATTTCAAAAGTTTGTCCCAAAAAATGTGTTCACTGTTTGCACCATTTTCTGCGACTCGTAGTGTTCCCATTTTTCCGCAGATGCTACGTTTTGACCCCCTGTTATAGCATTTTGCTTAAAATTTGCGATGACCAAAAAACTTAACTTTGGCGTTTGGAAGGGTTTTTTTGCTGCTATGCCGTTTACCTATCAGGTTAATTGATTTTATATTTTAATACATAGGGCATTTCTGAACTCGGCGATTCCAAATAAGTTTATATTTTTTATTTTTTTAACCCTTTGATTTTCAGTGGGGCAAATGGGGAGTGATTTAAACTTTTGTTTTTTATTTTTTTTTTATTGTTTACAACTTATTTTTTAACTTTTTTTATTTACCTAGTCCCCCTAGTATCATAGTATCATAGTTTTTTTAAGGTTGAAGGGAGACTCTAAGGTGGGCTTTGCACACTACGACATCGCAGGTACGATGTCGGTGGGGTCAAATTGAAAGTGACGTACATCCGGCATCGCATGCGACATCGTACTGTGTAAAGCCTAGATGATACGATTAACGAGCGCAAAATCGTCGTAATCGTATCATCGGTGCAGCGTCGGCGTAATCCATAATTACGCTGACGCGACAGTTCGATGTTGTTCCTCGCTCCTGCGGCAGCACACATCGCTGTGTGTGTAGTCGCAGGAGCGAGGAACATCTCCTACGGCCGTCACCGAGGCTTCCGTAGGATATGCGTAAGGACGGAGGTGGGCAGGATGTTTACATCCTGCTCATCTCCGCCCCTCCGCCGCTATTGGCTGCCTGCCGTGTGACATCGCTATGACGCCGCACGACCCGCCCCCTTAGGAAGGAGGCGGGTCGCCGGCCACAGCGACGGTCGCAGGGCAGGTGAGTGCGTGTGAAGCTGGCGTAGCGATAATTTTCGCTACGCCAACTATCACACGATATCGTACCTGCGACAGGGGCGGGGACTATCGCGTGCGACATCGCAGCATCGGCTTGTGATGTCGCAACGTGCAAAGCCCGCCTAAGT
Source organism: Anomaloglossus baeobatrachus (assembly GCF_048569485.1). Classification (NCBI taxonomy): domain Eukaryota; kingdom Metazoa; phylum Chordata; class Amphibia; order Anura; family Aromobatidae; genus Anomaloglossus; species Anomaloglossus baeobatrachus. The sequence goes on from NW_027441945.1 coordinate 154,638, forward strand.
CCATCTAGTTCAACCCGTAGCCTAACATGTTGATCCAGAGGAAGGCAAAAAAACCCCAATGTGGCAAACAAGTTCCAATGGGGAAAAAAAATCCTTCCTGACTCCACATACGGCAATCAGACTAGTTCCCTGGATCAACACCCTGTCATAAAATCTAATATACATAACTGGTAATATCACATTTTTCAAGAAAAGCATCCAGGCTCTGCTTAAATGTTAGTAGTGAATCACTCATTACAACATCATGCGGCAGAGAGTTCCATAGTCTCACTGCCCGTACAGTAAAGAATCCTCGTCTTTGATTATGATTAAACCTTCTTTCCTCAAGACGTAGCGGATGCCCCCGTGTTCCAGTCGCAGGCCTAGGTGTAAAAAGATCTTTGGAAAGGTCTCTGTACTGTCCCCTCATATATTTATACTTTGTGATTAGATCCCCCCTAAGGCTTCGTTTTTCCAAACTAAATAACCCCAAGTTTAATAACCTTTCTTGGTATTGCAGCCCACCCTCTAATAATCTTGTTCGCTCTTCTCTGCACCCTCTCCAGTTCAGCTATGTCCTTTTTATATATCGGTGACCAGAATTGTACACAGTATTCTAAGTGCGGTCACACTAGTGACTTGTACAGAGGTAGAACTATATTTTTTTCATGAACACTTATACCTCTTTTAATACATCCCATTATTTTAATAGCCCTGGCAGCAGTTGCCTGACACTGACCACCAAAGTTAAGTTTACCATCCACCCATACACCCAAGTCTTTTTCTGTGTCTGTTTTACCCAGTGTTCTACAATTAAGTACATAATTATAATTTTTATTTCCTCTACCCAAGTGCATGACCTTACATTTATCTACATTAAACTTCAATTGCCACTTCTCAGCCCAATCCTCCAATTTGCATAATTCTCCCTGTAATATAAAATTATCCTCCTCTGTATTGATTACCCTGAAGAGTTTAGTATCATCTGCAAATATTAAAATTCTACTCCGCATGCCTCCAACAATGTCATTAATAAATATGTTGAAAAGAAGCGGGCCCAATACTGACCCCTGTGGTACCCCACTATGAACTGAGACCCAGTCCGAGTACATACCATTAATAACCACCCTTTGTTTCCTATCACTGAGCCAGTTTTTAACCCAGTTACACATATTTTCCCCTATCCCCATTATTCTCATTTTATGTACCAACCTTTCTTTGTCGCTCCATTGGGAGACCCAGACAATTGGGTGTATAGCTTCTGCCTCCGGAGGCCACACAAAGTATTACACTTTAAAAAGTGTAACCCCTCCCCTCTGCCTATACACCCTCCCGTGGATCACGGGCTCCTCAGTTTTATGCTTTGTGTGGAAGGAGGCACACATCCACTCATGCATTCTCATTTTAGTTATGTCGGTTGAAGAAAAGAGGGCCCCCACGGGGCCCCCGGCATGTTCCCTTCTCACCCCACTACGTCGGCGGTGTTGTTAAGGTTGAAGTACCCATTGTGGGTACAGAGGCTGGAGCCACATGCCGTCTCCTTCACCATCCCTTATGCGGCTCTGGGAGAAGTGGGATCCTAAGCGGTCATCCATTTACTGGGACCGTGCTCCATCTGCAGCCCCTGTGGGACCCTGCCGGACCGGAGCCTCTTCAACCTCAGGGACCGGGCCCTGCAACTCTAAGGTACTCTGTGTCCCCATAGGGGACTGTGCAGGGAGCGCACCTTCTTCCCGGAAGCCACGGTGGCTGCTGAATTCAGAGGCCGGTGGACTTCCGCGCCGACCGTGCCTGCTTGTCGGGCGCGGTCTCAAATTTAGTCCCCGGCTTCATCGCGGCCTAGTCGCAAAAATCCCGCCCCCGGGCCTGCCTGTCAGGGGTAAGGGCGGGATTACCGACCTGACGTCGGATGTGAGGGCTGGAGCATCCTGCATGTTTCCTCCCCCCTCACTGATCACTGTGGGGACCCCAGATTCCCGCACTTTTCTGGCGCCGCCCACGGCTCCACTCCTGCCCTGAGAGCTCCGGCAGCCATTTTTTGGCATTCTGCCGGTGGAGGATTCTCAGTGAACAGCTCTGCATCTCCGGGGGATCCAAGGCAGGGAATCTGGAGGACACACACCGCTCGTTAGCGGTCGGTAAGCCACACCGGTCACCCGGTGCTGGTCCCCCTAGGGTGCCGGATTAGATACGTATATATCTATATCTATCTGTTCGGTCGGGCTGTATACCCCCTTCCCATATACCCTCAGTGATCACTCTCCTAGGAGACAACAGCATGTCGTCCACAAGGAGCAAAGCTGCTAAGGCACAGGGTTTTTTTGCGGCCTGTACCTCTTGTGGGGCTATGTTACCTGCGGGTTCCACCTACCCTCACTGTGAGCAATGCTCGACCCCTGTTTCGCTTGCTCAGCCGGAGCCTCGGACACTGGTGGGCCCCTCGGCTCATGTAGACCCCCCTGCTCCCCCTGACCAGGCTGCAGGGACAGAGTTCGCCTCTTTTGCTGAGAAACTCTCTGAGTCACTTTCTCAATCTATTGCACAGTCTATGGACAAATGGTCTTCTAAGCTGCTAGAGGCTTTGCAGTCCAGACCGGACCTTTCACAGGCCCCGGCCCCTGTTGGCTCGTCGCCTCCAGGCCCCTCTCGGTTCGCGCCGCAGCGCGCTCCCAGGTTGGCCCCTCGGTCTCAGGCGGAGGACTCCTGCCCGGACCGTAGTCCTAGACCGGCTAAGCGGGCTCGCTGGGACTCTTCCCCGACTTCCTCTCGCTGCTCGGGATCCCAGCTTGAGGACTCTCTGGAGGACGAGGCGGACGTCGCAGCTCAGGGCTCTGACCCTGACGTTGCCCTTAACATTGATACACCTGAGGGGGACGCCTTAGTAAATGATCTTATCTCGTCCATCAACCAGGTGTTAGATCTCTCTCCCCCGCCTCCTCCTGTAGAGGAGTCGGCGTCTCAGCAGGAGAAACACCAGTTTCGGTTCCCCAAACGTACACGCAATACGTTTTTTGATCACTCTAACTTCAGGGACGCTGTCCAGAAGCCCAGAGCGGCCCCGGACAAGCGCTTTACTAAGCGCCTCACTGACACGCGTTACCCCTTCCCATCTGAAGTAGTTAAGGGTTGGGCTCACTGTCCCAAGGTGGATCCTCCAGTCTCAAGATTGGCGGCTAGATCCGTGGTGTCGGTTGCAGATGGCTCATCGCTAAAGGATGCCACTGACAGACAGATAGAGCTCTTGGTGAAGTCCATCTATGAGGCCACGGGCGCGTCTTTTGCCCCGGCCTTTGCAGCCGTGTGGGCACTCCAAGGTATCTCGGCTTGTCTGACTGAGATTAATGCTGTCACACGTAATTCGGCTCCGCAAGTTGCGTCTTTGACCTCTCAGGCGTCAGCCTTTTCATCCTACGCCATGAACGCCGTCCTGGACTCTGCTAGCCGTACAGCTGTAGCATCCGCTAACTCTGTGGCAGTCCGCAGGGCCATGTGGCTATGCAAATGGAAGGCAGACTCGGCTTCCAAGAGGTTCTTAACCGGTTTGCCGTTTTCTGGCGACCGTTTGTTTGGCGAACGATTGGATGAGATTATTAAGGAATCCAAAGGAAAGGATTCCTCCTTACTCCAGGCCAAACCTAAGAGACCTCAACAGAGAAAGGTTCAATCGAGATTTCGGTCCTTTCGTCCCTCAGCCAAGTCCCAATCCTCTTCGTCCAACAGGCCGGAGAAAGGCCAGAGGAACTCCTATGCGTGGCGATCCAAGTCTCGCCCACAAAAGGCCGCAGGAGGCACTGCTTCCAAGGCGGCTTCCTCATGACTCTCGGCCTCCCCTGACCGCATCCTCGGTCGGTGGCAGGCTCTCCCGCTTTGGCGACGCCTGGTGGCCACATGTTCAAGACCGATGGGTGAGAGACATTCTGTCTCATGGTTACAGGATAGAGTTCAGCTCTCGTCCTGCGGATCGCTTCTTCAGAACCTCTCCGCCCCCCGCTCAGGCCGACGCACTTTTTCAGGCAGTAGCCGCTCTAAAGATGGAAGGATTTGTGATCCCCGTTCCCCTTCAGGAACGTGGTCGCGGATTTTACTCCAACTTGTTCGTGGTGCCAAAAAAGGATGGGTCATTCCGTCCCGTTCTGGACCTCAAGCTACTCAACAGACATGTGAGAACCAGACGGTTCCGGATGGAATCTCTCCGCTCGGTCATCGCCTCAATGTCACAAGGAGACTTCCTAGCATCGATCGACATCAAGGATGCTTATCTCCATGTACCGATCGCACCCGAGCATCAACGTTTCTTACGTTTCGCCATCGGGGACGAACATCTCCAGTTCGTGGCATTGCCTTTCGGCTTGGCTACAGCCCCACGGGTTTTCACCAAAGTCATGGCTTCCGTTGTGGCGGTCCTGCATTCTCAGGGCCACTCGGTGATTCCATACTTGGACGATCTCCTAGTCAGGGCCCCGTCTCGGGTGGCGTGTCAACAAAGTCTATCTGTCGCTCTGGCGACTCTCCAGCGGTTCGGGTGGATCATCAACTTCCCGAAATCCAAGTTGACACCGACCCAATCACTGACGTACCTTGGGATGGAGTTTCATACCCAGCAAGCGTTAGTCAAGCTTCCGAGCGACAAACAGCTTTCTCTGCAGGCAGGGGTGCAATCCCTTCTTCGGAGTCAGTCACACCCCTTAAGGCGCCTCATGCACTTCCTGGGGAAGATGGTGGCAGCTATAGAGGCAGTCCCGTTCGCGCAATTCCATCTTCGGCCACTCCAATGGGACATTCTCCGCAAATGGGACAGGAGTTCGGCTTCCCTCGACAGGAACGTCTCTCTTTCCCTTGCAACCAAGACGTCACTTCAGTGGTGGCTCCTTCCCAATTCTCTGTCGCAGGGAAAATCCTTCCTACCCCCAACCTGGGCTGTGGTCACCACGGACGCGAGCCTGTCAGGGTGGGGAGCGGTTTTTCTCCACCACAGGGCTCAGGGAACCTGGACTCCGATAGAGTCATCCCTTCAGATCAATATTCTGGAGATAAGGGCAGTGTATCTAGCCCTATTGGCTTTTCATCGGTGGTTGGAGGGCAGGCAGATCCGTATTCAGTCGGACAACGCCACTGCCGTCGCATACATCAACCACCAAGGCGGCACTCGCAGTCGTTAAGCCTTCCAGGAAGTCCGACAGATTCTGCAGTGGGTGGAAGCCACAGCCTCCACCATCTCCGCAGTTCACATCCCGGGCGTAGACAACTGGGAAGCAGATTTTCTCAGTCGTCAGGGCATGGACGCGGGGGAATGGTCTCTGCACCCAGACGTTTTTCGAGAGATCTGTCGCCGCTGGGGAACGCCGGACGTCGATCTCATGGCGTCACGGCACAACAACAAAGTCCCGGCATTCATGGCACGGTCTCAGGATCACAGAGCTCTGGCGGCGGACGCGTTAGTTCAGGATTGGTCGCAGTTTCGACTGCCTTATGTGTTTCCCCCTCTGGCAATGCTGCCCAGAGTACTACGCAAGATGCGGTCCGACTGCCGTCGCGCCATTCTCGTCGCTCCAGACTGGCCGAGGCGGTAGTGGTATCCCGATCTGTGGCATCTCACGGTGGGTCAACCGTGGGCGCATCCAGACCGTCCAGACTTGCTGTCACAAGGGCCGTTTTTCCATCTGAATTCTGTGGCCCTCAACCTGACTGTGTGGCCATTGAGTCCTGTCTCCTAGCGTCTTCAGGGTTATCTCAGGATGTCATTGCCACCATGAGACAGGCCAGGAAGCCTACGTCCGCCAAGATCTATTATAGGTCTTGGCAAATCTTCCTATCCTGGTGCGCTAATAACGGTTTTACTCCATGGCCGTTTGCCTTACCCACTTTTCTTTCATTCCTTCAATCCAGAATGGACAAGGGTTTGTCACTGGGCTCTCTCAAGGGCCAAGTATCGGCGCTCTCCGTGTTTTTTCAAAAGCGTCTAGCCAGGCTTACGCAGGTCCGCACGTTCCTGCAGGGAGTTTGCCACATAGTCCCACCTTACAAGCGTCCGCTGGAACCCTGGGATCTTAACAGGGTGCTAACGGCTCTTCAGAAACCACCTTTCGAGCCGCTGCGGGATGTCTCTTTATCATGTCTTTCGCAGAAGGAGGCCTTTCTAGTGGCAGTCACATCACTTCGGAGAGTGTCTGAGCTAGCAGCGCTGTCATGCAAAGCCCCCTTCCTGGTGTTTCACCAGGATAAGGTGGTTCTGCGTCCGGTCCCGGAATTTCTCCCTAAGGTGGTATCCCCTTTTCATCTCAATCAGGATATCTCCTTGCCTTCATTTTGCCCTAATCCAATTCACCAGTGTGAAAGGGATTTGCACTCTTTGGATCTTGTGAGAGAACTCCGGCTCTACGTGTCTCGCATGGCGCCCCTGTGTCGTTCAGATGCGCTCTTTGTCCTTGTTGCTGGCCAGCGTAAGGGCTCGCAGGCTTCCAAGTCAACCTTGGCCCGGTGGATCAAGGAACCGATTCTCGAAGCCTACCGTTCTTCTGGGCTTCCGCTTCCTTCAGGGCTGAAAGCCCATTCTACCAGAGCCGTGGGTGCGTCCTGGGCATTGCGGCACCGGGCTACGGCTCAGCAGGTGTGTCAGGCAGCTACGTGGTCTAGTCTGCACACTTTCACGAAACACTATCAAGTGCATACCTATGCTTCGGCAGACGCCAGTCTAGGTAGACGAGTCCTTCAGGCGGCGGTTGCCCACCTGTAAGAGGGGGCCGTTTTTCGGCTCTTTTTATTGAGGTATTCTTTTACCCACCCAGGGACTGCTCTTGGACGTCCCAATTGTCTGGGTCTCCCAATTAACAAACTGGATGACCTCGGGCAGAGGCTTTTTGTTCACCGACAGCACTGGAACAGGACTTTGCAGCTGATGAACAGGAATCCAATACCGATCCACTATACTCAGTTGTATGAAATTCCCATCAGCACAGAAGGGCCACCTCAGAGAACCAGAAGTCACTGGTTACGGACACAGTCAAATATAGAGGTGCAGAGGACTTGCCATCACGTAGAGTAGCCTCTCCTACTGACCCTAGGCAAGAAATTTTCCCGGCTTCTTGGGACAAAAGCAGATTAGGTGCGCGGAGCTTCAACAATAGTAGCACCTCCCATTGGTACGACGAATGTCCTGGCGATAGCAGACAGACCACACTTGATCAATCTCCATTGGCTCTGGGACTGTAGGTATGGAGGCCACACTGGCACGAGGAACCAAGCACCTCAGAACAGAGGGTACTGGGTGTGATGACCTCCTTTCACGGGCTTTCTCATGAGCACATTACAGAAAGCACAGGTCAATCTGAATGGCTAGGCTAATCAGGTCATCCAGAAAGAAGAATAAAGCACGACTGTAACGATAGTCCTGGGAGTGGACTCACTGGACTGGGCACTGGACTCTCCTGAGGTGCCGCCTTGAGCGAATCCCTATACAGGGACGTCGGGCGTAACCCCAGAGGGTCTAGATGCACGGAAGCCGGGATCAGCAGGATTCACAGGAAAGAGTTTTATAGAGTCTGTGGTAGATACAGGATCAGATCTGAACCAGGTACAGGTTAACGGCATCAGGCTGAAGGCCAGAATCGGAGACTGGTGCAGGTTAACGGGATCAGGCTGAAGTCCAGAACCGGAGACTGGTGCAGGTTACAGGGATCAGGCTGGAGTGTGTGCTCAGAAAGGTACTCAGGATCTGTAAGCAAAGACAGTGTTACACCAAGCATAGGCATAGAGAGACCTGAACAACTGGTACAAGAGACAAGCTACAGGGACACGTTGAACAAGCACTGGCCATGGGGAACAGGAAGTCTTAAATACCCAAGGTATTTAGTAGTCAGGTAGCAGATGCAATGTGGCCAGGTTCATCAAATATTTCCTGGAAAGTCTCCAGGAAGATAGACAGGTTGGAGACTAGTGAATCAAGCCTCTCCAGAAACGAACTGATCTAGTCCAAAGCTTCGCCCTCTAGGTAAGAGGCCAGGAAAGCCACTTTGGTGGCATCTGTGGGATACTGCTGCGGCAGGAGACGGAAGTGCAACTGGCACTATTAAGAAACCCTTAACAAAGCTTCGGATCCCCTCGGTACCGTGGATGTCTGCTGAGACGAATGAGGAAGACTGCCGACTGGAAGAGAGGACGGCACAGAAGGCTCCAAAACTGGAGTAGCAGCTTGGCTGGAAGCATTCTGCTTGGATGTCTGCCGTTCGTCCATGGAATGCTGCGTTCTTGTTACAGCTGCTGCTTTGCCGGCTTTAACAGGAACTATGTCATGATAGCGACAGGATTCATCACATGACCTGTCGCTACCATGACAACAATCGGCTGCCCGTGATCATGTAGCGCCCCTGAGACTAGTCGCTACAGGGTATATCATTATATCCTCCCCGGGCAGGTCAAGATGTTAATCTGGTAAGTTCTATAAGTTCTACACACACCTCACACCACCATACAGCAGGGAGAAGCTGTCACTAGGAAAGGGTTAACAATGTTTCTACAAACACAGTTAGGAAGTGACTCAGCCAGTTCTTAGCAAACCCAAGTAGCCATGACAACTTGCAAAGGTGTGGGCATAGGCAGTTAGGAGTAGAGACACTATTGGCCCGGCAGAACAAGCTTAGACACGAAACAGAGCCGACGCACAGTGTGCAGCTCCCCTCAGGGAGGCTGTCAGGCCTTCAGGGAGGCAGAACAGAGCTGTCTGGATGTAACACCAAACAGACAGCACAACCAAGCTGGGGCCAGTAACATCTAGAGAAAGACGGGACCCGGCATTTGCACTCGTGGACTAAAAGGGCTGCAGTCGCCAGAGCACGGGACGGAGCACAGAAGAGGTACAGAGCCCTAGTTCGGGTTGCTGGGGCATGACAGCAGAGAGAGAGAGAGCCTGGGGAGATGGGACAGAGGTCCGGCCCATGAGAGGTTAAGGCTGCCGGCACTACGGACTGGGACCGGGGAAGAGTACAGAGTTGTGCATGGAGGAGAAAAACCTGACTCTGTGAGTAACTGCCACTGCCCTGCGCTCCGGCGCTCCCATGGACTGCCGCCCCCGTTCTCACCAACCTTCCTGGGCACCCCGCTCCGCCCGTGGGAAGCGATACTGTCTCGGCTGCACCTAACACCTGCCCCGGAGAGAGACTGTGCAGCGGCGGCTAATTCCTGGCCGCATACCAAGTGTTGCTCTGCAAAGCATCCCCGCTCAGCATCCAGTACTGCCCTTGGGAGAGGATTAGCCGCAGGAAGGGTCAGCGGCGGAGGAGGCCGGGACCCCAGTCACTACTGCAACCGGTGACACGCTTCCCAGGGGCCTGCCACCCTCATTCCATCCCCGTCTGTATTGGACACTTGTCCGTTTCCTGTTTTTGTGTTTTTTTTTTTCATGTAGCCGACGGGGTCACGGAACCGGGTCAGGCCAGTCACAGCTACCCCAAAGAATCACTGGCCCACTGACGAGTAACCTAAGGCCCCGTGGACGCTACAATCACGTCACGGGGCCTCCGATGGCGGCAGGGAAAGGCGCGTTTCCCGCTGCAGCGATTTAAAACGCAGTGTCACATTTTGACAGCACGATTTAAGTGGTTAACAGGCACGGGTGTGTTGCGGATCCACCTGTGCCTGTTAGCCACGCATGTCAGCTGTTCTAATCGGCAGACATGTGCAGGGATCGCCACTGGCTCACCGCAGCGGTGATCACTCCTTCATGATTTGGATGTACCATTACATCGTAGGTTGTGAAGGGGTTAATACTATCTTCCTATATTAAACCATAACAATTTTTATACATTATCTCATTCTTATCCATGTATTCCAGAGAATGTCATCATTATAATATTTTTCATCAATAGACCCATAATCCCCATGATTCCAAATCCCTCATATACAGTGCCTACAAGTAGTCTTCAACCCCCTGCAGATTTAGCAGGTTTGATAAGATGCAAATAAGTTAGAGCCTGCAAACTTCAAACAAGAGCAGGATTTATTAACAGATGCATAAATCTTACAAACCAACAAGTTATGTTGCTCAGTTAAATTTTAATAAATTTTCAACATAAAAGTGTGGGTCAATTATTATTCAACCCCTAGGTTTAATATTTTGTGGAATAACCCTTGTTTGCAATTACAGCTAATAACCGTCTTTTATAAGACCTGTTCAGGCCGGCACAGGTCTCTGGAGTTATCTTGGCCCACTCCTCCATGCAGATCTTCTCCAAGTTATCTAGGTTCTTTGGGTGTCTCATGTGGACTTTAATCTTGAGCTCCTTCCACAAGTTTTCAATTGGGTTAAGGTCAGGAGACTGACTAGACCACTGCAACACCTTGATTTTTTCCCTCTTGAACCAGGCCTTGGTTTTCTTGGCTGTGTGCTTTGGGTCGTTGTCTTGTTGGAAGATGAAATGACGACCCATCTTAAGATCCTTGATGGAGGAGCGGAGGATCTTGGCCAAAATCTCCAGGTAGGCCGTGCTATCCATCTTCCCATGGATGCGGACCAGATGGCCAGGCCCCTTGGCTGAGAAACAGCGCCACAGCATGATGCTGCCACCACCATGCTTGACTGTAGGAATGGTATTCTTGGGGTCGTATGCAGTGCCATCCAGTCTCCAAACGTCACGTGTGTGGTTGGCACCAAAGATCTCGATCTTGGTCTCATCAGACCAGAGAACCTTGAACCAGTCTGTCTCAGAGTCCTCCAAGTGATCATGAGCAAACTGTAGACGAGCCTTGACATGACGCTTTGAAAGTAAAGGTACCTTACGGGCTCGTCTGGAACGGAGACCATTGCGGTGGAGTACGTTACTTATGGTATTGACTGAAACCAATGTCCCCACTGCCATGAGATCTTCCCGGAGCTCCTTCCTTGTTGTCCTTGGGTTAGCCTTGACTCTTCGGACAAGCCTGGCCTCGGCACGGGTGGAAACTTTCAAAGGCTGTCCAGGCCGTGGAAGGCTAACAGTAGTTCCATAAGCCTTCCACTTCCGGATGATGCTCCCAACAGTGGAGACAGGTAGGCCAAACTCCTTGGAAAGGGTTTTGTACCCCTTGCCAGCCTTGTGACCCTCCACGATCTTGTCTCTGATGGCCTTTGAATGCTCCTTTGTCTTTCCCATGTTGACCAAGTATGAGTGCTGTTCATAAGTTTGGGGAGGGTCTTAATTAGTCAGAAAAGGCTTGAAAAAGAGATAATTAATCCAAACATGTGAAGCTCATTGTTCTTTGTGCCTGAAATACTTCTTAATACTTTAGGGGAACCAAACAGAATTCTGGTGGTTTGAGGGGTTGAATAATAAATGACCCTCTGAATAAACTTTTCACAATTTAAAAAAAAAAAAAAAAAAAAAAAAAAGAAATAACATTCTTTTTTGCTGCAGTGCATTTCACACTTCCAGGCTGATCTACAGTCCAAATGTCACAATGCCAAGTTAATTCCGAATGTGTAAACCTGCTAAATCTGCAGGGGGTTGAATACTACTTGTAGGCACTGTACATTCTCCCCCGCAGTATACACCCACTGACTGGAGCTGAGGAGATCAGTTTTTGCTTAGTGTCCGAGGAGGTTGGACACGCAGGGGCTGCTCTCAGCCCTTCAGGTTTGTATGGTTGTGTTTTATTAATGTTTTCCCTTTGTTTTTCAGACACAGCTCGTCGGGCGACAGGGTGTAATCGCTCACCCTGCTCTCCCACATAGAGACCGGTCGCACAGAAGTGGGGTCCGTCCGCCACTTCCGTTGTCTTCCGTGTCTGTCTGGCAGGACCCTACCCCCCTAACACTCTCAAGACTGTTTGGGGGGCATCCGCACAGAGGGACAGGCGGATGGTCCTTGCCCCCCTCCCCAAACTCTCTCGCTCCCGAGCCTGATTGTGGGGTAGGAGGACGAAGACCGTACCCAGGATGGAGAGGTACCCTTCTGGTCTCCCCTAGACTATGCCTGGGACGACCGTCGAGATGTCTTCGCTCACCTTCCAGGATGGATCCAGGATCACCTCAAGACAAGCCGGGAACTCAGATAAGTAATCCAATCCCCCTCCTTCTTCCCCGTCCCGGGTTATGGGGAGGGATCCCGTGTATAGAAGCCCACAGTCTTTCCACCTGGGTCAAGGGGTCCCATATCCCCCCTAGAACCCCTCACCTTAGCCCCCTTGGTAGTTGTTTTCCCCGGTTCTGCGACCGGTCCCCCTGCCGTGGCGTCCACTATCCGGCGGCCTATCCTCAAACCTTAGCCCCCGGCTCCATTGCGGCCCGGCGTCCCCTCCGGCGGCCTGCCCTTAGAAATTTAGCCCCCGGCTCCATTGCGGCCCGGCGTCCCCTCCGGCGGCCTGCCCTTAGAAATTTAGCCCCCGGCTCCATTGCGGCCCCTCCGGCGGCCTGCCCTTAGAAATTTAGCCCCCGGCTCCACTGCGGCCCGGCGTCCCCTCCGGCGGCCTACCCTTAAAATTTAGGCCCCGGCTCCATTGCGGCCCGGCGTCTCCCCCCGCGGCCTACCCTTAAAACTTAGGCCCCGGCTCCTTGCGGCCCGGCGTCTCCTGCGGCCCGGCGTCTCCTCCGGCCCGGCGTCTCCTCCGGCTCGCCGTCTCCTCCGGCCCGCCGTCTCCTCTGGGGGATACCTTTAAAAATGTTGCAGCCGGCTTCATTGCGGCCCTCTGCGTTCGCGCGCTCGCCTGGCCACGCCCCCAGCCGGGAATTCAGCCCGCGCGCGCGGGCTTTTCAAATTCTTCTGGCTCCCCTGTGCAACCGCCGCCCCCCTCTTTCCTGGCGCCTGACGTCACTTCCCGGCGCCGAGACTCCCGGGGAACGTCGCTCCTGCCCGCACTTCCAGCCTCCCGGCTCGGTAACTAACCCCACCACCGCAGCTTCAGCGCCCCCCCGCAGACAGCCAGTGCGACCCAGGGCCCCCGCAGTCACCGCTCCAGGCTGCCCAGCACCACTCGCCTCAGACTCCCGGTCTCTGCAAGACTGCAAAAAAAAAAAAAAGACCTTAAGCTTACCGCAAAACCGGCTCTCCTGTTATTACTCCAGGAGCACCTACCCCGGATTCCTGGTGCAGTTCACTTGCAGTGAGCTGTCCCCCCTCTAACACACAGCGCAGGGTTATAGAGCGACTTCAGTCCGGGAATATTAACAGCCCCCCCTCACCCTTCTACAGGTGCGAGATGTCAATCTCCTACACGCACTCCATTTCCAGGGGTATTCCAGCGTACTGTGGTCCTATCCACTTCCACCGTCTGTGTTTCTTGTGCTCCTGCCTATGTTCCTGTTTCCACTACCTAGTGTGTCAGTGTTCCTCACGTAGGGTCACTATTGGTGGGTTAATGTTCCTCATGTCCTATCTGCTGTCATATACCCGCCTTTTACAGGGTCATTGACCCGTCCACTGTTTTCAACCTCAGCCTGTTCACTATCCAGTGTGCCAGTGTCTCCATTTACCTGTCTACTATACAGTGTGCCAGTGGTACCATGTGTCTGTCCACTACCCAGTGTGCCAGTGTTTCGCTTGCAATGGTCTACACCAGTGTGCCCGTGGCCTTCACCTGTGTGCCAGTGTCTTCTGTGTGCCAGCGTTTTCCTCCCGCTTGTCCACTATCCAGTGGGTCAGCGTCTCTACGCACTGGCCTACATCTCCGCGCCAGCGCTTTCCTGTCCCTGTCCACTATCCAGTGTGCCAGCGTCTGTGTACCCCAATACCCAGGTGCCAGTGTCTGTGCCATGCCTGTCTGCCCCAATACACAGGTGCCTTTGGGATCCTGCCCGCTATTCAGTGGGCCGGCGTTATGACGCGCATTTGTTTACTCTGGTGTTCCAGTGTCCTCTCGAGCCGCCTCACTATTCAGTGCGCCAGTGTTTCTTTACGCACCTGTTTACACCACCGTACCAGTGTTGTGTGAACCTACCCACGGTTTGGGGGGTCAGGTCTCTAATCGCACCTCTCTGTTTCTGCAGACAAAAGAATTTTTTTGTATATAGACCATCAAGTCCAGCATCCAGATTGACAGTACCACAAATCTGTCCACTTGCTTGTGTGCCAATGTCTCTATATGTCGGTCCACCTTCCAGGGTGCCAGTACCCTCTATCCAGAGTGTCTCTATGTACCTACCCACCATCCGGTGTGTTAGTGTTTCTTGAATGGGCCCCCTACCTCGTGTACCTGTTGGCTATACGCACCTGTATACTACAGCGTGACAAGGATTTGATGAGCCGCGTCAGCATTCACTCTCCAGTGTATCTTTACGCACCTACCCACCATGCGGTGTGCTAGTGTTTTCTTGCATGTGACCTCTATTTTGTGTGCCAGCGTTTCTATATGCACCTGTATACTACAGCGTGACAGTGATTTGATGAGCCTGCCCACTAGCCTTTGGGCCAGCACTTCTCCGAACCAGAGGCCAGATACAGCAACTGGCTTAAGTGCTTTGTTCAGCTTTTCCGCTCATCTCTGACCGAGGCGAGCACTCCATCCATCTCCGTCCCATGAGGCGGCACGGGAGCAGCTGTCACATTCAGTGCCAGTACTCCTGATCGATGATCCTGCCCGCTACCCAAGGGGCTAGCGTTTATCCACACCAGAGGCTGGTTACCGTAACAGGTATGTGTTCACTACTCTCGACCCAGAGAGTCGAACAGACTGAAGTCACCTAGTGGGTCAGCTATCTCCCTCATCTCCGACTGAAGCGAGGACTGGGTTCTGTAGGGACCCCATGATGCGCCACGGTTGCAACTGTCAATAGGTTGCTTCCCAGTGACCCAGGACTCTCTCTTACTTCAAACCATCCAGTCAGGTGACCAGGCGGTAAGCCAGGGTCCTTTGGACCAGTTCATTGTCCTTCCTTCCTGCACCAGCTATTTACTCACTTCCCAGTGATCTGCATCCATACGTCTGGAGTAACCTTGAGGTAAGGCTACACGCGACCATTTAACCGGAGAGTCGTGTGCTTCACCCCGGCAGCAAGCACGGACCCCATGACGCGGCTCAGCAGCAGCTCTCTTTTGGTCGCTTCCCAGTGACTCGAGACCTTCTCCTACCTCGCACATGCATGTAAGGTAACCACAAGGTAATGCTTCTTCTCCCTTGACCGTACGTTGGCTCCGTCGTTTTCTTAAAACAGCAGTCATTTTGGTTTCCAAATGAGGTAAGCAGGGTACAACTCTGTCGGCTAACCAGTATGTTGTCCGTTTTTACTTCCTGCCACCCTCCTCGGGTGGTTCATAGTATTTTTTGGTATCCGCCTATTTTTTGGCTTAGACCAGCCTTGGCTGCGCCCTCCACTAGGGTTCCGGCCAGGTACTGTACATATCCAAATCCATAGGCCGTTATTTACATTCTCTCTCTTTCAGATAGAGATCAGATTCCTCAGTCCCTTCTCAGTCAACAGATGAAGTTAAGAACCAGACACAGGAGCGTCCAATCATCGATTCCACGGAGGACCAGTCTCCCCAAGGGACTTCTAGTATCCTGATGGCCCAGTCATTGGGCTCACTCTTCTGGACAGATTGTAGGTTCCAATGTTTGTCTTCTGTCCTCTTTCCGCAACAGAATCCTCCAGGGAGCCCTGATTACTCAGGCCACTGGGTGTTTCCACCCGAACACTCGACACTACAGCGAGTGGTCTTCGCCAACACCTAGACATGACCTGCTTCAGTTTCAGGCCAAGAGGGGTCTTCTTTTCCTCTGTCCCGGGTCTGCCTCACTTCCCTCGTAACCATTCTAGATGGCTCTTGGAGATAAGCTAGATCTCTCTGTAGTCTCCGCCATACCAGATTCCATGTCCGCTTTCCACCGCTTGGTCTTAGCCGCTTGTGCATCCCTGCACTTTTCAAGCAGAGTTCCTGCCAGACCATTTGGACTCACATATTCTCGCTCATTTCCTTCCACTCGTCATCACTTCTAGTTATGACGTGATGACGCGTTTTAGAATAATATTAAGAATGTTTTATTCTTTCTCCCGTCATTCTCCCATCTTCCTCGCCAACTTCCAGGAATAGGCGTCCCTCCCCTGGTCGGCTAGCGCTTAAGCCAACGACTTAGTCCGAGCCCTTCTTGAGGTCCCCCTCGAAAGGGCCTTCCTTCTCCCACTCCAGGTCATACATCCCAGGTCTTGTTCCTTTTTGTCTTTCTCAGGAGTCCACCCCCATGGGGGTTCTCCTCCCCATGATTCACTGCAATGATTACCCAGTACCCGACTACAGAGTTCGAGTTTCTCCCAGTCACGTTACTGTAGATGCTCGGATTCCCTTCTCCTGTCGGCCACGTCACAGCGGAAATCGGTCCTGGGAATTCCTTTGACTCCTTAACCTTGTCATTTTTCTCTAGACCTCACAGGTTCTCTGTACCCCTTCCATACACAGGAGAATTATCTCCCGTATTATTTTCTCGCCCGCAGGCTGTTTCTTCCACTAGGGTCACATCACCCCTCGGGTGCTGTGGAACCAACGGGTCAAGTGTCCCTATGGCGGAATTCCCTTACACGCTTCTCGAGTATCCCGACTCCCTTGCAACCTTTTAGGCAGTCGTTTTCCCTTTTAGTCATTCTGCGGCTATAAGGGGCCAAGGCTCCTTTGGCCTCCACTTTCTGGCTCCTACCTCTACCAGGTGCCCTAGTTTTTCGCTCATTCTGACAGTCTCAAACGTAGTACCAGGGTCTGTCGAGTTCTTTCTCTCTTAGCCCGACCTATTGCTGTCAGTCGCCTTAGATCCTTAGCCTTCTTAGGTACAGACCTCAAAGGATGTAGTGTCTCCCTGATCATCCTATTCCCTAGCACACGCATTTTACACTAGTTCTTAGTACTCCCTAGTACTCTAACTTTTCTCCTATACTTCGACCCCTGGCCGGGTAGCGTTTCCTTACGGGGTCTAGGACCAGGTTCCGGTCAAGGAATCTTGTCTCTGCTAACCCTGTTTTCGGGTTTTTCTCTTCCCACCCTTGGGGACTGCTTTAGGACGTCCCATGGTTTCATGTGTCCCCCAATGAAGCGATAAAGAAAAGTAGATTTTGGGTACTCACCGTAAAATCTCTTTCTTGGAGCCTTCATTGGGGGGCACAGCACCCGCCCTTTTCTAAGACTTCAATGGATCCGGAATGTTATAGATTTCAAGCTTCTCCTCGTACTGCTTTTACACAAACTGATCTCCTCAGCTCCAGTCAGTGGGTGTATACTGTGGGGGAGGAGCCATCTTTCTTATTTGCATAGTGTCACCTCCTAGTCCCAGCAGCATACACCCATGGTTTCCTGTGTCCCCCAATGAAGGCTCCAAGAAAGAGATTTTACGGTGAGTACCCAAAATCTACTTTTTTCAGGGGATCCACCCCTACTGCAACTAATTTGTTGTCCCGGCCGAATACCAGCCAGCCCGATAATCTCAACAGGTAAGTCACCATTCAAATAAATACCAATCTATAAAGAAGCAAAATAAAATTAAAACTTATACATAAAACCAACAAACCATCATTAAAAACACTACATGCTAACCCACCCAGTCTCGATACTTCAATCTTATCCTTCTTACAAAAACGCACTACCGTACTTCCACGAAAAAAAGACACTGTCTTATATTTTATTTGCCCCGAAAAAAGCACTAGGTCTTATTTTCGGAGAGTGTAATACTAATATGAAAAGACTGACCCTCCCATCCTCTTTTTTTTTTACTTTTTTTATTTTAATAATCCCACTAGGGGACTATAAGGATCAGAAGTCTATTCGCTCATTCATTTCTGTTGATCAAAGCAGCACAGCTCTGATCAGCATAAATGCTGCGTTGTTGTTACAGCTGCTGCTTTTCCGGCTTTAAGAGGAACTATGACATAATAACGACAGGATTCATCACATGACCTGTCGCTACCATGACAGCCTTCAGCTGCCGGTGATCACATCATGGGCCTCCGATGGCGGCGGGGAAATGCGCGTTTCTCGCTGCAACGATTTAAAACGCACTGTCACATTTTGACAGTGCGATTTAAGTGGTTAACAGGCGTGGGTGGATCGCGGATCCACCTGTGCCTGTAAGCCACACATGTCAGCTGTTCTAATCAGCAGACATGTGCAGGGATCGCCAGTGGCTCACTGCAGCAGCCAGCGGTGATCACCCCTTCATGATTTTGGATGTACCGTTACATCCTAGGTTATGAAGGGGTTAATACTATATTGCTATATTAACCATAACAATTTTTATACATTATCTCATTCTTATCCATGTTTTCCAGACAATGTCATCATTATAACATTTTTCATCAATAGACCCATAATCCCCACAATTCCAAATCCCTCATGTACATTCTTATTATTTTTCTTTTTCAGGGGATCCACCCCTACTACAACTAGTTTGTTGTCCTGGGCGAATACCAGCCAGCCCGGTAATCTCAACAGGTAAGTCACCATTCAAATAAATACCAATCTATGAAGAAGCAAAATAAAATTAAAACTTATACATAAAACCAACAAACCATCATTAAAAACACTACATGCTGGGGGGGCGTGGCCAGCAGGCAGCATGAGCGGTCGCATCTGAGAGCAGCTCCGCAGTCCAACGCTGATAAATACTATTAATCCTGCCGAAATTGGTGCCTAAATACACCTCCGGATTACCTGTGGTGCGGTGAGCATTCTGATCGGTACCATGAGCAGAGGTCGCAGCGCAGCGGCGGCTGAAAAGCTGAAGAAGTTTGCCCGGGACTCCCAGCAAGATGGCGTCGGCAAGCAGTCGGAGCGGGAATCCAGTGAGGCGGAGGAGGAGGAGAGCATGGAGGCCGGATCCAAAGAATCGCAGGAGCTAACCTTGCAGCAAGTTACTTCGCAATTACTTGCGGCGATCCAGGATTCAAAAGTGTCGCTGACGGGCAAAATCGAGGAGGTTAAGATCGATGTGGGACTCCTCCGGGTGGACCTGCAAAATCTGAGAGAGCGGGTAAAGGAGACGGAGCAGCGGATCTCCACGCTGGAAGACGACGCAAGAGCGACGCCGGGCAGATTGTCCTCTTTGGAAAGCGCGGCAAACAACTGGGCGCAAAGGGCTGACGATCTGGAAAACCGCCTGCGTCGCAATAATTTAAGAATTCTGGGGATGCCGGAGAGGGCAGAAGGGAGCGACCCATGTAAGTTCATGGAAACATGGCTCTCTGAAACTTTCCCTGATGCGATGCTGTCAGCGGCATTCGCTATAGAAAGAGCCCACCGGGTACCGGCCAGACCTCCTCCCCCGGGAGCGCAGCCTAGACCTCTCCTGGCCCGACTGTTGAGCAGCAGGGATAGAGATGCGATCCTTGGTGCGGCGCGACGCAAAGGCCCGATCCTACATAATAATGCTCCCATACTGATTTTCCCTGACTTCTCTGCGTCTCTCCAGAAAACGAGGGCATCCTTCATTCAGGTGAAAAAACGCCTTAGAGATCACCAAATTGCTTACTCCATGATCTTCCCGGCTCGTCTCAGAGTGGTTCATCAAGAGCGATCCTTGTTCTTTACTTCTCCTGCGGAGGCGGATGATTGGATCAACATGCTGAAGAGGAAGCGCTGATGCGTTACAGCCATGAGCGACGCCGGGAGGATCGCTGTTGTGATGGCGTCGCGGTTCTGATTTGTTTATTTCATCTCCTTTGGAGTGAGGTCGGTGATACGATTCTTTTTCCTGGGACGTCTGAAATCGCTGTTGCGATAGTTGTAGGATCATCCTATGCAGATATTCGGCGTCCTTTGATATTGAAGGCGCGAAATATTTTTGTTTCCTTCATCTCCCCTGCCATACGAGTGGAGCGGTGCTCGGGGTCGCAGTTGCGTCCGCGTCCTGCTCTTTTGGTTCCAGTTTGTTGAGAAATTGACGATTCCATCAGGATGCGCTGGTGCGCTTGCGACCCCCGGAAGCATGTGAGTTACTGGATGTGTTTATTATTGGCCTTCCATTGTGCCGGTCTCCAGGTTGGCCCCCCCTCGAGGCTGGGCAGCTGGAGGTTGCGCCTCTGAGTGTGTCGGGACCTGAGCTCACTGCGATCATTACTAAGTCCTGTTTGAGTTCTGGAATACTCGTCGCTGGTGGGACCGGACTGAACTGACTTCAGGCGGGACATGTGCCAGAACGCTGCTGCGGTGCCATGATCACCATCATGCGATCTTGAATTATCCTGCATCTTGCGATCCAAAATGGGACTTCACTCCGGGTTTGCAGTATTTGGCAACGCACTTAAGTTCAGGATGCTGAATTTTGTCTTTAGAGCTATATTAAGGTTTTTTAAGGTCACCATACATGATAATCACTTATAATTTGGGATTGCCTGCAAATTCTCCTCCCATTTCCTTTATATTCCTATCTCTTCTTCCCCCCTCTCAGTCTCACTTACTTGTTTAATCCCTCAGCCCCTTTTATCTCATCCTCATACCCATCCTTGCTATCCCATTCCCTATCTACCTCTAAGTCTTCTTTTGCTATTCTCTCCAGCTTCCCTCTTCAACCTTCCTCTCTCTTCCCCAATTTCCACCCAGAATGCCATCCGTTACCTCTCTTCTTCTTATATTTCTATATTTCCTCCTCCTCACACTCTCTCTTTTTCCGCCCATCTTAAGTTCTCTTCTCTCTCTTCTCTTCCCTTGCCCCCTTTCTCTCTTCCTCACCCCTTCCCCGCCCACCTTTCACTCCTCCATTCCACCCCCCCCCCTTTTTTTTTTTTTTTCCTCTCTCTCTTCTCTTTCTTCTTCCCATATTTCTATGCCCATTCGCTTTGGGTTCTCTTACCCAAGTACGATTAATAGGCTATGTTGCAGGGTAATTCAATACGTTGGACTGCAGGAGAAGCTTAAGTCCTTGTTTCGAGGACACCCCCGTACCAAGTACACCATCTAGCCACGTTGGTTCACCCTGGTCGTTACTAGGGACACCCTCTCCTGGTCACACTACTGGATCAGTTCTTTCGGCTGTGTGTTTGCAACCGATAGTTTGTATTTAAGGGTACGTTTGCCCAAGTTCTACTGTGGGTTAAGTTTTTGACATTTCCCTATTAATTCAGTAAGAGATACATTTCAATGGCTTTAAGCTTGATGACATGGAATGTTAGGGGACTGGGCACATCCAGGAAACGGGCGGCAGTATTCGCACATATCAAAAAATCCAAAGCTCAGATTGTATGTTTACAAGAGACCCATTTGTTGTTGGAAACCACGAGAGTGCTTCAGAAGCCTTGGGTTCAATGGTCAGCTCACTCTGTTCATTCCTCATATTCGAGGGGAGTATCGGTACTAGTCCATAAAGCATTGCGGTGGGACCCGGGTAAGATTATAAAGGATAATGATGGGAGGTATGTGTTTATCCAGGCTCACATCGATGGGATCATGATAGTGATCTTAGCTATATACATCCCCCCTGCGATGGGAATCTCAATTTTGTATGAAGCGGCTAAGTTTGCCTCACAATTCCCACAAGCCTTGGTGCTCTGCATGGGGGACTTCAATTTCATTAGTAACACAGGGCTGGATAGATTCAACACCCGACAGGTCCCGATCTCCCCTACGATGCAAACTAGATTGAGTGCATTCCTCCAGGAGGTGGGGTGGTGCGACATGTGGCGTTTTTTTAACCCAGTACTGAGAGAATACACATGTTATACCCCAGGGAAAAACTCATTGTCTAGAATTGATTACATCTGTGGAAATGAAAGAGTCTGTGCCCATATACAATCGGTGTGTCATCTACCCAGATCAGTATCAGACCACTCTCCGGTATTTGTCAGCATTAAGTGGGAGGGTTGTAAATCTCGTAAAGTGTCACGGAAGATTAACCCTTGGTGGCTGTCACTCTTTGGTACCAATGACAGGATTCCTGATCAGCTCAGGGCATACACCGAGACGAACTCCGTGGAAGAGAATCACTCGGCCTATTGGGACGCGCTTAAGGCGTATTTGAGGGGTTGCTGTCACTCCTCTATCTCTTATGTCAAGAAACAGGCGGCCAGAGAGGAGGAGGAATTGGCCACTCAAAATAGAGTGCTTGAACATAGATTTACCTCAGACCCTTCTGAAGGAAACAGATTCCAGTGGCTACAGGCTGGGAGGAAATATCTTTTGTTCCTGCAAGATAAGGCTAAGAGACATGTCTTCTTCATGAACCAGAGATATTTTGAGCAAGGGAACCAATCTAGTAGTTTACTTGCGTTCCTGGTGCGCCAATCCACTAGCTCACCTGCGGTCCTTAAGATCAGAGACTCCGGTGGCGATTCAATCACCTCCGTCACTGGCATTCTGAAGGTGTTTCTGGACTTCTATAGGAACCTATATGAGTCCAGGCTGACTGTGTCAAGGGAGGAGATCGCTGAATACTTGCGGGATCTGGAGTTTCCCAGACTGACTTTGGCCCAGAGGTCGGCCTTGGATGAGCCCATTAGCATGGAAGAGATGGTGGAGGCGATGGGAGCCCTCAATAGGGGTAAGGCGTCTGGCCCAGATGGACTCCCGATTGAAATATTTGACAAGTATAGGGGGGAGCTGGCTCCAGCTCTCCTGGAGACGGCTGAGGCTTCGTTCCGCAGGGGACGGTTACCTGATTCCTTCTATGAGGCAACCATCGTGCTACTATTGAAACCAGATAAGGATCCATTGGATTGTGGCTCATACAGACCGATCTCTCTGTTGAACTCTGATTACAAAATTCTTACTAAAATTCTAGCAACTAGACTCAATAAAGTGATCTCCTCCATAATACATGAGGATCAGTCTGGATTCATTCCGGGTAGAAGTACCTCGGATAATCTGAGGAGGGCACAGGTGATTCTACAGATGGGCACCAAGTTAGAGGAGGATTGGGCTTTGGTCTCCCTGGATGCGGCCAAGGCCTTTGACTCTATAGAATGGCCATACCTGCTGGAGGTACTGCGGGCATTTGGTTTCGGCAACGATTTTATTAGATGGATTGAGATTATATATAAAGCTCCAACGGCTAACATTCAGGTGGGAGGCGGAGTATCGGAAACTTTCCCTTTGGGGAGGGGAACCAGGCAGGGGTGTCCTCTATCCCCTCTTCTGTTCGCCCTTGCCATGGAACCGTTGGCAGTGCGCATTCGGACGGACCCAATCTACCGGGGAGTGAGACATCGTAAGGGAGATGAACGTTTGTCTCTGTATGCAGACGACCTGTTATTGTTTGCTTCTGACCCGGATTCCTCCATTCCTAGAGCCGTAGAGTTAATCGACCGATTTGGGGAGTTCTCGGGCCTGTCAATAAATTGGTCAAAATCGTACCTCCTCTTCCTATCTCGGGACAGGAAGGAAATGATGAACACCCACATATGTAGAGTTCCAGTGGTGGATCATTTTAAATACCTGGGGATTATATTGACGGGAAACCCTTCGGAGATGATAGCAAGAAATATTGCCCCCTTATTATCACACCTCGGGGAGAAATTTAATAGATGGAGCCAACTCCCGCTCTCAGTGGCGGGAAGAATTAATCTCCTTAAAATGATAGTGCAACCAAAGTGTCTTTACATAACCCAACATGTATTCGTACAGATTCCTCGCTCTTTCTTTCGGTCCCTGGAATCTTTAATGATCACCTTTGTCTGGGGTCCTTCCAGATCAAGGGTCCAATTGGCCAAATTACAGAGACCCAGGGACATGGGGGGTATGGCCCTTCCTGATCTGTACATATACTATCTGGCCGGACAATTGAAATATTTGGGACAATGGACACTTCCTGGGGTGAGGGGTTCTCCGGAGGGTCTTCTGGCAGAGCTCACAGGTATGGATCTCCTATGGCCATTGTTGACGGACCACAAGAGGGCTCCTGAGGGTTGGGTCCTCCCAATACACAAACTGGGGGCCAGGGTCTGGAAAGAGGCTAAAACCATTTTTGGTTTCCATGATATGCCAACTGAGATACCCCTATGGGATAACCTGGACCTTCCACACTTTTGTGGGCTGCCGGGGTTTGGCGAATGGAGGAATCGAGGAATAGTCTCCCTGGGATCACTGGTCCGGGATGGTGATCTCCGCCCCTTTGCGCAACTGCGTGCAGAATTTGATTTGCCGGAATCTCATGGGTTTCAGTATCTCCAGATTAGGCACGCCTTTCGGGCTCAGTTCTCTGGTCGTGGGATTAGATTCTCTTCCTTTCCAGTCATTGGAATTATCAGATCACAGGGCCCTGGAGGCCTCATTTCCAAATTGTACTCCTCCCTTATCCGGGCCAAGGCCATGAACAGTCCTCTTTCTGTCCGGGAGAGGTGGAGTGTCAGGATCCCTGAAATTGATGATGTAGTGTGGGACGACATTGTCGAATCCCACACGCTAGTCTCTCCTGCAGTCAATAATAGACTGATTCAGTTATACATAATACACCAAAGTTATATGACTCCTCAGAGACTGAACAAGATGAAAAAGGTGAATAATCTGGTGGGGGTGGGTTGTCCAAGATGCGGGAGAGACGGTGCTGATTTCTGGCACATGATATGGGATTGCCGGGTCATTCTCTCCTATTGGAGTGAGGTTGTAACGACTCTGTCCACCATACTTCAGAAAGGAGTTGCTCTGTGCCCAATTCTGTGTCTATTTGGGGTGGTGGATGTACGCTCCTGGTCCCAAAGTGAAAACTTGCTAATAAAAAAGGTATTATTTTTGGCCCGGAAGGGCATTATACTAAATTGGATGGGCATCCACCCTCCAACTAGAGCCTCATGGATTGCATTGGTAAATGCTATAATTCCGTCAGAACACTATGTTTACAAGATAAGAGGTTCTTTAAATAAATTCGACAAAATATGGGGTAGATGGATGGGCTCGCCCTTGACCGGAGGATCACCCGGCTCCCTAGCTGATAGCCTACAGTCGGTACTGGCGTGATAGTAACTAATGGTACTCCGACGGGTGGAAAGGAGAAATACGTGGTTTATGATATAATGTATTGGGGATATTACGAGACCTCTGTAATCTGGGTTGCGCTTCTCTTATTGGTGTGGGCTTTTTGCCCCAGAATGGATATCTTTCGAGAACTGACACCTCTGCAATGATTAATGTGCTAAGGCCAGATTGAAAGTAATAGTTGTTGATTTAATTGTTGTTGCTTTATTACCCTGCTTATCAAACAGTATACGTGTATACTTGTAAAGTACAAATTGCTGACTTATCCTATAATGTAATGTCTTACTTAACCTTCAATAAAACGAGTTTAAAAAAAAAAAACACTACATGCTAACCCACCCAATCTCGATACTTCAATCTTATCCTTCTTACAAAAACGCACTACCGTACTTCCACGAAAAAAAGACACTGTCTTATATTTTATTTGCCCCGAAAAAAGCACTAGATCTTATTTTCGGGGAGTGTAATACTAATATGAAAAGACTGACCCTCCCATCCTCTTTTTTTTACTATTTTTATTTTAGTAATCCCACTAGGGGACTATAAGGATCAGAAGTCTGATCGCTCATTCATTTCTGTTGATCAAAGCAGCACAGCTCTGATCAGCATAAATGCTGCGTTGTTGTTACAGCTGCTGCTTTTCCGGCTTTAAGAGGAACTATGACATAATAGCGACAGGATTCATCACGTGACCTGTCGCTACCATGACAGTCTTTAGCTGCCGGTGATCACATCATGGTCCTCCGATGGCGGCGGTGAAATGCGCGTTTCTCACTGCAACGATTTAAAACGCACTGTCACATTTTGACAGTGCGATTTAAGTGGTTAACAGGCGTGGGTGGATCGCGGATCCACCTGTGCCTGTAAGCCACACATGTCAGCTGTTCTAATCAGCAGACATGTGCAGGGATCGCCACTGGCTCACTGCAGCAGCCAGCGGTGATCACCCCTTCATGATTTTGGATGTACCGTTACATCCTAGGTTATGAAGGGGTTAATACTATATTGCTATATTAACCATAACAATTTTTATACAATATCCCATTCTTAAGGCCCCGTTACACGCAACGATGTATCTAACGATATATCGCCAGGGTCACGGATTCCGTGATGCACATCCGGCATCGTTAGCGACGTCGTTGCGTGTGACAGGAAGGAACGACCGTTAACGATGGAAAATACTCACCTTATCGTCCATCGTTGACACGTCTTTCCTTTTCAAAACATCGTTGATTGTAGAGGTCGCAGGTAGTTCGTCGTTCCCAAGGCAGCACATATCGATACGTGTGACACCTCGGGAACGACGAGCTACAGCTTACCTGCGGCTGACGGCAATGCGGAAGGAAGGAGGTGGGCGGGATGTTACGGCCGCTCATCTCCGCCCCTCCGCTTCTATTGGACGGCCGCTTAGTGACGTCGCTGTGACGCCGCATGAACCGCCCCCTTAGAAAGGAGGCGGTTCACCGGCAACAGCAACGTTGCAGGGAAGGTAAGTCTGTTTGACGGCTCCTAACGATTTTGTGCGCCACGGGCAGCAATTTGCCTGTGACGCACAAACAGCGGGGCGGGTGCTTTCACCAGTAATATTGCTGCGTGTAACACCCCCTTTATCTATGTAATCCAGACAATGTCATCATTACAACATTTTTCATCAATAGACCTATAATCCCCACAATTCCAAATCCCTCATATACATCCTTATTATTTTTCTTTTTCAGGGGATCCACCCCTACTACAACTAATTTGTTGTCCCGGGCGAATACCAGCCAGCCCGGTAATCTCAACAGGTAAGTCACCATTCAAATAAATACCAATCTATGAAGAAGCAAAATAAAATTAAAACTTATACATAAAACCAACAAACCATCATTAAAAACACTACATGCTAACCCACCCAATCCCGATACTTCAATCTTATCCTTCTTACAAAAACGCACTACCGTACTTCCACGAAAAATTTTTTGCCCCAAAAAAAGTACTAGGTCTTATTTTTTTGGGGAGTGTAATACTAATATGAAAAGACTGACCCACCCATCCACTTTTTTTTTACTTTTTTTTATTTTACTAATCCCACTAGGGGACTATAAGGATCAGAAGTCTGATCGCTCATTTATTTCTGTTGATCAGAGCAGCACAGTTCTGATCAGCAGAAATGCTGCGTTCTTATTACAGCTGCTGCTTTGCCGGCTTTAACAGGAACTATGTCATGATAGCGACAGGAGTCATCACATGACCTGTCGCTACCATGACAACCATCGGCTGCCCGTGATCATGTAGCGCCCCTGAGACTAGTCGCTACAGGGTATATCATTATATCCTCCCTGGGCAGGTCAAGATGTTAATCTGGTAAGTTCTACACACACCTCACACCACCATACAGCAGGGAGAAGCAGTCACTAGGAAAGGGTTAACAATGTTTCTACAAACACAGTTAGGAAGTGACTCAGCCAGTTCTTAGCAAACCCAAGTAGCCATGACAACTTGCAAAGGTGTGGGCATAGGCAGTTAGGAGTAGAGACACTATTGGCCCGGCAGAACAAGCTTAGACACGAAACAGAGCCGACGCACAGTGTGCAGCTCCCCTCAGGGAGGCTGTCAGGCCTTCAGGGAGGCAGAACAGAGCTGTCTGGATGTAACACCAAACAGACAGCACAACCAAGCTGGGGCCAGTAACATCTAGGGAGAGACGGGACCCGGCACTTGCACTCGTGGACTAAAAGGGGTGCAGTCGCCAGAGCACGGGATTGAGCACAGAAGAGGTACAGAGCTCTAGTTCGGGTTGCTGGGGCGTGACAGCAGAGAGAGAGAGAGAGCCTGGGGAGATGGGACAGAGGTCCGACCCACGAGAGGTTAAGGCTGCCGCCACTACGGACCGGGACCGGGGAAGAGTACAGAGTTGTGCATGGAGGAGAAAAACCTGACTCTGTGAGTAACTGCCACTGCCCTGCGCTCCGGCGCTCCCATGGACTGCTGCCCCCGTTCTCACCAACCTTCCTGGGCACCCCTCTTCGTCCGTGGGAAGCTATACTGTCCCGGCTGCACCTAACACCTGCCCCGGAGAGAGACTGTGCAGCGGCGGCTAATTCCTGGCCGCATGCCAAGTGTTGCGCTGCAAAGCATCCCCGCTGAGCATCCAGTACTGCCCTTGGGAGAGGACTAGTCGCAGGAAGGGTCAGCGGCGGAGTAGGCCGGGACCCCAGTCACTACTGCAACCGGTGACGTGCTTCCCAGGGGCCTGTCACCTTCATTCCATCCCCGTCTGTATTGGACACTTGTCCGTTTGCTGTTTTTGTGTTTTTTTTCATGTAGCCGACGGGGTCATGAAACCGGATCAGGCCAGTCACAGCTACCCCAAAGAATCACTGGCCCACTGATGAGTAACCTAAGGCCCCGTGGACGCTACAATCACATCACGGGGCCTCCGATGGCAGCAGGGAAAGGCGCGTTTCCCGCTGCAGCGATTTAAAACGCAGTGTCACATTTTGACAGCGCGATTTAAGTGGTTAACAGGCATGGATGTGTTGCGGATCCACCTGTGCCTGTTAGCCACGCATGTCAACTGTTCTAATCGGCAGACATGTGCAGGGATCGCCAGTGGCTCACCGCAGCAGCCAGCGGTGATCACCCCTTCATGATTTTGGATGTACCGTTACATCCTAGGTTGTGATGGGGTTAATACTATCTTGCTATATTAACCATAACAATTTTTGCACAATATCCCATTCTTATCCATGTTTTCCAGACAGTGTCATCATTAGAACATTTTTCATCAATAGATCCATAATCCCCACAATTCCAAATCCCTCATATACATTCTTCTTATTTTTCTTTTTCAGGGGATCCACCCCTACTACAACTAATTTGTTGTCCCGGGCGAATACCAGCCAGCCCGGTAATCTCAACAGGTAAGTTGCCATTCAAATAAATACCAATCAATGAAGAAGCAAAATAAAATTAAAACCTCTAGATAAAACCAACAAACCATCATTAGCCTCTACACGACATTTGACGTTTTGGGTACGTCATGATGAAAGTCCATGCCATTCTGACCAAAGACGTATCCAGTATGCCATGGTGATCGCTGTACCCCCGCCATCGCAGCCAGATCTCCAACTGATCTTGTGGCCTGGACCCGGCGCTCACTGCCAGGAGTGGTGACTGCGCCGCTCCCAGTAGTTTAACCCCCTAAATGCTACGATCAATACGATCGCAACATTCAGGAGGCGGGGAAAGGAATCACTTTTCCCTGGCGATCGGGCCCCTGTAATGTGATTACAGGGATCCAATCGCTGCCTGGGTCGTCAACGTGACGACGCTGGGTCACCCAACTATGGAGTGCCTCACAGATCATGCCGGATGCACGGCCTGTGAGGTGAAGTAACGATCGCGGGTCGCAACATTCAGGAGGTAGGGAGAGGAATCGCTTACAGTTAGGTCCAGAAATATTTGGACAGTGACACAATTTTCGCGAGTTGGGCTCTGCATGCCACCACATTGGATTTGAAATGAAACCTCTACAACAGAATTCAAGTGCAGATTGTAACGTTTAATTTGAAGGTTTGAACAAAAATATCTGATAGAAATTGTAGGAATTGTACACATTTCTTTACAAACACTCCACATTTTAGGAGGTCAAAAGTAATTGGACAAATAAACCAAACCCAAACAAAATATTTTTATTTTCAATATTTTGTTGCGAATCCTTTGGAGGCAATCACTGCCTTAAGTCTGGAACCCATGGACATCACCAAACGCTGGGTTTCCTCCTTCTTAATGCTTTGCCAGGCCTTTACAGCCGCAGCCTTCAGGTCTTGCTTGTTTGTGGGTCTTTCCGTCTTAAGTCTAGATTTGAGCAAGTGAAATGCATGCTCAATTGGGTTAAGATCTGGTGATTGACTTGGCCATTGCAGAATGTTCCACTTTTTTGCACTCATGAACTCCTGGGTAGCTTTGGCTGTATGCTTGGGGTCATTGTCCATCTGTACTATGAAGCGCCGTCCGATCAACTTTGCGGCATTTGGCTGAATCTGGGCTGAAAGTATATCCCGGTACACTTCAGAATTCATCCAGCTACTCTTGTCTGCTGTTATGTCATCAATAAACACAAGTGACCCAGTGCCATTGAAAGCCATGCATGCCCATGCCATCACGTTGCCTACACCATGTTTTACAGAGGATGTGGTGTGCCTTGGATCATGTGCCGTTCCCTTTCTTCTCCAAACTTTTTTCTTCCCATCATTCTGGTACAGGTTGATCTTTGTCTCATCTGTCCATAGAATACTTTTCCAGAACTGAGCTGGCTTCATGAGGTGTTTTTCAGCAAATTTAACTCTGGCCTGTCTATTTTTGGAATTGATGAATGGTTTGCATCTAGATGTGAACCCTTTGTATTTACTTTCATGGAGTCTTCTCTTTACTGTTGACTTAGAGACAGATACACCTACTTCACTGAGAGTGTTCTGGACTTCAGTTGATGTTGTGAACGGGTTCTTCTTCACCAAAGAAAGTATGCGGCGATCATCCACCACTGTTGTCATCCGTGGACGCCCAGGCCTTTTTGAGTTCCCAAGCTCACCAGTCAATTCCTTTTTTCTCAGAATGTACCCGACTGTTGATTTTGCTACTCCAAGCATGTCTGCTATCTCTCTGATGGATTTTTTCTTTTTTTTCAGCCTCAGGATGTTCTGCTTCACCTCAATTGAGAGTTCCTTAGACCGCATGTTGTCTGGTCACAGCAACAGCTTCCAAATGCAAAACCACACACCTGTAATCAACCCCAGACCTTTTAACTACTTCATTGATTACAGGTTAACGAGGGAGACGCCTTCAGAGTTAATTGCAGCCCTTAGAGTCCCTTGTCCAATTACTTTTGGTCCCTTTAAAAAGAGGAGGCTATGCATTACAGAGCTATGATTCCTAAACCCTTTCTCCGATTTGGATGTGAAAACTCTCATATTGCAGCTGGGAGTGTGCACTTTCAGCCCATATTATATATATATTTGTATTTCTGAACATGTTTTTGTAAACAGCTAAAATAACAAAACTTGTGTCACTGTCCAAATATTTCTGGACCTAACTGTATGTCTCCCTGGCGATTGGGCCCCTGTTATGCGATACCTTGTTAACCCTGCGTCATCACCATGATGACCTAGGGTTACAGAACTACGGACCATGCTGCCTGCATGATGTGTAAGGTGAAGTGTGAGAGCTGCTGATGCCGTGACACTTATAATTCCCTGCAGTGATCAAGTTCTGCAGGCGATTATATCAGTGATCAGATCACTGACACTTAGGCCGGCTTCTCACTTGCGATTTTCTCGCAGTAGTGCAATGCGAAAAATTCTCGCATTGCACTTGGACCCATGTTAATCAATGAGGCAGCTCCCATCTGCTATTTCTTTGTCGCTCCATTGGGAGACCCAGACAATTGGGTGTATAGCTTCTGCCTCTGGAGGCCACACAAAGTATTACACTTTTAAAAAAGTGTAACCCCTCCCCTCTGCCTATACACCCTCCCGTTGACCACGGGCTCCTCAGTTTTATGCTTTGTGTGGAAGGAGGCACACATCCACTCATGCATTCTCATACATAGTTATGACGGATGGAAGAAAAGAGGACCCCTATGGGGTCCCCGGCATGTTCCCTTCTCACCCCACTATGTCGGCGGTGTTGTTAAGGTTGAGGTATCCATTGCGGGTACAGAGGCTGGAGCCACATGCCGTCTCCTTCACCATCCCTTATGCGGCTCTGGGAGAAGTGGGAGCATAAACGGTCATCCACGTGCTGGGACCGTGCTCCATCCGCAGCCCCTGGTGGAACCTGCCGGACCGGAGCTTCTTCACCCCCAGGGACCGGGCCCTGCAACTTTAGTACTTTTGGTACTCTGTGTCCCCATGTGGGGACTGTACAGGGAGGGTGGTCGCTCCTTCTCCCCGGAAGTCCCGCGGTAGTTCCGTCCGTTTTTTTTTTTGGCAGACTTCCGCGCCCACCGTGCTTGCTTGTCGGGCACGGTCGTAAATTTAGTCCCCGGCTTTGCCGCGGCCTAGTCGCGAAAAATCCCGCCCCCGGGCCTGCCTGTCAGGGGTAAGGGCGGGATTACCGACATGACGTCGGCTTTGAGGGCTGGAGCATCTTTGCATGTCTCCTCCCCCCCTCATTGACCACTTTGGGGCCTCCAGATTCCCGCTTTTTGCCGGCGCCGCCCGCGGCTCCACGCCCCCCCTGAGAGCTCCGGCGGCCATTTTTGGCATTCTGCCGGTGTATGCTTCTCAGCTGCAAAGCTCTACAGCTCCGGGGGATCCACGACAGGGAATCTGGAGGACACACCGCTCGTTAGCGGTTGGTAACCCACACCGGTCACCCGGTGCTGGTTCCCCTAGGGTGCCGGGATATATATATATATATTCGGAAAGGCTGTATACCCTTTTCCCATATACCCTCAGTGGTCACTCTCCTGAGAGACACCGATTGCTTACAGCATGTCGTCCACAAGGAGCAAAGCCCCTAAGACACAGACTTTTTTCGCGGCCTGTACCTCTT
Organism: Anomaloglossus baeobatrachus; assembly: GCF_048569485.1. Lineage (NCBI taxonomy): Eukaryota > Metazoa > Chordata > Amphibia > Anura > Aromobatidae > Anomaloglossus > Anomaloglossus baeobatrachus. The sequence continues at coordinate 186,995 of NW_027441945.1, forward strand.
GTAGGGCTATGTTGCCTGCGGGATCCACCTACCCTCACTGTGATCAATGCACGACTCCTGCCACGCTTGCTCAGCCGGAGCCTCGGGCACTGGTGGGCCCCTCGGCTCATGTAGATCCCCCTGCTCCCCCTTAGCAGTCAGCAGGGACAGAGACACCGTCGTTGGCCTCTTTCGCTGAGACACTCTCCCAGTCACTTTCTCAATCCATTGCACAGTCTATGGACAAATGGTCATCTAAGCTGCTTGAGGCATTACAGTCCAGACCGGACCCTTCACAGGCCCCGGCCCCTGTTCGTTTGTCTCCTCCAGGCCCTTCTCGGTCCGCGCCGCATCGCGCTCCCAGGATAGCCTAGGTCCCAGGCGGAGGACTCCTGCCCGGATCGCAGCCCCAGGCCGGCTAAGCAGCCTCGCTGGGACTCTTCCCCGGCCTCCTCATACTGCTCTGGATCTCAGCTTGAGGACTCTCAGGAAGACGAGGCGGACGTGGGAGCTCAGGGCTCTGACCCTGACTTCACCCTTAACCTTGATGCCCCTGAAGGGGACGCCTTAGTAAATGATCTTATCTCGTCCATCAACGAGGTGTTGGATCTCTCACCCCCACCTCCTCCTGCAGAGGAGCCGGCTTCTCGGCAGGAGAAACACCAATTTCGATTTCCCAAACGTACTCGCAATACGTTTTTTGATCACTCTAACTTCAGGGACGCTGTCCAGAAGCCCAGAGCGGTTCCGGACAAGCGCTTTGCTAAACGGCACACTGACACGCGTTATCCCTTTCCACCTGAAGTCGTTAAGGGCTGGGCACACTCCCCCAAGGTTGATCCTCCAGTCTCTAGATTGGCCGCTAGGTCCGTTGTGTCTGTTGCCGATGGCTCATCCCTGAAGGATGCCACTGACAGACAGATAGAGCTCTTGGTGAAGTCTATTTATGAGGCTACGGGCGCATCTTTTGCCCCGGCCTTTGCGGCCGTGTGGGCTCTCCAAGCAATCTCGGCATGTCTGACTGAGATTAATGTCGTCACGCGGAATTCTGCCCCGCATGTTTCATCCTTGACCTCTCAGGCATCAGCATTTTCGTCCTACACCATGAACGCCGTCCTGGACTCCGCTAGCCGTACGGCCGTGGCATCCGCTAACTCATGAGACTGGAGGATCCACCTTGGGACAGTGAGCCCAACCCTTAACGACTTCAGATGGGAAGGGGTAACGCGTGTCAGTGAGGCGCTTAGTAAAGCGCTTGTCCGGGACCGCTCTGGGCTTCTGGACAGCGTCCCTGAAGTTAGAGTGATCAAGAAACGTATTGCGTGTACGTTTGGGGAACCGAAACTGGTGTTTCTCCTGCTCTCAGGGCCACTCGGTGATCCCTTACTTGGACGATCTCCTAGTCAGGGCTCCTTCTCTGGTGGCGTGTCAACGGAGTCTTACCGTCACTCTGGCGACTCTCCAACAGTTCGGGTGGATCATCAATTTCCCGAAATCCAAGTTGACGCCGACCCAATCACTGACTTACCTCGGGATGGAGTTCCATACCCAGCCAGCGTTAGTCAAGCTACCGTGGGACAAACAGCTTTCTCTGCAGGCGGGAGTGCAGTCCCTTCTTCGGGGTCAGTCACACTCCTTAAGGCGCCTCATGCACTTCCTGGGGAAGATGGTTGCAGCTATGGAGGCAGTGCCATTTGCGCAATTCCATCTACGGCCACTCCAATGGGACATTCTTCGCAAATGGGACAAGAGTTCGGCTTCTCTCGACAAGAACATCTCTCTTTCCCTCGCAACCAAAACATCTCTTCGGTGGTGGCTCCTCCCCACATCTCTGTCCCGGGGGAAAATCCTTCCTACCCCCAACCTGGGCCGTGGTCACCACGGACGCGAGCCTGTCAGGTTGGGGAGCGGTCTTTCTTCACCACAGGGCTCAAGGAACCTGGATTCCAATAGAATCATCCCTTCAGATCAATATCCTGGAGATAAGGGCAGTATATCTAGCCCTATTGGCTTTCCATCGGTGGCTGGAGGGCAGGCAGATCCGAATCCAGTCGGACAACGCCACTGCCGTCGCCTACATCAACCACCAAGGCGGCACTCGCAGTCGTCAAGCCTTCCAGGAAGTCCGACGGATTCTGCAGTGGGTGGAAAACGCAGACTTCACCATCTCCGCAGTTCACATCCCGGGCGTAGAAAACTGGGAAGCAGATTTTCTCAGTCGTCAGGGCATGGACGTGGGGGAATGGTCTCTTCACCCAGACGTGTTTCGAGAGATCTGCCACTGCTGGGGAACGCCGGACGTCGATCTCATGGCGTCACGACACAACAACAAGGTCCCGGCCTTCATGGCACGGTCTCAGGATCACAGAAGCTCTGGCCGCGGACGCTTTGGTCCAGGATTGGTCGCAGTTTCGACTGCCATATGTGTTTCCCCCTCTGGCGATGCTGCCCAGGGTACTACGCAAAATCCGGTCCGACTGCCGTCGCGCCATTCTCGTCGCTCCAGACTGGCCGAGGCGGTCGTGGTATCCGGATCTGTGGCATCTCACGGTGGGTCAACCGTGGGCACTTCCAGACCGCCCAGACTTGCTGTCCCAAGGCCCGTTTTTCCATCTGAATTCTGTGGCCCTCAACCTGACTGTGTGTCCATTGAGTCCTGGCTCCTAGCGTCTTCAGGGTTATCTCAGGATGTAATTGCCACCATGAGACAAGCCAGGAAACCAATGTCCGCCAAGATCTATCACAGGACTTGGCAAATCTTCTTATCCTGGTGCTCTGATAACGGTTTTTCTCCATGGCCGTTTGCCTTACCCACATTTCTTTCATTCCTACAATTTGGAATGGATATGGGTTTGTCCCTCGGCTCTCTCAAGGGCCAAGTGTCGGCGCTCTCCGTGTTTTTTCAAACGCGACTAGCCAGACTTCCGCAGGTCCGCACGTTCCTGCAGGGGGTTTGCCACATGGTCCCACCTTGCAAACGTCCGTTGGAACCTTGGGATCTTAACAGGGTCCTGACGGCTTTTCAAAAGCCGCCTTTTGAGCCGTTGCGGGATGTCTCTCTCTCCCGTCTTTCTCAGAAGGTGGCCTTCCTGGTTGCAGTCACATCACTTCGGAGAGTGTCGGAGCTTGCAGCGCTGTCATGCAAATCTCCTTTCCTGGTTTTCCACCAGGATAAGGTGGTTTTGCGTCCTGTCCCGGAATTCCTCCCTAAGGTGGTATCCCCTTTTCATCTAAATCAGGATATCTCCTTTCCTTCCTTTTGCCCTAATCCAATTCACCAGTGTGAGAAGGATTTACACTCCTGGCCGCTGTTACCTGCACTCAGCTCCAGAGCTGTAATCTGAGCTCCAGCGTCTGCCTGATCTGTCTGCAGCTGTGCTGACCTGACCAGCAATCGCCGGGGAATCCATCACTCGGTGCTCGCTGTTCAGGCTGCACTCTGGAGCTCAGGGGACAGCTCCGGGGTTCAGTGCATGTAACCGCGGCCAGGACTGGTTTTACAGGAGATTCCTCCGGTAGCCAGGCTGACCCGGTATGCAAGTGTCAGGATCCGTGTGACATGCGCATGCCACCCGGATTCTGACTTGCATGGGGGTGAGAGAGCTGAGAATCGCATCAAATCGCAGCATGCTGTGATTTCAAGGAGAGCCCGTGTATCGTCTGGAAAAACAGGGAAATGGAGACAGCCTCATTAGAAACCATTTGCAAGATTGCAAACCGTTTCTCAATGCGAGGGAATTTGCAGGACAAAAACGCTAGTGGAGAAGAGGCCTTAGGCTGAGACCACACGTGAGTTAGCGCAAGTTCTCGCATGACACTCGGCTCACACTCGCAGCACAGCGAGAGCCGAGTGTCATGCGAGTGCAATGCAACTGTGGTCCGATCGTGCGATCAGACCAGTTGCGGAGGGGAGGGCCAACACTGCAGAGGGGAGGAGGAGGGCAGGGCCGGCGCTGAGGAGGGGAGGGCCGGTGCTGCGAAGGAGAGGGAGGGATTTATTTCCCTATCTCCTCCATTGCCAGCTGATGTGAGAATCGCACTGCACTCGCGGTACACCAGTGTAATGCGAGAGCAATGCAATGTTTTAATAGCATACGGAGAACAGTGAAAGCTGGGCACTAATCACTGACCGCTCCACCACACACACGTGGTACTCCTATTACAATCCACCGATGCTGCGGGACCAACTTGCTCCGGTAAAAAAAAGCAATAAACTACTAGAGGTGCTCCTGCCAAGCATAGAACAGTCCACTAGAAAAATTGAGAGAGCAGGGCACTAACTCAGTGGTAGTTTAAAAATACCTTTATTTCAGCATACAGGTTACATCAAAAACGTGGGGGGAGGAGAAAACACAGATGTCCGGCACAACAGATGACGGCCGTTTCGTGCTCAGCAAGCAATTCAACAGATCTACCTAGATAGGGTAGATCTGTTGAAGTGCTTGCTGAGCACGAAACGGCTGTGCCGAACGTCTGTGTTTTTTCCTCCCCCCACATTTTTGATGTAACCTGTATGCTGAAATAAAGGTATTTTTAAGCTACCACTGAGTTAGTGCCTTGCTCTCTCAATTTTTCCAATGCAATGTTTCTCTTGAACCCGTAGACTTGAATGGGTGCAAGTGTAACAGGATTGCATTGCACCTGCAGCATGCTGCGACTGTTTTCTCGGTCCGATTAGGGCTGAGAAAATAATCGCTCATGGGAGCTGCCCCATAGAGTACTATTGGTCTGAGTGGAATGCGATTTTTTTATTGCGTCCCAGTAGCTCCGTATTATTCGCCGTGTCTGCTAGGCCTTACTAAAAAAGTAAAGATAAAGTTAAAAAAAAAGTTAAAAGTATTAAAAAAAAAAAAATTGGGGAAAAAATAAAATTAAATATTCCAATAAATATGTATATTTATGTAATAAAAACAAAAACACTGCACAACTTTGGTATTGCCGTGTCCATAACAATTCGAGCTATAAAACTCTCACACTAGTTAGCCCCTTCAGTGAACACAGTAAAAAAAATAAAAAATGTAGCAAAAACTATGTGTTTTCATCATACACCTGCCCAAAAAAATTGAGTAAAACGCGATAAAAAAGTCACATGTAAATAAACATGGTACAACTGAAAACATCATCTTGTCCCGCAAAAAAACAAGCAACCATATAGCTACATCAGTGAAAAAATAAAAAAAATGTAGGTCTCAGAATACAGCAATGCAAAAACTTTTTTTTCCTAAAAAATAATTTTTTGGGTGTTAAAGCATCAAAACATAAAAAACTATATAAATGAGGTATCCCTGTAACTGTACAGACCCGAAGAATAAAACTGTTTTATCGCTTTTATTTCACAGTAAAGAACATAAAAAAAAAATCTTGAATTTCTGTTTCTTCTTGATTCTGCCTCACAAAGAGTGGATCACAAAGCAATCAGAAAATATGTGGCCCAAAATAGTACCAATAAAAACTCCAATTCATCCCGCAAAAATCAAGCCTTCACATGACTGTCAGCAGAAAAGTAAAAAACTGCAGTCTTCAAAATCCAGTGATGCAAAAACAATCTTTACTTTGTAAAAAGCAATTTTTAGTGTGATAGTCGCCAACAAAAAAAAACACCGCATAAATCTGGTATCACTGTAATCGTACTGCCCTGAGGAATAAAGCCGCCTAATCACTTATACCACAAGATGAATGGCGCAAAAAATAAATAAAGCCAATTCTTCAATCGCTATTGATTTGTTCATTCTGCCGCTAAAAGCTTGCAGTACAGTGCAGCTCATATTTATCCTGCGTTCTACGGTGAGCGCTTACACTGGAGACTACATGTAAATCTCTGAAAAACATGATTCAAACATAATTCTCAAATGAAAATTCACTGTAATGAGGCAGAGAAAGTCACTTTGACCTCTCGTCTGGCCTGTGGTCCGGCAGAGTCCATATTTTTATGCCTTTTTTCAAACGTGCACAAAAGTGCAATCAACAACAGTTTTTGTTCATCATTAAAAAGATGGATACCGCTGAACAAATGGAGTCCAGAGTAACTCTGCTGCCTCATTAGTGAATGGATCTGTGGTGCGTTTCATCTGAATCACGTATCTCAGAGATGCAGTTTAAAACCCCGATGTAAGTGCTCAGCGTAGAGCACAGGATAAAGGGGAACTAATTTAAAATGTTTGCAATCTTTAATTCTGCAACTTTTACTGTGTTTGGACTTTCCAGAGAGTAAATTGTCACTACACCCGTAAATGAATACTTAGAGAGGTGTAATTTCCAAAATTTGGTCACTTGAGGGGGATTTCTTCAGTTCTGCCGCTTAGGGGCTCTGCAAATTGAGTCCGCAAACTATTCTAGGAAAACCTGTGCTCCAAAAATCACATAGCGCTCCTTCCCTCCTGAGCCCTGTGGTGCAGCCAAATAGTACTGTACAGTCACATGTGGGGTATTGCCACATTCAGGACAAATTATGCAACACAATATCGGACCTTTTTTTTTATTTATTACCCTTGTAAAATTTTCAAATCTGGGGTTAAAACAACATTTTAGTGGTAAAAATGTAATTATTTTTCTTTACTGCCAAATAGTATAACATTTTGTGACACACCTGTGGTGTCAATATACTCACTGCACCTCTGGATGAATTAATTGAAAGGTGCAGCTTTTAACATGGAGTCACTTGTGGGGGATTTCTGTGCTCTGCCAATGTGACATGGCAATCGCAAACCAATGCAACTACATCTGATCTCAAATATGGTGCTCCTTTCCTTCTTGACTTTGCAATGTACCTCAAAATTAGTTTTCTTTGTCGCTCCATTGGGAGACCCAGACAATTGGGTGTATAGCTTCTGCCTCCGGAGGACACACAAAGTATTACACTTTAAAAAGTGTAACCCCTCCCCTCTGCCTATACACCCTCCCGTGGATCACGGGCTCCTCAGTTTTATGCTTTGTGTGGAAGGAGGCACACATCCACTCATGCATTCTCAACTTAGTTATGTCGGTTGGAAGAAAAGAGGGCCCCCACGGGGCCCCCGGCATGTTCCCTTCTCACCCCACTACGTCGGCGGTGTTGTTAAGGTTGAAGTACCCATTGCGGGTACAGAGGCTGGAGCCACATGCCGTCTCCTTCACCATCCCTTATACGGCTCTGGGAGAAGTGGGATCCTAAGCGGTCATCCATTTACTGGGACCGTGCTCCATCCGCAGCCCCTGTAGGAACCTGCCGGACCGGAGCCTCTTCAACCTCAGGGACCGGGCCCTGCAACTCAAAGGTACTCTGTGTCCCCATAGGGGACTGTGCAGGGAGCGCACCTTCTTCCTGGAAGCCGCGGCGGCTGCTGAATTCAGGAGGCCGGTGGACTTCCGCGCCGACCGTGCCTGCTTGTCGGGCGCGGTCTCAAATTTAGTCTCCGGCTTCATCGCGGCCTAGTCGCAAAAATCCCGCCCCCGGGCCTGCCTGTCAGGGGTAAGGGCGGGATTACCGACCTGACGTCGGATGTGAGGGCTGGAGCATCCTGCATGTTTCCTCCCCCCTCACTGATCACTGTGGGGACCCCAGATTCCCGCACTTTGCTGGCGCCGCCCACGGCTCCACTCTTTCCCTGAGAGCTCCGGCAGCCATTTTTTGGCATTCTGCCGGTGGAGGATTCTCAGTGAACAGCTCTACAGCTCCGGGGGATCCAAGGCAGGGAATCTGGAGGACACACTCCGCTCGTTAGCGGTCGGTAAGCCACACCGGTCACCCGGTGCTGGTCCCCCTAGGGTGCCGGATTAGATACGTATATATCTATATCTATCTGTTCGGTGGGCTGTATACCCCTTTCCCATATACCCTCAGTGATCACTCTCCTAGGAGACAACAGCATGTCGTCCACAAGGAGCAAAGCTGCTAAGGCACAGGGTTTTTTTGCGGCCTGTACCTCTTGTGGGGCTATGTTACCTGCGGGTTCCACCTACCCTCACTGTGAGCAATGCTCGACCCCTGTTTCGCTTGCTCAGCCGGAGCCTCGGACACTGGTGGGCCCCTCGGCTCATGTAGACCCCCCTGCTCCCCCTGACCAGGCTGCAGGGACAGAGTTCGCCTCTTTTGCTGAGAAACTCTCTGAGTCACTTTCTCAATCCATTGCACAGTCTATGGACAAATGGTCTTCTAAGCTGCTAGAGGCTTTGCAGTCCAGACCGGACCTTTCACAGGCCCCGGCCCCTGTTGGCTCGTCGCCTCCAGGCCCCTCTCGGTCCGCGCCGCAGCGCGCTCCCAGGTTGGCCCCTCGGTCTCAGGCAGAGGACTCCTGCCCGGACCGTAGTCCTAGACCGGCTAAGCGGGCTCGCTGGGACTCTTCCCCGACTTCCTCTCGCTGCTCGGGATCCCAGCTTGAGGACTCTCTGGAGGACGAGGCGGACGTCGCAGCTCAGGGCTCTGACCCTGACGTCGCCCTTAACCTTGATACACCTGAGGGGGACGCCTTAGTAAATGATCTTATCTCGTCCATCAACCAGGTGTTAGATCTCTCTCCCCCGCCTCCTCCTGTAGAGGAGTCGGCGTCTCAGCAGGAGAAACACCAGTTTCGGTTCCCCAAACGTACACGCAATACGTTTCTTGATCACTCTAACTTCAGGGACGCTGTCCAGAAGCCCAGAGCGGTCCCGGACAAGCGCTTTACTAAGCGCCTCACTGACACGCGTTACCCCTTCCCATCTGAAGTCGTTAAGGGTTGGGCTCACTGTCCCAAGGTGGATCCTCCAGTCTCATGATTGGCGACTAAATCCGTGGTGTCGGTTGCAGATGGCTCATCGCTAAAGGATGCCACTGACAGACAGATAGAGCTCCTGGTGAAGTCCATCTATGAGGCCACGGGCGCGTCTTTTGCCCCGGCCTTTGCAGCCGTGTGGGCACTCCAAGCTATCTCGGCTTGTCTGACTGAGATTAATGCTGTCACACGTAATTCTGCTCCACAAGTTGCGTCTTTGACCTCTCAGGCGTCAGCATTTTCATCCTACGCCATGAACGCCGTCCTGGACTCTGCTAGCCGTACAGCTGTAGCATCCGCTAACTCTGTGGCAGTCCGCAGGGTCATGTGGCTGCGCGAATGGAAGGCAGACTCGGCTTCCAAGAGGTTCTTAACCGGTTTGCCGTTTTCTGGCGACCGTTTGTTTGGCGAACGATTGGATGAGATTATTAAAGAATCCAAAGGAAAGGATTCCTCCTTACCCCAGGCCAAACCTAAGAGACCTCAACAGAGAAAGGTTCAATCGAGATTTCGGTCCTTTCGTCCCTCCGCCAAGTCCCAATCCTCTTCGTCCAACAGGCCGGAGAAAGGCCAGAGGAACTCCTATGCGTGGCGATCCAAGTCTCGCCCACAAAAGGCCGCAGGAAGCACTGCCTCCAAGACGGCTTCCTCATGACTCTCGGCCTCCCCTGACCGCATCCTCGGTCGGTGGCAGGCTCTCCCGCTTTGGCGACGCCTGGTGGCCACATGTTCAAGACCGATGGGTGAGAGACATTCTGTCTCATGGTTACAGGATAGAGTTCAGCTCTCGTCCTGCGGCTCGCTTCTTCAGAACCTCTCCGCCCCCCGCTCAGACCGACGCACTTTTTCAGGCAGTAGCCGCTCTAAACATGGAAGGAGTTGTGATCCCCGTTCCCCTTCAGGAACGTGGTCGCGGATTTTACTCCAACTTGTTCGTGGTGCCAAAAAAGGACGGGTCATTCCGTCCCGTTCTGGACCTCAAGCTACTCAACAGACATGTGAGAACCAGACGGTTCCGGATGGAATCTCTCCGCTCGGTCATCGCCTCAATGTCACAAGGAGACTTCCTAGCATCGATCGACATCAAGGATGCTTATCTCCATGTACCGATCGCACCCGAGCATCAACGTTTCCTGCGTTTCGCCATCGGGGACGAACACCTCCAGTTCGTGGCATTGCCTTTCGGCTTGGCGACAGCCCCACGGGTTTTCACCAAAGTCATGGCATCCGTTGTGGCGGTCCTGCATTCTCAGGGCCACTCGGTGATTCCCTACTTGGACGATCTCCTAGTCAGGGCCCCGTCTCGGGTGGCGTGTCAACAAAGTCTATCTGTCGCTCTGGCGACTCTCCAGCGGTTCGGGTGGATCATCAACTTCCCGAAATCCAAGTTGACACCGACCCAATCACTGACGTACCTTGGGATAGAGTTTCATACCCAGCAAGTGTTAGTCAAGCTTCCGAGCGACAAACAGCTTTCTCTGCAGGCAGGGGTGCAATCCCTTCTTCGGAGTCAGTCACACCCCTTAAGGCGCCTCATGCACTTCCTGGGGAAGATGGTGGCAGCTATAGAGGCAGTCCCGTTCGCGCAATTCCATCTTCGGCCACTCCAATGGGACATTCTCCGCAAATGGGACAGGAGTTCGGCTTCCCTCGACAGGAACGTCTCTCTTTAACTTGCAACCAAGACGTCACTTCAGTGGTGGCTCCTTCCCAATTCTCTGTCGCAGGGAAAATCCTTCCTACCCCCAACCTGGGCTGTGGTCACCACGAACGCGAGCCTGTCAGGATGGGGAGCGGTTTTTCTCCACCACAGGGCTCAGGGAACCTGGACTCCGATAGAGTCATCCCTTCAGATCAATATTCTGGAGATAAGGGCAGTGTATCTAGCCCTATTGGCTTTTCATCGGTGGCTGGAGGGCAGGCAGATCCGTATCCAGTCGGACAATGCAACAAAATTAGCTGGATCAGAGAATTGAAAAAGGATAAACCCTAAAACATAACGTTTAATATTATGCAGATAAAAGTGAGGACAGCTCACAAGATTAGAAACGACGGTGGCACGAAACCACCCAAACTAAAATTGGGCTATGTATGGTAGGCCCAAACAAACTTAGTCCCAGAGAGGTACCACGGTAGGACTTTCTACACCTTATAGTTGCTGGTCACCACCTGAGACACTGACACACGCAACATCAACAATCAGAACCCCAAACTAGGGAAGATGTATGTCTGTGTGTGTCAAAAAGAGATAGAAACTCCTAGACCATTACGAACCATATGTTTCATAAACCCCACCTTAGGTGGGAACGGTCTTACCAGTCCGGAGATTCGCAGGCATTGAACAAGTGGTTAGAGGTTCAGGCAGGGGGCTGTTTCGCCAGCATGTCTAGATCCCTCTGAGACCTCAACCAAAAATAGGGCATATAATCACCATGCCCACTCCCATTTGGTGGTGATGGTGATTATATGCCCTATTTTTGGTTGAGGTCTCAGAGGGATCTAGACATGCTGGCGAAACAGCCCCCTGCCTGAACCTCTAACCACTTGTTCAATGCCTGCGAATCTCCGGACTGGTAAGACCGTTCCCACCTAAGGTGGGGTTTATGAAACATATGGTTCGTAATGGTCTAGGAGTTTCTATCTCTTTTTGACACACACAGACATACATCTTCCCTAGTTTGGGGTTCTGATTGTTGATGTTGCGTGTGTCAATGTCTCAGGTGGTGACCAGCAACTATAAGGTGTAGAAAGTCCTACCGTGGTACCTCTCTGGGACTAAGTTTGTTTGGGCCTACCATACATAGCCCAATTTTAGTTTGGGTGGTTTCGTGCCACCGTCGTTTCTAATCTTGTGAGCTGTCCTCACTTTTATCTGCATAATATTAAACGTTATGTTTTAGGGTTTATCCTTTTTCAATTCTCTGATCCAGCTAATTTTGTTCAATTACTGTGGATTCAAATTTTGGTATACTGCTATTTACCCCAGTCGGACAATGCCACTGCCGTCGCATACATCAACCACCAAGGCGGCACTCGCAGTCGTCAAGCCTTCCAGGAAGTCCGACGGATTCTGCAGTGGGTGGAAGCCACAGCTTCCACCATCTCCGCAGTTCACATCCTGGGCGTAGAAAACTGGGAAGCAGATTTTCTCAGTCGTCAGGGCATGGACGCGGGGGAATGGTCTCTGCACCCAGACGTGTTTCGAGAGATCTGTCGCCGCTGGGGAACGCCGGACGTCGATCTCATGGCGTCACGGCACAACAACAAAGTCCCGGCATTCATGGCACGGTCTCAGGATCACAGAGCTCTGGCGGCGGACGCGTTAGTTCAGGATTGGTCGCAGTTTCGACTGCCTTATGCGTTTCCTCCTCTGGCGATGCTGCCCAGAGTGTTACGCAAGATCAGTTCCGACTGCCGTCGCGCCATTCTCGTCGCTCCAGACTGGCCGAGGCGATCGTGGTACCCGGATCTGTGGCATCTCACGGTGGGTCAATCGTGGGCGCTTCCAGACCGCCCAGACTTGCTGTCACAAGGCCCGTTTTTCCATCTGAATTCTGTGGCCCTCAACCTGACTGTGTGGCCATTGAGTCCTGGCTCCTAGCGTCTTCAGGGTTATCTCAGGATGTAATTGCCACCATGAGACAGGCCAGGAAGCCTACGTCCGCCAAGATCTATTATAGGTCTTGGCAAATCTTCCTATCCTGGTGCGCTAATAACGGTTTTACTCCATGGCCGTTTGCCTTACCCACTTTTCTTTCATTCCTTCAATCCGGAATGGACAAGGGTCTGTCACTTGGCTCTCTCAAGGGCCAAGTATCGGCGCTCTCCGTGTTTTTTCAAAAGCGTCTAGCCAGGCTTCCGCAGGTCCGCACGTTCCTGCAGGGAGTTTGCCACATAGTCCCACCTTACAAGCGTCCGCTGGAACCCTGGGATCTTAACAGGGTGCTAACGGCTCTTCAGAAACCACCTTTCGAGCCGCTGCGGGATGTCTCTCTATCACGTCTTTCGCAGAAGGTGGCCTTCCTAGTGGCAGTCACATCACTTTGGAGAGTGTCTGAGCTAGCAGCGCTGTCATGCAAAGCCCCCTTCCTGGTGTTTCACCAGGATAAGGTGGTTCTGTGTCCGGTCCCGGAATTTCTCCCTAAGGTGGTATCCTCTTTTCATCTCAATCAGGATATCTCCTTGCCTTCATTTTGCCCTAATCCAATTCACCAGTGTGAAAAGGATTTGCACTCTTTGGATCTTGTGAGAGCACTCCGGCTCTACGTGTCTCGCACGGCGCCCCTGCGTCGTTCAGATGCGCTCTTTGTCCTTGTCGCTGGCCAGCGTAAGGGCTCGCAGGCTTCCAAGTCAACCTTGGCTCGGTGGATCAAGGAACCGATTCTCGAAGCCTACCGTTCTTCTGGGCTTCCGCTTCCTTCAGGGCTGAAAGCCCATTCTACCAGAGCCGTGGGTGCGTCCTGGGCATTGCGGCACCGGGCTACGGCTCAGCAGGTGTGTCAGGCAGCTACGTGGTCTAGTCTGCACACTTTCACGAAACACTATCAAGTGCATACCTATGCTTCGGCAGACGCCAGTCTAGGTAGGTGAGTCCTTCAGGCGGCGGTTGCCCACCTGTAAGAGGGGGCCGTTTTTTTCGGCTTTTTTTATTGAGGTATTCTTTTACCCACCCAGGGACTGCTCTTGGACGTCCCAATTGTCTGGGTCTCCCAATGGAGCGACAAAGAAGAAGGGAATTTTGTTTACTTACCGTAAATTCCTTTTCTTCTAGCTCCTATTGGGAGACCCAGCACCCGCCCCTGTACCCTTCGGGCTGGTTGTCTTTTTGTGTACACATGTTGTTCATGTTGAATTGTTCTTTTGGTTCATGGTTTGCAGTTCTCCGAACATCCTTCGGATTGCATTTACCCTAGACCAATTTATAAGTTTTCTCCTTCCTGCTTTTGCACCAAAACTGAGGAGCCCGTGATCCACGGGAGGGTGTATAGGCAGAGGGGAGGGGTTACACTTTTTAAAGTGTAATACTTTGTATGGCCTCCGGAGGCAGAAGCTATACACCCAATTGTCTGGGTCTCCCAATAGGAGCTAGAAGAAAAGGAATTCACGGTAAGTAAACAAAATTCCCTTCTTCAACCACATTTGGGGTATCAGCATACTCTGGAGAAATTCCACAATAAACTGTATGGTTCATTTGTGCCACCCCGGCGCAGACCGGGGTGCTCGGATCCTGGAGATGTTCGTGGCTCAAGGGGTCCGGGCTCGGCTGACGCTTCTATCTTTGCAAGGGGTTTATTTACAGGGGAGAAGTTCGTGACGCCATCTGCGGGTTGCAGTAATGGGAGTACCACCACTGCCAAAGGTAGTACCGGGACAGATGGTGTTGGGCAGCAAGGTGTTAGTCCCTCCGCAGGTAGGGAAGGCCCCGGACTCTGGGGTTTGGGAGGTTTGGAAAGATGAGAGGCAGGGAGCAGGGTACTCACTGTTGGTAGACGTGGTGCTGGTTGATGCTTGCAACGTAAACACACACACGTTGTAGGTAAAACAAAAGTCTCTGTGTACCGCTGCCACTATGGGGAGCCCATCCAGGTGTCCGCTCCCAATGATGCTGCTTGGTAATCTGGAGCCTGCCTCCGTGCACAATTTAGGTGTTTGTAGATGGTCCCTTGGCTTGAAGCTGTTGGGATGCTCATTATTTGTAGTGTAGCTGTGCTCTTGATGACTGGCACTTAGGATTTCAGTTGGGCTGCTTTATATGGAAAGCCCTATCCCCCGTGTTGTGCTGATGCCTTCAATCTCTGAGCTCTTGGGGAAAGTTCATAAAGAAACTATCCTCCACAGGTTAATTATCAGGACGGATAAACCTGCTCCTGACCTAGGGTCCTGTACCCTGCCGTGCTCTGTACCAGTCCGGTTATTGGGCTTGCTGGTGCCGACGGTCCTCCAAGACTATGTCTGTTCACCCTTCCCAAGTCGCTGCGACTGGTCCTCGACTCCTCCGGTCCCGGACTACCGTCTGCGACCCAATCTAGTCCAGCTCCTCGGCAGCTACTACTCCCCAGCTCCTAACTCTTTGAGGGCTCTCACTCAACTGCAGTCACCCCTCCCACCAGTCTGCCTGACCCCTAGGTGGGTGGCCCTATTCCAGCTAGACCAACCCACTGGTTTGTCTGTTCAGTTCTGGTGTGACGTGTTGATTGGGATTTGTGGTGCGGGTAGTAGAAGCATCACTGAGTGGAACCTGAACCATGGGGAGTAGGCCCTGCATCCCTTGGAGGGGATGCAGTTCCCTGTAGCACCCTGATATATTCAGGGTCGCTACACATTTTCACCTGATACCCTTGTGAAAAAAACCTATCTGGTTGAAGTAACAAGTTTGTGGGAAAAAAAAATAAATGCATTTATATTTATGGCTCAATTCTGTAAAATCCCTGGGGGTTCGAAGGTGCTCACCAAACATCTATAAATTCCTTGAGGGGTCTAGTTTACAAAATGCGGTCACATGTTGGGGAGCTCCACTGTTGGAGGTCTCCAAATTCGACATGGTGTCCGCTAATGATTCCAGCTAATTTTGCTTTAAAAAATTCCAATGGCGCCCCTTTCCTTCCAAGCCCTGCAGTGCGCCCAAACAATTGATTTCTACCACATATGAAGTATCAATGTACTCAGGAGAAATTGCACAATAAATTTTATGGTACATATGTTCCTGATACCCTTGTGAAAATGCAATATTTTATGGCTAAATTAACAGTTTTGAGTAAAAAAGTAAAATTTTCTTTTTTTCCTTACACATTGCTTTGGTTCATGTGAAGCACCTAAAGGGTTAATAAACTTCTTGGATGTGGTTTGGAGCAGAGTGAGGGGTGCAGTTTTTCGAATGGGGTCACTTTTGGGTATTTTCTGTCACCTAGGCCTCTCAAAGTCACTTCAAATGTGATGTGGTCCCTAAAAAAATGGTTTTGTAATTTTTTTTTTCGAAAACTGAGAAGTTGCTGATGAACTTTGAACCCTTCTAACTTTTTAAGTAAAAAAAATTGTTTCAAAAATTGCGTTGATGTAAAGTAGACATGTGGGAAATGTTCTTTACTGACTATTTTGTGTGACATACAGTATCTTTCAGATTTATAGGCATAACATTTCAAATTTTGAAAATTGTGAAATTTTTAAAATTTTTGCCAAATTTCCGATATTTTCCTAAATAAACACACAAAATATGACCTTAATTCTACCACTAACATGATGTCCAATATGTCACAAAAAAGCAATGTCAGAATCAGCACGATCCGTTGAAGCGTTCCAGAGTTATAACCTGTCAAAGTTACACTTGTCAGAAGTGCAAAAAATTGCCCGGTCATTAACCCCTTAACGACCCATGACGTACTGGGTACGTCATGGTGACATGGTGCTAAACGACCCATGACTTACCCAGTATGTCATGGCGAAATCGCGGCCTCGGAGCCCCGGTGAGTGCAATCGGTACACACAAACCGCAGATTCGGGGAGGAGGGGACTTCTGCCTGACCTCAGGAGGGGTGGTGCCTCCTCCCCGGAGCTACGGAGGCTGTGATTGGCTGACGAACACCGCTCAGCCAATCACAGCCACTGTAATGTTCCAGCCATTGAAAATGACTGAAACATTGAAATCCAGCCCTAATCAGTGCAGCTGTAGCACTGATTATTGGCTGGAGCTGGGTGATCGGTGCTTCACCAGCCCCCAGCTCTGATTGGAGAGATCGGCCTTGTGACCGATCTCTCCAATCACCGTGGATCTGGGGCCGTGACCACTCCCCTCCGCTTTACTCCGTCCGTGGAAGCCGAGTGGAGCGATCCCTGCAAGTGCCCTGGTAAGCCCCTGCCCCCGATCCGCTGCAACCGCCGCCGATCCCCCGATCCACTGCCGCCACCGATCCCCCGCCGATCTCCTCTATCTGCTGCAGCCGCCTCCATCTGCCACCGCTCCCCCTTATCAGCCACTGCCCCCTCCGTGAGCTGCTGCCCGCGCTCTCCCATCCTCACCTGTTGTCCCCTCCACCATCTCCCACCCTGTGCGATCTGCCACCGCTCTCCACCATCTCACCTTCCCGATCTGCTGCCCGCTGTCTCACCTCCCCATCTGCTGCACGCTCTCTGCCATCTCACCTCCCCATCTGCTGCCCCCTCCCCCATATCACCTCCCCATCTGCTGCCCTCTCCCCCATCTCACCTCCCGATCTGCTGCACGCTCTCCACCATCTCACCTCCCCATCTGCTGCACGCTCTCCGCCATCTCACCTCCCGATCTGCTGCATGCTCTCTGCCATCTCACCTCCCGATCTGCTGCACGCTCTCCGCCATCTCACCTCCCGATCTCCTGCACGCTCTCCGCCATCTCACCTCCCGATCTGCTGCACGCTCTCTGCCATCTCACCTCCCGATCTGCTGCACGCTCTCTGCTATCTCACCTCCCGATCTGCTGCATGCTCTCCACCATCTCACCTCCCGATCTGCTGCACGCTCTCCACCTTCTCACCTCCCGATCTGCTGCACGCTCTCCACCTTCTCACCTCCCGATCTGCTGCCCGCTCTCTGCCATCTCACCTCCCGATCTGCTGCCCGCTCTCTGCTATCTCACCTCCCTATCTGCTGCACGCTCTCTGCCATCTCACCTCCCGATCTGCTGCACGCTCTCTGCCATCTCACCTCCCGATCTGCTGCACGCTCTCTGCCATCTCACCTCCCCATCTGCTGCACGCTCTCTGCCATCTCACTTCCCCATCTGCTGCACGCTCTCTGCCATCTCAGCTCTCCATCTGCTGCACGCTCTCTGCCATCTCACCTCCCTATCTTCTGCACGCTCTCCGCCATCTCACCTCCCGATCTGCTGCACGCTCTCTGCCACCTCACCGTCCCATCTGCTGCATGCTCTCTGCCATCTCACCTCCCGATCTGCTGCACGCTCTCCGCCATCTCACCTCCCGATCTGCTGCACGCTGTCCGCCATCTCACCTCCCCATCTACTGCACGCTCTCTGCCATCTCACCTCCCCATCTGCTGCACGCTCTCCGCCATCTCACCTCCCGATCTGCTGCACGCTCTCTGCCATCTCACCTCCCCATCTGCTGCACGCTCTCTGCTATCTCACCTCCCCATCTGCTGCACGCTCTCTGCCATCTCACCTCCCGATCTGCTGCACGCTCTCTGCCATCTCACCTCCCGATCTGCTGCACGCTCTCTGCCATCTCACCTCCCGATCTGCTGCACGCTCTCTGCCATCTCACCTCCCCATCTGCTGCACGCTCTCCCTCATCAGCTGCTGCCCCCCTCCCTGATCTGCTACCCCCTCTCACCCTCCCTGATCTGCAGCCTGCTCTCTCCCATCCTCTTCATCTGAAGCCCCCTCCCCCACCTCTCACCTCCCGATCTGCTGCCCCCTCCACCACCTCTCACCCTCCCGCTCTCTCCCATCCTCCGCCGCGCCCTCTCCCATCCTCCGCCGCTCCCTCTCACATCCTCCATCCATCTTTTTTTCCATCCCACCTAGCCCCCCCCTTTTTGCAGCACATCCATGCGTGTGTCCTGACTTTTCTTCGGCGCTCCATTGGGAGACCCAGACGATTGGGTGTATAGCACTGCCTCCGGAGGCCACACAAAGCATTACACTAAAAAGTGTAAGGCCCCTCCCCTTCTGGCTATACACCCCCCGTGGGATCACGGGCTGCTCAGTTTTCAAGCTTTGTGCGAAGGAGGTCAGACATCCACGCATAGCTCCACTGTTTAGTCAGCAGTAGCTGCTGACTATATCGGATGGAAGAAAAGAGGGCCCATACTAGGGCCCCCAGCATGCTCCCTTCTCACCCCATTCCTATTGGCGGTGTTTGTTAAGGTTGAGGTACCCATTGTGGGTACGGAGGCTGGAGCCCACATGCTGCTTTCCTTCCCCATCCCCCTGAGGGGCTCTGAGGAAGTGGGATCTTACCGGCCCCCAAGCCCTGAGGCCGGGCTCCATCCACAGACCCGTAGAACCTGCTGGATACGGAGCTGGGTACCGTTCAGGGACAAGGCCCTGCAACATTCAGGTACTCTGTGTCCCCGTATGGACAGGCCGCGCACACTCCAGACTTGCTGGGTGTGCTAGTGCGCCGGGGACAGTAGCGCTGCGCGCTGGGGTTACAGTCACTGCAGTTTCTCTGAGGGACTTTATGTGTTGGGGACTGCCGCGCCGGCCGCCCCTGGAGCGGCGGCGCGGCTGAGACTTGTGGTGCGCCGGGGACTTAGCGCCGACCGTGCTTTTACGACGGCGGCGCTTATAAATCTAGTCCCCGGCTTTTGCGGCCTAGCTCCGCTTCGTTCCCGCCCCCACCCTGTCAATCAGGGCAAGGGAGAGACGCTGTACGATAGTCAGCGCCGAGGGCTGGAGTCTTATTTACATACTCCAGCCCTCTCACTGGGCACAGTGGGACGCCAGTTCCCGCTCTTTGTCTGCAGCACGCCCAGGGCCCGCCCCTCTCCACAGGACGCCGGCAGCCATTCCTACATGCAGTCTGGCTGGAGAACGGACACAGGCTCTGGGAGACCCAGACAAGGGATTTCTGGCGACCACACACCCGCGTTAAGCGGGCGGTAAGCAGCACATTAGTGCTGGCCCCACTAGTGCCACAGTGTTATATTGGTGTATTTTTTTCTCTATACCATTTATATATATATATATATTGCACTGTAAGGTCGCTTCTTGGCTGTATACCCTATATTGCTCTGAGGAGACGACAACATGTCATCCGCAAAACGCAAGGGTGCCAAGACACAGGCTGTATACGCTGCTTGTGCCGCTTGTGGGGCTGATCTACCGGCAGGTTCCAAAGACCCCCATTGTGTGCAATGTTCGGTCCCTGTGCCACTTCGTCAGCCGGAGTCTATGGTGGTAGTGGCCCAGGCAGAGTCACCGGTGAACCCTGTCCCGGTGACGGGGACAGAGTTTGCAGTTTTTGCTGACAAGATGTCTGTCACTATGACAAAAATCCTAGAGACCTTGCAGGCCAGGCCAGTTACTCAGACCATGGACACTGCTGCGTCAATGTTCCCCGGTCCCCCTCAGTTGGAGTTAATCCGTGCTTCAAGGGGGTCCCAGGCATCTCAGGCTGAAGGCTCTGACTCAGATGACAGTCCCAGGCAGCCTAAGCGAGCTCGCTGGGAGAGACCCTCCACGTCATCACGCGGATCAGGGTCTCAGCGAGAAGAGTCTCTGCGTGATGAGACAGAGGAGGGTGATCAGGAGTCTAATCCTGAGACCGCTCTCAATCTGGATACTCCTGATGGTGACGCCATGGTAAATGACCTTATAGCGGCCATCAATGGACTGTTGGATATTTCTCCCCCAGCCCCTTCAGCAGAAGAGGCAGCTGCACAGCAGGAGAAGTTCCATTTCAGGTATCCCAAGCGTAAACTGAGTACTTTTCTGGACCACGCTGACTTCAGAGAATCAGTCCAGAAACACCATGCTTATCCAGACAAGCGTTTCTCCAAACGTCTTAAGGATACACGTTATCCCTTTCCCCCTGACGTGGTCAAACGCTGGACCCAGTGTCCAAAGGTGGATCCACCAATCTCCAGGCTTGCGGCTAGATCCATAGTTGCAGTGGAGGATGGGGCTTCACTTAAGGATGCCAATGACAGACAGATGGACCTTTGGTTGAAATCTGTCTATGAAGCTATCGGCGCGTCGTTTGCTCCAGCATTCGCGGCCGTGTGGGCACTCCAAGCTATTTCAGCTGGTCTGGCACAGGTGGACTCTATCATACGTCCAGCAGTGCCGCAAGTGAAGTCCTTAACTTCGCAAATGTCTGCGTTTGCGACCTATGCTATCAACGCTGTCCTGGACTCTACGAGCCGTACCTCAATGGCGTCTGCCAACTCGGTGGTTTTGCGCAGAGCCTTGTGGTTAAAAGAATGGAAAGCGGATTCTGCTTCCAAAAAATGTTTAACCAGCTTGCCACTATCTGTAGACAGACTGTTCGGTGAGCAATTGGCTGAAATCATTAAACAGTCCAAGGGTAAAGACTCCTCCTTACCCCAGCCCAGATCAAGCAAACCTCAACAAAGGAAGTGGCAGTCGAGGTTTCGGTCCTTTCGAGGCTCCGGCAAGGCCCAATTCCCCTCGTCCAAAGGGACTCAGAAGGAGCAAAGGGGCTCAGATTCCTGGCGGGCTCACTCACGCCCCAAGAAAGCAACCGGAGGAACCGCTTCCAAGGCGGCTGCCTCATGACTTTCGGCCTCCTCCCTCCGCATCCTCGGTCGGTGGCAGGCTCTCCCGCTTTTGCGACATTTGGCTGCCACAGGTCAAGGACCGGTGGGTAACAGACATTTTGTCTCACGGGTACAGGATAGAGTTCAGTTCTCGTCCTCCGCCTCGGTTCTTCAGAACTTCCCCACATCCCGACCGAGCAGATGCGCTTCTGCAGGCGGTGGGCTCACTAAGGGCAGAAGGAGTGGTGATCCCTGTTCCTCTTCAGGAACAAGGGCAAGGTTTTTACTCCAATCTCTTCGTGGTTCCAAAAAAGGACGGCTCGTTCCGTCCTGTTCTGGACCTAAAGCTGCTCAACAAGCATGTGAACGCCAGGCGGTTCCGGATGGAATCCCTCCGCTCCGTCATTGCCTCAATGTCTCAAGGAGATTTCCTTGCATCAATTGACATCAAAGATGCTTATCTCCACGTGCCGATTGCTACAGAGCACCAACGTTTTCTACGTTTTGTGATAGGACACGAACATCTCCAGTTCGTAGCTCTGCCATTTGGTCTGGCGACAGCCCCACGGGTTTTCACCAAGGTCATGGCGGCAGTGGTAGCAGTCTTGCACTCCCAGGGACACTCGGTGATCCCTTACTTGGACGATCTACTTGTCAAAGCACCCTCTCAAGAGGCATGCCAACACAGCCTGAATGTTGCGCTGGAGACTCTCCAGACTTTCGGGTGGATCATCAACTTTTCAAAGTCAAATCTGTCACCGACTCAATCACTAACGTATCTTGGCATGGAGTTTCATACTCTGCCAGCGATAGTGAAGCTTCCGCTGGACAAGCAGCGGTCACTACAGACAGGGGTACGGTCTCTCCTTCATGGTCAGTCGCACTCCTTAAGGCGCCTCATGCACTTCCTAGGGAAGATGGTGGCAGCAATGGAGGCAGTCCCGTTTGCACAGTTTCATCTGCGCCCACTTCAATGGGACATTCTCCGCCAATGGGACGGGAAGTCAACTTCCCTGGACAGGAAAGTCTCCCTTTCCCAGACGGCCAAGGACTCTCTGCAATGGTGGCTTCTTCCCACCTCATTATCACAGGGAAGATCATTCCTGCCCCCATCCTGGGCAGTGGTCACGACAGACGCGAGTCTGTCAGGGTGGGGAGCAGTTTTTCTCCACCACAGGGCTCAAGGGACGTGGACTCAGCAGGAGTCCACCCTTCAGATCAATGTTCTGGAAATCAGGGCAGTGTATCTAGCCCTACTAGCCTTCCAGCAGTGGCTGGAAGGAAAGCAGATCCGAATTCAGTCGGACAACTCCACAGCGGTGGCATACATCAACCACCAAGGAGGGACACGCAGTCGGCAAGCCTTCCAGGAAGTCCGGCGGATTCTGTTGTGGGTGGAGGACAGAGCATCCACCATATCAGCGGTTCACATCCCGGGCGTAGAAAACTGGGAAGCAGACTTCCTCAGTCGCCAGGGTATGGACGCAGGGGAATGGTCCCTTCACCCGGACGTGTTTCAGGAAATCTGTCGCCGCTGGGGGGTGCCGGACGTCGACCTAATGGCGTCGCGGCACAACAACAAGGTCCCGACGTTCATGGCGCGGTCTCGCGATCAAAGGGCTCTGGCGGCAGACGCCTTAGTGCAAGATTGGTCGCAGTTCCGGCTCCCTTATGTGTTCCCACCTCTGGCACTCTTGCCCAGAGTGCTACGCAAGATCAGATCCGATTGCAGCCGCGTCATACTCGTCGCCCCAGACTGGCCGAGGAGGTCGTGATACCCGGATCTGTGGCATCTCACGGTCGGCCAACCGTGGGCACTACCAGACCGACCAGACTTACTGTCCCAAGGGCCGTTTTTCCATCGGAATTCTGCGGCCCTGAACCTGACTGTGTGGCCATTGAGTCCTGGATCCTAGCGTCTTCAGGATTATCCCAAGGAGTCGTTGCCACCATGAGACAGGCTAGGAAGTCCACTTCTGCTAAGATCTACCACAGAACGTGGAGGATTTTCTTATCCTGGTGCTCTGCACAAGGAGTATCCCCCTGGCCGTTCGCGTTACCTACTTTTCTTTCCTTCCTGCAATCTGGGTTGGAAAAGGGCTTGTCGCTCGGCTCCCTTAAAGGGCAAGTCTCGGCACTATCCGTGTTTTTTCAGAAGCGTCTAGCACGTCTTTCTCAGGTGCGCACGTTCCTGCAGGGGGTTTGTCATATCGTCCCTCCGTACAGGCGACCGTTAGATCCATGGGATCTAAACAGGGTACTAGTTGCTCTCCAGAAGCCGCCCTTCGAGCCTCTGAGGGATGTTTCACTTTCTCGTCTCTCACAGAAAGTGGTCTTTCTAGTGGCGGTCACGTCTCTTCGGAGAGTGTCTGAGCTAGCAGCGCTGTCATCCAAGGCTCCCTTCCTGGTGTTCCACCAGGACAAGGTAGTGCTGCGCCCCATTCAGGAGTTTCTCCCTAAGGTGGTATCCTCTTTTCATCTTAATCAGGATATCTCCTTGCCTTCCTTTTGTCCTCATCCAGTTCTTCGGTATGAAAAGGATTTACATTTGTTAGATCTGGTGAGAGCACTCAGAATCTACATTTCCCGCACGGCGCCCCTGCGCCGCTCGGATGCACTCTTTGTCCTTGTCGCTGGTAAGCGCAAAGGGTCGCAGGCTTCAAAAGCCACCCTGGCTCGATGGATCAAAGAACCAATTCTTGAAGCCTACCGTTCTGCTGGGCTTCCGGTTCCATCAGGGCTGAAGGCCCACTCTACCAGAGCCGTGGGTGCGACCTGGGCATTACGACACCAGGCTACGGCTCAACAGGTGTGCCAGGCAGCTACCTGGTCGAGTCTGCACACTTTCACCAAACATTATCAGGTGCATACCTATGCTTCGGCGGACGCCAGCCTAGGTAGAAGAGTCCTGCAGGCGGCAGTTACCTCCCCGTAGGGGAAGGCTGTCTTTGCAGCTCTAACATGAGGTATTTCTTTACCCACCCAGGGACTGCTTTTGGACGTCCCAATCGTCTGGGTCTCCCAATGGAGCGCCGAAGAAGAAGGGAATTTTGTTACTTACCGTAAATTCCTTTTCTTCTAGCTCCTATTGGGAGACCCAGCACCCGCCCTGTTGTCCTTCGGGATGGTTGGTTTTTTTTCGGGTACACATGTTGTTCATGTTGAACGGTTTTCAGTTCTCCGATGTTACTTCGGAGTGAATTTGTTTAAACCAGTTATTGGCTTTCCTCCTTCTTGCTTTAGCACTAAAACTGAGCAGCCCGTGATCCCACGGGGGGTGTATAGCCAGAAGGGGAGGGGCCTTACACTTTTTAGTGTAATGCTTTGTGTGGCCTCCGGAGGCAGTGCTATACACCCAATCGTCTGGGTCTCCCAATAGGAGCTAGAAGAAAAGGATTTTACGGTAAGTAACAAAATTCCCTTCTTTTTGTTATGTAAACTAAGTAAGAAGTACAAATAAACTTAGTTTAGGGCCAGTAAAATTATACTGTATTAATCGTCAACTACAGTATTTTTTACTGAATATTGTAAGGGTCAGCCCAGTGCCTCACGTGAGAGCGATGCACGAGTCTCACATCGCATCATCCGGCACGGTCGCTCTTTTCCAGACAGCAGTGTGCGGCTGTGCCGGATGATGCGATGCGAGATTCGTGCATCGCTCTCACGTGTGGTACTTGCCATAGTGTCAGTTGCAGGCGCTCATTATTTATTTTTTTTTTAACTGATGTCCGTATTTTTTATTTCGCCAAACTAATTTTTTTGTATGAGGGGGGTCTAGTTTCCAAAATGGGGTCAGATGTGGGGGAGCTCCATTGTTTAGGCACCTCAGGGGGTCTCCAAATGCAACATGGCGTCTGCTAATAATTCCAACCAATTTTGTGAAATGCTGTGAAATGGCGCTCCTTCTCTTCTGAGCCCCGCCATGCGTCCAAACAATTGGTTTTCACCACGTATGAGGTATCTGTGTACTCAGGAGAAATTGCACAATACGTTTTATGGTGCATTTTTTCCTGATACCCTTGTGAAAAAAAAGCTACCTGTTTGAAAAAACAATTTTGTGGTAAAAAAAAAATAAATATTTTCACGGCTGAACATTACAAACGTTTGTAAAGCCTCCAGGGGTTCAAAGTGCTCACTAAACAGCTAGATAAATTCCATGAGGGGTCTAGTTTCCAAAATGGGGTCAATTGTGGGGGAGCTCCATTGTTTAGGCACCTCAGGGGGATCTCCAAATGCAACATGGCGTCCGCTAATAATTCCAATTTTCCTGTGAAATGGCGCTCCTTCTCTTCTGAGCCCTGCCGTGCGCCCAAACAATTGATTTCCACCACATATGAGGTATCTGTGTACTCAGGAGAAATTGCATAATACGTTTTATGGTGCATTTTTCCTGATACCTTTGTGAAAAAAAAAGCTACCTAGTTGAAGCAACAGTTTTGTGGTAAAAACATTTTTTTTTCTTTTCACAGCTCAACGTTATAAACTTCTGTGGAGCCCCCACTGGTTCAAAGTGCACATCAAACATCTAGAATAAATATTTGAGGGCTCTAGTTTCCAAAATAGGGTCACTTGTGGGGTAGCTCCATAGTTTAGGCACCTCAGGTGGTCAACAAACCCGACATGGCGTCCGCTAATTAGTGCAGCTAATTTTGCACTCAAAAATTCAAATGGCGCACCTTGCCTTCCGAGTCCTGCCGTGTGCCCAAACATTTGATTTCCACCACAACTTTTTTTTTTGTAAATTTTGTTGGAAAAGTGAGAAATTGCTGATGAACTTTGAACCCTTCTAACTTCTTAACGGAAAAAAAATTTGTTTCAAAAATTGCGCTTGTGTAAAGCAGACAAGTGGGAAATTTTATTTAGTAACTATTTTGTGTGACATATCTCAGATTTATGGGCATAAAATTTCAAATTTTGAAAATGCAAAATTTTCGCCAATTTTCCGAAATTTTCACAAATAAACGCAAAACATATTGGCCTAAATTTACCACTAACATGAAGTACAATATGTCACAGAAAAACAATATCAGAATTGCCAGGATCCGTTGAAGCGTTCCAGAGTTCTAACCTGTCAAAGTGACACTGGTAAAAATTGCAAAAAATGGCCGGGTCTTTAAGATGAAAACAGGCTGGGGGCTGAAGGGGTTAAGGTGAAAACCTTGCTCTGGTGTAAAGGGGTTAAAAACATTACATGCCAACCCACCCAACCTCGATAATTCAATCTTATCCTTCTTACAAAATCACACTACTGTATTTCCCTGAAAAAAAGACACTGTCTTATATTTTTTTTGCCCCAAAAAAAGCACTAGGTCTTATTTTTGGGGGAGTGTAATACTAATATAAAAAGACTGACCAGCACATCCACTAGGTGTGAACAGGTGCACACTAAAAATTCAACAGTTACAAAATTTTTCTGCGTGCACCTGTTTCTCACTGAGCACTCCGCCCTCCAGCCTGAGCAGTTTCATTTAGCTGCATCCTACCTGCCCATTACATGGAGGTTTCTTAACCCAGATAGAAGCCTCACACTGTCCCCTCATGGTATTGCTTCCCCATACCACCCCCCACTACCCAATATCTATTCTGTGCCCCCTCACATTCTTCTCATCCCTTATTGCCTCCTCACTACCTCTGTACTCATCCCCCCTCACACCCCATACTGTGTCAGTATACATTTCCCCTCACTCCCCATAATGTATCCACACCCATCCTGTCCACTTGCTTTTCATACTGTGTCCTCAAATTTGCCCCCTCGCTATTTATTCTGTCTTCAAAATGTTTCCCGTTTGCTCCCCATACTATGTCCAAATACATTACCCCTTACCCTCGCTCCCCATACTCTGTATACATAACCCCTCACCCTCTCTCTCTCATACTGTCTATATACATCATCCCTCACCCTCTCTCCCCATACATCATCCCTCACCCTCTCTCCCCATACATTACCTCTCACCCTCTCTCCCCATACTGTCTATATACATCCCCCCTCACCCTCTTTCCCCATACTGTCTATATACATCACCCCTCCCCTCTCTCTCCATACTGTCCATAGATAATTCCCCCTCTCCATCCTCTATCTCACCATTCTGTAGCCATAAGAACTTCCCACTCCCCATTCCTATCCCCCCATACTGTGTCCATATACATTTCCTCCTGCTCACCCTCTCTTCCCCCATACTGTGTCCATACATGCTTCCCACTTCAGCTCCACTGGAGCACTTATTACCAGTGGTATCTGCCACCTATGCACTGCAACGCTGAAGAATGATGTCAGCAGTGTGATCAGCTGACCTGATCACATTACAGCCATCGCTCTGACCCGGAAGTGCCGGCGGTCACCGCTTCAATTGTTCATGTGTCTAAAAGATACAGAGAGAATTGATCAGTAGGAGCTGCGCACCGCACTTCTTCTGAGTCTTGGCTGTCAGTTTGACAGCCAGGACTCAGAATAGCCTGCGCCCGCTACAGGGGCGACAACTGCACCCGGGGCACATGCCCTATCTGCCCCCCAAGATACGACTCTGACTAGTCATGTGACAGAGGGGTGGTTCCAAGTCAGTGGCGCTCATGTGATGTGCCTATTTACATGTGACCCACAACTCTCAGACCGCGGCCCGCGAGCCAGCAGCGCCATCATGGTAATGGCGGTGCATGCTAGCTGGGCCATATTGTCCACATTGTTCGTTGTCAGGGGAGACACCAACAGGCTCAGCGCTCCCTGGAACTAAAATTCTCTGTGAATGTAGAAGGACCATGTATGTATGGACTATACCCATGTTTGCTGACCATATATTGGAAGATATCCCGAACATTACACAAAGTTAGTATATACTAGAACCATACTATAAGATTGACATGAAAAAGAAGGGATAAGCAAATAATAAATCCACCCCATAGGTTATAAATGGAATGATTCCCTATTCAGTGAATTATATTTTCACATTTTAATTTTTTTTTTAAATGCTACCAGTGATCATACTAAAGATACCCCAGGGCCTATAGTATGATAACCAATAACCATATGTGTGGCCATAATTATTGCAACAATTTGATGTAAACAGTAATAATTGCTATTAATTAAACCTTCAAGGTGGTGGTTAATACCGGCCTAAGAACAATATATGGGCACTTACTAATCCAAAGTAGTCAGATTACTAACCCTCAGATTCAAGGGCAATTTTGGCATAAAAATAATTAAGTGTTGAAAATTGTGTAATTACTATTGTGTGGTGAATTTGATGTGACTACTTAATTTAGTTCAATGCCTAGGAACAGTGATCAATATTCTGTGAATTATGTGGTTACTCAAGAAGTAGTGCAATACCCAATATTAATAACTAAAAACCTACTCTTATACAGTAACTGAGGGCTGTGTGCCAGTGTCTGTTCTTTCTATGCTTCCCATAGCTGTGTGTCCTGTTGGGACCCAGTCACTCTCAGCCCTTGTTCACATTGAGGCCTATTTTGACCCATGGTAAGGTTTTAATATTTGAGAGTGTTGGTACTGTCCCACACCTTGTCGCAGTGGGATGGTTTTATGCTTTTTTGGATCAAAAAACAGTGTTTACAAAGTACCCTATGTTTATTTATATGCACTATGCTTTTATTTAGTTACAGTAGGTTATATGTCCATATTATTTATATCTTTGTTTTTTCTTCTTGTCTTATGGCCAGTGTGAACATGAGCTTACAAGCTGCATGTATACCAACTCATACTCCGGCTCACTTTTTTTTCTAGTTAAATAGTGCCCATTCATTAACCCCTTGATTTTTCGGGTTCTTCTTGCTCCCCTTCTTCCGAGATCCACAAGTTTTTTTTATTTTTACATCAATATTGCCATATGAGGGCTGTTATTGCATTTTGGGCAAAATTGTGATTACCAAAAACCATAATTTTGGGCATTTGGAATGTTTTTTGCCGCTATGCCGTTTACTGATCAGATTAATTGATTTTAGATTTTGATAGATTGGGCATTTCTGAATACTGCGATACCAAATATGTGTATATATTTTTTCTTTTAAGCCTTTAATTTTCAGTAGGGCAAATGAGAGTTGATTTGGTATTTTAGGAGTTTTTTTTATTTTATTTTACTTTTTTTTTTATTTTACTAATTCCAATAGGGGACTATAAGGATCAGCAGTCTGATCGCTCATTCATTTCTGTTTATCAGAGCAGCACAGCTTTGAACAGCAGAAATGCTGCGTTCTTGTTACAGCTGCTGCTTTGCCGGCTGTAACAGGACCTATGTTATGATAGTGACTGGAGTCATCATATGACCCGTCGCTACCATGACAACCATAGGCTCCCCATGATCATGTCACGATGTCGGCGGGGAAAGGCGCGATTCCCGCTGCAGCGATTTAAATTGCACTGTCACATTTTGAGAGCGCGATTTAAGTGGTTAAGAGGTGCAAGTGGATCGCGGAACCACCTGCACCTTTAAGCGACACATCAGCTGTTTTAATCAGCAGACATGTGCAGGGATCGTCACTGGCTCACCGCAGCAGCCAGCGGTGATCACTGCTTCATGATTTAGGACGTACCGTTACATTCTAGGTCGTGAAGGGGTTAATACTATTTTGCTATATTAACCATAACAATTTTTGTACAATATCCCATTCTTATCCATGTAATCCAGACAATGTCATCATTAGAACATTTTTCATCAATAGAACCATAATCCCCACAATTCCAAATTCCTCATGTACATTCTTATTATTTTTATTTTTCAGGGGATCCACCCCTACTGCAACTAATTTGTTGTCCCGGGCGAATACCAGCCAGCCCGGTAATCTCAACAGGTAAGTCACCATTCAAATAAATACCAATCTAGGAAGAAGCAAAATAAATTAAAACTTATACATAAAACCAACAAACCATCATTAAAAACACAACATGCTAACCCACCCAATCTCGATACTTCAATCTTATCCTTCTTACAAAAAAGCATACTTCCACGAAAAAAACACACTGTCTTATATTTTTCTCTGACGCCTCATTGGGGGACACAGGACAATGGGTGTTATGCTGCTTATCCATAGGAGGACACTAAGTAGATGCAAAGATGTTAGCTCCTCCCCTGCAGTATACACCCCCTGGCCCAGCCAGGCTACTTCAGTTTTAGCTTAGTGTCTATAGGAGGCACATCTCTGCAGACTACTGCAGCAAGAATTTTTTGTTTTTAGAGGGCGACGGTTTCCTTCGGGGACTGATTTCCCAAAACCATCAACAGGCGGGAACGTGGAGTGTCGCCTCCCTGTACCCCCTCCTGCGACGCTGGATCCTGGGCTGTTACTCACTGGACGACGGGTCTCATGGCACCGATTTTCCAGAGCCCAGAGCAGATGAAAATTTCCTCAGTCCCTCTGGCAGGTTCTGAGTTGATACACGCTCTGCACCAGCGTGACCAGGCAGAGACTGCCATCTCCACATGAGGTGAGATCCTTCCTGACTGGATTCTTTTCCAGAGCCCAGAGCAGATGAAAAACCTCCTCAGTCCCTCTGGCAGGTTCTGAGTTGATACACGCTCTGCACCAGCGTGACCAGGCAGAGACTGCCATCTCCACATGAGCTGAGATCCTTCCTGACTGGATTCTTTTCCAGAGCCCAGAGCAGATGAAAAACCTCCTCAGTCCCTCTGGCAGGTTCTGAGTTGATACACGCTCTGCACCACCGTGACCAGGCAGAGACTGCCATCTCCACATGAGCTGAGATCCTTCCTGACTGGATTCTTTTCCAGAGCCCAGAGCAGATGAAAAACCTTCTCAGTCTCTCTGACAGGCTCTGAGTTGATACATACTCTGCACCGGTGTGTCCGGACACAGCAGGCATCAGAATCTCCACACTGGAGCTGATATCCCTGACAGGAATTAGCTCTGAGGTGAAATCCTCCCTGACAGGATTTAGAGCAAAGGTCAAGCTCCCAGGACTCAGTGCACTGTTGTTGTGCAGGGCTGGAGGGGGGAAGGGGAGTCCCTTCCCACCATTTTATTATATTTTCTCCTCACACAGTAGCTATGCAGAGCACCGCTCCCTCTCCTTACCGCTCCCTCTCCTTGTGATCAGAGTCTGTGGGCGTCTCTGAGCTTCCTCCTTCCCACAGGAAACATTAGCTCTGCAGAATATTGCTCCCTCGTTACAATCAGAGTTTGTGGCTCATCAGCCTGGGGCTGCAGTCACATGTTTTATGCTTTGCACAACTACAGCAACAACTACCGTGTTTTTCCAAAAATAAGACACTGTCTTATATTTTTTTTGCCCCCCAAAAAAGCACTAGGGCTTATTTTTGGAGGCGTTCTTATTCTTGGAGAAAGACGGTTGAGGGTAAGTTTACCCCCCAAAAAAAGCAGACCCCCCCCACTTCCCAGGAGACTCATACTCACCAGACCAGGACGTCTGTGTGATTCCAAGGTCCTCCTGTGATCTCCGGTCGGTGCTGCACGCCGTCCTACCCTGCTGCTAGCTGACACGCTGACACACACAGCAGATCACAGGCACACCCAGCAGATCACACAAACACAGCAGATCACACACAGCAGATCTCACACACACACACACAGCATATCACACACACACAGCAGATCGCAGATATACACAGCAGATCACAAACAGCAGATCGCAGGCACACACAGCAGATCACACACACAAACACAGCAGATCACACACACACACACACAGCAGATCACACACAAAGCAGATCTCAGATATACACAGCAGATCACACACAGCAGATCGCAGGCACTCACAGCCGATCACAGGCACACACAGGCGATCATAGATACACACAGCCGATCGCAGAAAAACACACACACAGCAGATCACATACACACAGCAGAACACACACACACACAGCAGTGCACAGAGGAGAAAAAGAGCACACATAATTCAGGCGCACATCAAAGAATATTGTAATCATATATATTTTTTATTTTTACGAGAAAAACAGTTTATTAGGTCCATGAAAAACACACAATAAAATCATTTAAAACCATACAATACAAGACACGGCCTCTATAAAGTGACTCCGGGATAGTAAACCTAGTCAATATAAGACAGATATAATATCAAAGTTGTACATCAATTGATTCTCCAAACCACAGATCTAAGGTAAGTAGTGATTACTCGCATGCAGAAAATAAGCTCTACTGGTGAGGTAGACAGTTGTATATATATATATATATATATATATATATATATATATATACGAAGTATGACACTATCGTATATGTACTGTCTTATAGATAACCATATCAAAAGACAATGGAGGTATAACCAATACCAGGAACAGTTGATTGGCAACAATATAGCAGTGTGAATTAATCATACAAGTGCATATCAAATATATATAGAGCTTGTATAAAAAAAATAAAATATATATATTTATAATAGCAGCGATTGCTAAATGGATACTACCTGAGAAACCATCAGTATTTAGCTCTAGAAAACAGCACTCTATAAGGGTGATGGTGTGACCAGCAGAAAGTTATTAATGCAGTACTGAAGAGCTGCCACCAGACTGCCTAGATACCTGCTGGCTGCATAAACACCAGATATAGATCACCCAAAAAATACCAAATGTGCACACATGGTCAAAAAAGACCGAGAAAGTCTCATTAGAGAAGTATAATTACCAACCGGGCCCGGTGTATAAGTAGAACTGCATGCACAAAAATATAGGGAGAATATCAAGGCGCAAAAGAGCAAGGTATGCTGTGAAGGTCAAAGTAATCACTACTTACCTTAGGGGTGCTTCACACACAGCGAGATCGCTGCTGAGATCGCTGCTGATTCACGGTTTTTGTGACGCAGCAGTGACCTCATTAGCGATCTCGCTGTGTGTGACACTGAGCAGCGATCTGGCACCTGCTGTGAGATTGCTGCTCGTTACACACAGCCCTGGTTCTTTTTTTTATTGTTTCTCTCCCGCTGATAAGCACACATAGCTGTGTGTGACAGCGAGAGAGCAACAATCCTGAATGTGCAGGGAGCAGGAGCCAGCATCTGACAGCCTGCGGTAAGCTGTAACCAAGGTACACATCGGGTAACCAAGGTGGTTACCCGATATTTAGCTTCGTTACCAGCCTCCGCAGCTCTCACGCTGCCAGTGCCGGCTCCTGCTCCCTGCACACGCTAAGTTAAGCGGTGTGCGCTGGTAA
The DNA here is from genome assembly GCF_048569485.1 of Anomaloglossus baeobatrachus. Classification (NCBI taxonomy): domain Eukaryota; kingdom Metazoa; phylum Chordata; class Amphibia; order Anura; family Aromobatidae; genus Anomaloglossus; species Anomaloglossus baeobatrachus. The sequence goes on from NW_027441945.1 coordinate 220,075, forward strand.
CTAAGGTAAACATCGGGTAACCATACCCGATGTTTACCTTAGTTACCAGTGTCCGCAGCTTCCAGACGCCGGCTCCGTGCAAGCGCAGCGTCGCTTGCACGTCGCTGCTGGCTGGGGGCTGGTCACTGGTCGCTGGTGAGATCTGCCTGTTTGACAGCTCACCAGCGACCATGTAGCGACGCAGCAGCGATCCTGACCAGGTCAGATCGCTGGTGGGATCGCTGCTACGTCGCTAAAGTGTGACGGTACCCTTAGATCTGTGGTTTGGAGAATCAATTGATGTACAACTTTGATATTATATCTGTCTTATATTGACTAGGTTTATTATCCCGGAGTCACTTTATAGAGGCCGTGTCTTGTATTGTATGGTTTTAAATGATTTTATTGTGTGTGTTTTTCATGGACCTAATAAACTGTTTTTCTCGTAAAAATAAAAAATATATATGATTACAATATTCTTTGATGTGCGCCTGAATTATGTGTGCTCTTTTTCTCCTCTGTGCATTGTTGTTTTGCACACATTAGGCAGCACTCATTGTGTTACTATAGGCTGTGCACCCCGTCATTTCGTTTACACACACAGCAGATCGCAGATATACACAGCAGATCACACACATCCGATCGCAGGCACACACAGCCGATCACAGATACACACTTCCGATCGCAGGCACATAAAAGCCGATCACAGATACACACTTCCGATCGCAGGCACATAAAAGCCGATCACAGATACACACATCCGATCGCAGGCATACACAGCCGATCACAGATACACACATCCGATTGCAGGCATACACAGCCGATCACAGATACACACATCCGATCACAGACACACACAGCCGATCGCAGAAAAACACAGCCGTTCGCAGACACACACACACATACATAATATCACATCCAGCACTTACGGCCGCAGGGAATGAGAGCAAGTCACGTGTCCGGCCGCAGGTCCTGTTCCTTGCGCTCCACTGCACTGCCTCTCAGGAGAAGAGATCGGTGTCTCTGGATGAGGTATGTATGCGATCTGATGTGCGTGCGATCCGATGTTTGTGTGTGTGATTTGATGTTTGCGTGTGATCCGATGTTTGTGTGTGCGATCTGATTATGTGTGCGATATGACTGTGTGCGATCCGATGTTTGTGTGTGAGATCTGGTGTGTGTGTGTGAGATCTGGTGTGTGTGGGAGATCTGGTGTGTGTGTGTGTGTGTGTGTGTGTGTGTGTGTGAGATCTGATGTGTGCGGGTGTGTGATCACTGCAGGTCCTGCCGCTCAGTGTCGGGTTAGTGTAATTGCCGGGTGCCGCTGTGTATAATGAAGTGTCCTGCAGTATCTGTATATTTTTTAGCGGCACGGACACTTCATTATTGATCCGGGAGTAGGGCTTATTTTCGGGGGAGGGCTTATATTTAAGCCTTTCTCCGAAAATGCTGGAAATCCCTGCTAGGGCTTATTTTTGGGGGAGGTCTTATTTTTGGAAAAACACGGTATAAGACTTCTAACGTACAGCCTATTATTCAGCCTGCACTACCTGCCACGCTGAGCTACTAGGGGTTGATAGCCCCTCTTCCTTCTGTGAGTGCGGTGCCCCTGTAGCCCCCCCTCCCGCCCCGCCACCACCGCAGCAACTGCTGCCAGCCCAGAGCCTACGGCTCCCAGTCCCCCGGAATGGGCACAGTTCCCAGAACCTGGTGCTGGCTATGCAACATCGTCCTCACACCTCTCGGGGCCCCTGGACAGAACGCAGCCTGATGACACCTCTGTAGAGGGTTCTTCTGATAAGAATCAGCCCTCTGCTTCACCGGTTGCAGATCAGAAAAAGGGCATGACCCCCATGGTTCTCCCTCGGGGGTACACAGATGGGGTTCTCCCACATGTTCCGCGGTCTCTGAGGAGCCGGAGGAAGGGGAATGATGTTTGTACCAGGATGATTCCTTGGTTTCAACCTCCCCGAGCGATTAAGCTGCGATGGACTATCTTATTGCAGCAATCAACCAAACTGTGTTTGTGTGCAGCAATCAACCAAACTGTGCATGTGTGCAGCAATCAACCAAACTGCATGTGTGCAGCAATCAACCAAACTGTGCATGTGTGCAGCAATCAACCAAACTGTGCATGTGTGCAGCAATTAACCAAACTGTGCATGTGTGCAGCAATCAACCAAACTGCATGTGTGCAGCAATCAACCAAACTGTGCATGTGTGCAGCAATCAACTAAACTGTGCATGTGTGCAGCAATCAAGCAAACTCTGCATGTGGAAGATCTCCCATCCACTACTACTAACCACGCGGTCTCCTTTAAAAGGGCGAAGAAACCTAAAAAAAAAAAATAACGTTTTTGCCGGCGCTTCGGTATCCGTAAACTCATGTAGTCTCGGTACCCCTTGGCTTAGCTGTCTCTAAGGGCTGGGCCGATCCTCTCTCGGTGGACCCCCCCCCCCCTCCCCCGGCCTCCCGCCTACCTGAAAGACCCTCCTGTCTTTTACTTGATGGATCCTCCTTCAAGGACCCAACAGACAGACAAGTGGAGCAGCTCGATCGCTCCGCCTTGAGGCCGCGTGTCCCTCTCTCCTTCCGTGTGGATCGCACAGGCATCAGGAATAACAGTTTTCCTCAGGCCCTCACAGAAGTAACAGTTCACATTGCTGCGGCGGTGGAGTACCTCATGCAAGCCTCCCTCGATGCTGCTATGCGCAGTTTTTGCCGCCTCGAATACCATAGCCATCCGTAAGGCCCTCTGGTTCCGATAATGGAGAGCGAACTCTGTCCCTTAGAAGCCTCTCACAGTACTCCTTTCCAGACCAATGGCTTGGCGATCGTCTGCACAGGCTCTTTTTTTCTGACGCCATGGGAGGGAAAGAGTACCTCCCTCCCCCAACTCTAGCCCAGGATGTTTTTTAATAGACACGCAGGGCCTGACCTTCTGAGCCCTCCCCAGGTCCACCTCGTCCTGGCAGTCTATACAAAGACCGAGGAGTCTCGTCCTCCTCCATCTGGGCTGCCGCCTCAGACCACAAATGGGTGCGAGACCTTGTGTCTTCGGTTACCACATTGAATTCCGGACCCGATCCCCGGGTTGGTCTTTTTCTCTCAAACCCCCCAAAGGCTCCAAAACACCATGAGGCCTTCTCCTCAGCAATCCACTCCTCCAAACGGCGGGGGTGATAGTACATGTTCCGGATGACGAGATGGTCAAGGCCTTCTATTCCAACCTCTTTGTGGTCCCCAAAAAAGGACGGGTCAGTTCGACTCATCCTGGACCTCTAACACCTGAGAAAACATGTGCACGTAAGGAGACTCAGAATGGAGTTCCTAGGGTCCATTATTACCTCTATGGTCGAAGGAGAATTCATTGCTTCAATAGCTATCAGGGACGCGTACCTGCACATACCCATCGCCCCAGCTCACCAAAAGTTCCTCCGCTTCACGGTTCAGGACTTCTTTTTTCATTTGTAACCCTACCCTCGGCCCTGCCACAGCACCAAGGGTCTTCACCAAGGTCATGGTGGCTGCCATGAGTGCCCTTCACGCCAGGAGATTGGCTGTTCTGCCTTGCTTGGATGACCTCCTCATCAAGGGCTCAACCAGCGTGCAGATCTCTGTGGGCTCTCTATCCCGCTTAGGGTGGCTTCTGACTCCAGTCAAATCATCCCCGCTCCCGTCAAAATCCGTCACCTCCCTGGGCATGTTCCTGGACAGCCTTCGGGGCTTGATATTGCTCCCTCAAAACAAGGTGACCGCTCTACAACAAGCGGTACACTGCCTTCTACTCTTGTACTCCTCTCGCTCCATACGATTCAGTATGAGAGTGCTAGGTAGGATAGCGGCGGCTATAGAGGCAGTGCCGCTCGCTTAGCCACACACCGACTGCAGCTTGCGCTTCTAGCTGACTGGGACAAGAGCCCCCTTTTCCCTGGATGAATTTTTTCACCTGACTCCTTCAGTCAGGTATGTGCTTTGCTGGTGGCTTCGGCCCTCTTCCATATTGAGAAGGAGATTTTCTCTCCCAAGTGGACTGGATACTCCTGACCACGGATGCCAGCCTCTTAGGCTGGGGAGCAGTGTACTGGCTCCACACCGCTTGAGGACGTTGGATGCCCCAGGAGTCTTCCCTTCCCAGAAATCATCCTGAAAGTCAGCGCGATCTTTCTCGCGCTCAGGTCGTTCCTCCATCTGCTAGCAGGTCGTCTGAGTCGAGTCCAATTTGACAATGCAACAGCTGTGGCCTATGTCAATCGGCAGGGAGGTACCAGCAGCAAGACAGCTTATCTCAAGGTCCTCAGGATCCTCACCTGGGCCGAATCGACTGGGTTTGTGATTTCACCGGTACACATACCGGGAGTAGAGAACTGGGCGGCGGACCTTCTAAGTCGCCAAGGCCTAGCCGCCGGAGAGTGGTTTCTCCACCCAGAAGTGTTCTCACACATCTGCTCTCGCCGGGGTACGCCGGACGTGGGTTTAATGGGCTCAAGGTTGAACGCAAAGGTACCCGCGTTCTTAGCCAGGTCACGTGATCAACAGTCCATCAGCGCGGATGCTCTACTCTCCTGAAGTCGCTTCTGTCTACCTTACAGGTTTTTCGGTACAATTGCTCATGGCGCCTCTTAAGCATCCCAGACCTGCTGACCCAAGGCCCATTTCCCATCAGAACTCCAGAGCCCTTAAGATGACGACCTGGCCATTGAGACCTGGACTTTAAAAAGAGCGAGATTCTCTCCCGCGGTCATCTACACCATGATCAGTGCCCGAAAGCCGGCCTTCATCCTGTATTTGCCACCGCACATGGAAAAGTTCCTTTCCCGGTGCAGGGAATCCAATGTCCAACCTATGCCTCTGGCGATCCCCAGAATCTTTGTTTTCTTTTTTGCAGTCAGGTTGCAAAAGGGGTTGGCCCTCAGCTCCCTTAAGGGGTAGGTTTCATCTTTCTCAATATTCTATCAATGCCGGCTAGCTTGCAATCCGCAAGTCCAGATTTTCCTCCAGGGCGTTTCCCATCTAGTCCCACCGTACAAATGGTCGCTGGACCCATGGGACCTCAATCTCATTCTGGACGGTCTCCAGAGGACCCCCTTTGAACCTCTTAAGGAATCTTCTCTTGCTCTTCTCACCTGGAAGGTAACATTCTTAGTGGCGATTACGTCCATCAGACAAGTTTTGGAACTGGCAGCACTCTCTTGCCGCGAACCCTTTCTGATCTTTCATCAGGGTAAGGTAGTTCTACCCAGTCCCCCCTCCTTTTCCGGATTTTCTTCCAAAGGTTACTTCCCCGTTTCATTTGAACGAGGACATTGTTCTGCCTTTCTTTTTGTCCACACCCAGTCCATAGGGTGGAAAGGTCTCTACATTCGCTAGACCTTATGAGGGCTCTCCGATATTACATACCCAGGACAGCCTCTTTAGGAACATGGACTCCTTGTTCGTCATTCCTGAAAGGCCTAAGAAAGGACAGGCAGCTTCATAGGCAACGCTGGCTCGCTGGATTCGCTCTGCGATCCAGGAGGTCTACCACTTGCAACTCAAGCCCATTCCTAGTGGGCTGCGGACTCCTTCCACGCGAGCAGTTAGCGCCTCTTGGGCCATCAGGCTTCAGTGGAACAGAGGTGGAAGGCCGCGACCTGGTCTAGCCTGCATATTGTTTCAAAGCATTACCGAGTTCATACCCAGGCTTCGGCTGAGGCGAACCTAGGTAGGAAAATTCTGGAAATGACAGTGGAGCACCTATCTCAGTAGGCGCTCCTGGCTATCTGGGACTGGTTCCTAGTCCTTGGGTTGCATTGTTTATTGTTTACCCACCCAGGGACTGCTTTAGGACGTCCCATGGTCCTGTGTCCCCCAATGAGGCGTTAGAGAAAAACAGATTTTTGTGTACTCACCGTAACATCGTTTTCTCTTAGCCATCATTGGGGGACACAGCACCCTCCCTGTTGCCCTGTTGGGCCTTAGTTTTTTCTCTTAGTACCTTTTTGTTATGAGCATTCCCTCGTGTTTTTTGTTACTTGTTCTCCTACTGCTTGTGTACTAAAACTGAAGTAGCCTGGCTGGGCCAGGGGGTGTATACTACAGGGGAGGAGCTAACATCTTTGCATCTACTTAGTGTCCAACTATGGATAAGCAGCATAACACCCATGGTCCTATGTCCCCCAATGATGGCTAAGAGAAAACGATTTTACGGTGAGTACACAAAAATCCGTTTTTTTTGCCCCCAAAAAAGCATAAAAGACTGTCCAGCACATCCACTAGGTACTTTGAACAGGTGCACGCTGAAAATGTTACAAAAAAATATGCACAGCAGCAGTCAGAAAAACTAAAATATGCAAATTCGTGTAATCACGGCAGCCTACAACAAGGTGTATCTCTTTTTGCCGGGACCCTATCCTAATACGCCTTTATCTGGGTTAAATAACCTACATGTAATGGACAGGTAGCATCCAGCTAAATAAAAAGCTCAGGCTGGAGTGCGGAGGAGTGTTCTGTCAGAAAGGAATGTAATACTAATATAAAAAGACTGACCAGCACATCCAATAGGTGTGAAAAGTTGCACGCTGAAAATTCAACAAAGTTGCAAAAATTTTCTGCATGCACCTGTTTATGACTGAGCACTCTGCCCTCCAGACTGAACGTTTTCATTTAACTGGATCCAACCTGCCCATTTCATGTAGTTTTTTTTTAGCCCAGATGCAGGAGTTTTTGGAATGAGTCCCGGCAAAAATAGGTATGCCTTGTCGTCGGTTATTGGCCCTTCCCAGCTTAAAAATAGCAGGCTGCAGCCACCCCAGAAGTGGCACATCCTTTAGATGCACCAATCCTGGCTCTTCTCCCCTGCTCATCCCGTTGTCCTGGTGTGGTGGCAAACGGGTTAATATAAGGGGTTGATACCAGCTCTAATGTTACCTTGCATCAAGCCCTGGGGTTAGTAATGTTACAGCATCTATCAGATACCCGACATCACTAACCTAGTGAATAATAATAAAAAAAATTAGACTACAAATATGTTTTTTATTTGAAAACACATTCCCTTTTTCACCAATTTATTAAAAAAAAGTCTGATGCCTTGTAATCCATTTTGGAGGTCCCACGACAACTCTGTGTTCCAGGATATGAAGGCGCAGGGAACGTATTCAACATTTCTTCATCGCTCCATTGGGAGACCCAGACGATTGGGTGTATAGCTACTGCCTCCGGAGGCCACACAAAGCATTACACTAAAAAGTGTAAGGCCCCTCCCCTTCTGGCTATACACCCCCAGTGGGATCACTGGCTCACCAGTTTTCGGCTTTGTGCGAAGGAGGTCAGACATCCACGCATAGCTCCACTGTTTAGTCAGCAGTAGCTGCTGACTATATCGGATGGAAGAAAAGAGGGCCCATATGGGGCCCCCAGCATGCTCCCTTCTCACCCCACTGGTGGTTTGTAAGGTTGAGGTACCTATTGCTGGTACGGCGGCTGGAGCCCACATGCTGTTTTCCTTCCCCATCCCCCTGAGGGGCTCTGAGGAAGTGGGATCTTACCGGCCCCAAAGCCCTGAGGCCGGGCTCCATCCACAGACCCATTGAACCTGCTGGATGTGGAGCGGGAGTGCCGTTCAGGGACATGGCCCTGCACCATTCAGGTACTCTGTGTCCCCGTACACACAGGCACAGCACACTCCAGACTTGCTGGGTGTGCTAGTGCGCCGGGGACAGTAAAGGGTTACAGTCACTGCAGCCTAGCTGAGTGACTTTATTTATTGGGAACTACCGCGCCGGACGCTCCGGGAGCGGCGGCGCGGCTGGGACTTGTAGTGCGCCGGGGACTTAGCGCCGACCGCGCATTTACGGCGGCGGCGCTTATAAATCCAGTCCCCGGCTTTTGCGGCCTAGCTCCGCTTCGTTCCCGCCCCCACCCTGTCAATCAGGGTAGGGGAGAGACGCTGTACAATCAGCAGCGCCGAGGGCTGGAGCCTTATTTACATGCTCCAGCCCTCTCACTGGACACTGTGGGACGCCGGTTTCCCGCTCTGACTTGGGGCACGCCCACGGCCCGCCCCTACTCACACGAGCTGGAGAAGGACGCCGGCAGCCATTACTGCAGTCCGAGCTGAGAGAACGGACTCTGGGCAACCAGGCACAGGACTAGGGCGACCACACACCCGCTTATAGGCGGGCGGTAAGCGGCACCTGAAGTGCTGACACTAAATACCGCAGTTTGTCCATTTGTATTTTATGCTTACACTGCATAGGTCGCTATTTTGGGCTATATGCCCTCTTAGATGGCGACACATCAGCAGCAGGAAGGCATGGGTGCTAAGGCACAGGCTTTCTATGCTGCTTGTATTGCACGTACTGAAGTGTTCATGTGTATTTATGCTTGTATGCTATACACTGCACTGTACGGTCGCTAGTCTTGGCTATATTCGCCATACAATGGCTAGACTACAGCAGCAGAAAAGCAAGGGTGCTGAGGCACAGGTTTTTTTCTATGCTGCTTGTATTGCAGGTGTTGCAGTGTTCATTTGTACTTATGCTTGTATGCTATACATTGCACTGTATGGTCGCTATACTGGGCTATATTCCCCTAGACGGCTAGTCTACAGCAGCAGAAAAGCAGGCTTTCTATGCTGCTTGTATTGCATGTGCTGCAGTGTTCATTTGTACTTTATGCTTGTATGATATACATTGCACTGTACGGTCGCCATTCTGGCTCTATAAGTCGGCAGCAGCATATAAGCAACACAGGCTTTCGATGCTGTTTTTACTGCATGTGATACTGTTCCACGGCACTGAACCCCATTGTGTGCAATGCTCCCCTGTAGCACTTGGTCAGCCGGGGTCTCTACTTGACGTGGCCAAAAGAACCACCTCTCAACCCTGTCCAAGGACAGGGACGGAGTTGCAATGGGATAGAGACTTGCAGTCCGGACAGGCCATGGGCAATCTGGATCATTGCTCCCTGGCCACCCTCATTTGGAATAAAATCGGTGCTCCGGGGGGGGTCCCAGGAAAACTCTCTGTATGATGAGGCAGACGTAGCTCATCAGGACTTTGATCCTGACACCGCTCTCACTCCGGATACACCGGATGGTGACGCCATAAGGACTGATCCTATAGCGTCCATCAATGGAATGTTGGATCTTTTCTCCCTCAGCTCCCCCAGGGGAGGAGTCAGCTTCACAGCAGGAGAAGTCCCATTTTCAGTAGCTCAAACGTATATTGAGTATTGTTCTGGCCACGCTGTCTTCAGAGAAGCAGTCCAGGAACACCACGCTTCCCAGATAAGCGTTTTCTCCAAACGTATTAAGGATACACGTTATCACTTTCCCCCTGACGTGGTCAGGCGTTGGACCCAGGGTCCAAAGGGGGATTCTCCAATCTCCAGGCTTGCGGCTAGAGCCATAGTTGCAGTGGAGATGGGACTTCACTTACAGATGCCATTGACAGACAGATGGACTCTGGTTGAAATCTGTCTATGAGGCTATCGGCGTGTCGGTTGCTCCGGCATTCACAGCCGTATGGGCACCCTAAGCTTTTCAGCTGTTCTTGCGCAGCTGGTCTTGAGCACATGTACATCTGTGCCGCAGGGGCGTCCGTAACCTCGCAATGTCTGCATTGCGACTTACCCTATTAATGCTGTCCTGGAAGGACAGTCGAGGTTTCGGTCCTTCCCAGGCTCGGGCAGGTCCCAATTGTCCTCGTCCAAAACGGCTGAAAAGCCTCAGAGGGGCTCAGCTTCCGGCCGGGCTCAATCACGCCCAAGGAAGGCAGCCGGAGGAACCGCTACCAAGGCGGTCTCCTCATGACTCTCAGCTCTCTCATCTCTCCGCATCCGCGGTTGATGGCAGACTCGCTCGCCTTTGGCGACATTTAGCTGCCACAGGTCACAGACCGGTGGGTGGGGGACAGTGTGCCCACGTGCACAGGACAGAGTTCTGTTCTCGTCCTCCGACTCGATTCTTCAGAACGTCCCCACCTCCCCACCGAGCAGATGCTCTTCTGCAGGCAGAAGGAGTGGTAATCCCGGTTCCTCTTCAGGAACAAGACACGGTTTTTCTCCAAACTGGTTGTGGTGCCAAAAAAGGATGGCTCTTTCCGTTCCGTTCTGGACCTAAAACTGCTCAACAAGCACGTGGAGGCCAGGCGGTTCCGGATGATACCCTCCGCTCCGTCATTGCCTCAATGTCTCAAGGACTAGCATCAATAGACATCAAAGATGCTTATCTCCACGTGCCGATTGCTACAGAGCACCAATGTTGTTCTACGTTTCGTGATAGGAAACGACCATCTTCAGTTCGTAGCTCTGCCATTCGGGCTGGCGACAGCCCCACGGGTGTTCGCCAAGGTCATGACGGCAGTGGTAGCAGTCTTGCACTCACAGGGACACTCTGTGATCCCTTACTTGGACGATCTACTTGTCAAGGCACCCTCTCAAGAGGCATGCCAACTCAGCCTGAATGTTGCGCTGGAGACTCTCCAGACGTTCGGGTGGATCATCAACTTCTCAAAGTCAAACCTGTCGCGACCCAATCACTAACGTATCTTGGCATGGAGTTTCATACCCTCTCAGCGGTAGTGAAGCTTCCGCTGGACAAGCAGCGGTCACTACAGACTGGGGTGCAGACTCTCCTTCAAGGTCAGTCGCACTCCTTAAGACGCCTCATGCACTTCCTCGGGAAGATGGTGGCGGCAATGGAGGCGGTTCCGTTTGCGCAGTTTCATCTGCGTCCACTTCAATGGGACATTCTCCGCCAATGGGACGGGAAGTCAACATCCCTGAACAGGAAAGTATCCCTTTCTCAGACGGCAAGGACTCTCTGCAATGGTGGCTTCTTCCCACCTCATTATCACAGGGAAGATCTTTCCTACCACCGTCTTGGGCGGTGGTCACGACAGACGCGAGTCTGTCAGGGTGGGGAGCGGTTTTTTCTCCACCACAGGGCTCAGGGTACGTGGACTCAGCAGGAGTCCACCCTTCAGATCAATGTTCTGGTAATCAGAGCAGTGTATCTTGCCCTACTAGCTTTCCAGCAGTGGCTGGAAAGAAAGCAGATCCGAATTCAGTCGGACAACTCCACAGCGGTGGCATACATCAATCACCAAGGAGGGACACACAGTCGGCAAGCCTTCCAGGAAGTCCGGCGGATTCTGATGTGGGTGGAAGCCACGGCCTCCACCATATCCGCAGTTCACGTCCCCGGCATAGAAAACTGGGAGACAGACTTCCTCAGTCGCCAGAGCATGGACGCAGGGGAATGGTCCCTTCACCCGGACGTGTTTCAGACAATCTGTCGCCGCTGGGAAAGGCCGGACGTCGACCTAATGGCGTCCCGGCACAACAACAAGGTCCCAACCTTCATGGCACGGTCTCGCGATCAAAGAGCGCTGGCGGCAGACGCCCTAGTGCAAGATTGGTCGCAGTTCCGGCTCCCTTATGTGTTTCCACCTCTGGCACCCTTGCCCAGAGTGCTACGCAAGATCAGATCCGATTGCAGCCGCGTCATACTCGTCGCCCCAGACTGGCCGAGGAGGGCGTGGTATCCGGATCTGTGGCAGCTCACGGTCGGCCAACCGTGGGCACTACCAGACCGACCAGACTTACTGTCCCAAGGGCCGTTTTTCCATCGGAATTCTGCGACCCTGAACCTGACTGTGTGGCCATTGAGTCCTGGATCCTAGCGTCTTCAGGATTATTCCACGGGGTCGTTGCCACCATGAGACAGGCTAGGAAGCCCACGTCCGCTAAGAACCACAGAACGTGGAGGATATTCTTATCCTGGTGCTCTGCTCAGGGAGTGTCTCCCTGGCCATTTGCATTGCCTACCTTTCTTTCTTTCCTGCAATCTGGGTTAGAAAAAGGTTTGGCGCTCGGCTCCCTTAAAGGTCAGGTATCGGCGCTATCCGTCTTTTTTCAGAGGCGTTTGGCACGCCTTCCTAAGGTGCGCACGTTCCTACAGGGGGTTTGCCATATCGTTCCCCCGTACAAGCGGCCGTTAGATCCATGGGATCTGAACAGGGTACTAGTTGCCCTCCAGAAACCGCCCTTCGAGCCTCTGAGGGAGGTTTCACTTTCTAGACTATCCCAGAAAGTGGCTTTTCTGGTAGCGATCACATCTCTTCGGAGAGTGTCTGAGCTGGCAGCGCTGTCATCCAAGACTCCCTTCCTGGTCTTCCACCAGGACAAGGTAGTGCTGCGCCCCATTCAGGAGTTTCTCCCGAAGGTGGTATCCTCTTTTCATCTTAATCAGGATATCTCCTTGCCTTCGTTTTGTCCTCATGCAGTTCATCGGTATGAGAAGGATTTACATTTGTTAGATCTGGTGAGAGCACTCAGAATCTACATTTCCCGTACGGCGCCCTTGCGCCGTTCGGATGCACTCTTTGTCCTTGTCGCTGGTCAGCGCAAAGGGTCGCAGGCTTCTAAGGCCGCCCTGGCTCGATGGATCAAGGAACCAATTCTTGAAGCCTACCGTTCTGCTGGGCTTCCGGTTCCATTAGGGCTGAAGGCCCATTCTACCAGAGCCGTGGGTGCTTCCTGGGCATTATGACACCAGGCTACGGCTCAACAGGTGTGCCAGGCAGCTACCTGGTCGAGTCTGCACACTTTCACCAAACATTATCAGGTGCATACCTATGCTTCGGCGGACGCCAGCCTAGGTAGAAGAGTCCTGCAGGTGGCAGTTGCCTCCCCGTAGGGGAGGGCTGGCTTCGCAGCTCTAACATGAGGTATTTCTTTACCCACCCAGGGACAGCTTTTGGACGTCCCAATCGTCTGGGTCTCCCAATGGAGCGACGAAGAAGAAGGGAATTTTGTTACTTACCGTAAATTCCTTTTCTTCTAGCTCCTATTGGGAGACCCAGCACCCGCCCTGTTGTCCTTCGGGATTTTTGGGTTGTTTCGGGTACACATGTTGTTCATGTTGAACGGTTTTTCAGTTCTCCGATGTTACTCGGAGTGAATTTGTTTAAACCAGTTATTGGCTTTCCTCCTTCTTGCTTTTGCACTAAAACTGGTGAGCCAGTGATCCCACTGGGGGTGTATAGCCAGAAGGGGAGGGGCCTTACACTTTTTAGTGTAATGCTTTGTGTGGCCTCCGGAGGCAGTAGCTATACACCCAATCGTCTGGGTCTCCCAATAGGAGCTAGAAGAAAAGGAATTTACGGTAAGTAACAAAATTCCCTTCTTTCTGGAAGCGCAAGCATTCCATTTGAGCAGTGTGGTTGCAGTGACCTGAGAATACTGCACTCACATTGCCCTGGTCCAACCAAAAGCAGAGTGACCTGCAGTAACCTTATTCCAGAATAAGGGGGGCACACTCAGGGAACACATCTCCTATTTTCTGGAAGTGCAGCACTGCATGTTAGGAGTGTGGGTGCATTGACCTGAGAATACTGCACTCACACTACCCCGGTCCAACTGAAGGCAGTGTGAGCTGCAGTAACATCACTGCGTTGCGCACAGTGAGCCGGCTGAGAGCCTCTCTGCACATGCGGCCATCATTTTTCTCGGACATGTACCGCCCCAGCAGCGATTGAACCACTCGGATCCGGGTGTCGCTACTCTTGGCTCGAGGGTCTCCGGACCCGGGGGCTTGGGATCACTCCGAAACGTGATGGGGGCTTATTTACAGGGGAGTTAGATAGTTTGTGATGCCACCCGTGGTGTGCGGTAATAGGGAGTACCACCGCTGCCGTTGGGAGTACTCGGGGCGATAAAATGGGGCAGCCAGATAACGTTACCCTCCACGGGTAGGGAAAGGCCCCGGGACCATGGATGGTGGGATGGATTGCAGGGGAAGCGCAGGCTTGCTGGTAGCGGTGGTTAATCAGGTACTCACTCAAAAGGAAAGCAGACACTGACAACGTAGTAAACCAAGTCTCTGGGTGTCGCTGCCCTCTTGGGAGGAGCTCGTCTGGGTTCCATCTCTTGCAGCACTACCTGGTGGTCCATAACCTGCCTGTGTGCACAGAATTGAAAGTGTTCAGGTGGCCCGTAAGCTTGGAGCTGTCCGTGCCCTGCTCCCTACTATGGGTAGCAGAGGAGCTTGTGTGCCGCCCCCGTGGAAGCAGCCGGGCTGCTCGGATCCGGATCCGCAGTGGCTCGATGGGTCTCCGGACCCGGGGGTCGTGCAGCCACTCGAATAAAAGGGGGTATTTATAGGGGATTGTGATAGTTCGTGACGCCACCCGTGGTTTGTGGTAATCTGAGAGTACCACTGCTGCTGTTGGGAGTACCCGGGGGTGAAGACAGGGGGAAGCCAGATGTTAGGACCCTCCACGGGTAGGGGGGATGCCTCGGGACTCAGTGATAGTGCTTGGGGAGTGCCGTGGGGAGTGAAGGGGGTCCCTTATGTACTCACTCAGTCCATAAAGCTGACACCGACAACCAGATAAACCAAAGTTCTGTACACCGCTGCCAATGAGGGGAGCTATTTTGGGTCCCGTCCCCAGTGGTGCTGTCTGATGGTCTGTAACCTTCTTCTTGGCACTTTGTTCACTTTTCTGGTGGTCCTGGTAGCTTGAAACTAGCCGGGTCCTGCTCCGCAGTATGGCTAACTGTGGGAGCTTGCTCTCAGGGTTCACGCTTGGGATTTTCTGGACCGTTTTGTGGAAAGTCCTATCCCCCTCGTTGCGCTAGTACCCCGATTCTGGAGCGGGTGGAGAGCGGATCTTGAAGGCTCCGTTCTCGTCGGGCTAATTGTCAGGTTGCCTGAAGCTCCTTCCTGACCTAGGGTCCACGTACCCCGTCGTGCCCTGGGCCCGGCCCGGGAGATGGTACAAGGCCGCCGGCTGCTCCCTCGGCAGTACCGTGCCCCTTATCACGATCCCCATGCGACCGGGAGTCCAGCTCCTACTAGGTCCAGACCACCGTCTGTTACCTAGTGACTTCCAAGGAGCCCAGCTCCTGACCTCCTCTCTCACCGAGAGCTACTACTCAACTTCTCTTCTGGAAGCTCCCACTCCCCAGCTCCTCTCTCACTGGGATCTACTTCTGTTCTGAACTGCTCCTGACACTCCTGACCTCCCCTTAACCAACCCCCCCAAGTTGGCGACCCTATTCCACTCAGGCCGTCCACTGGTGTGTCTATTGGGTGTGGTTCAGAGTGTTCCTAGGATTTACTAACTGTTGTTGACAACACCACTTAGCTGGGGACACATAACCAAGGAGGAGGTGGATACTGTGCATAAGGGAAGACTGCACAATACCCTGTGACGTCCTGATAGGCCAGGGCGTCACACTTGCTCTCAGGAGCTCACGCTTGGGATTTCTGTGGGCTGCTTTGGTTGGAAAGCCCTATCCCCCTCATTGCGCTAGTGCCCTCCGATCTCTGAGCTTCATGGGAACAGTCCATAAAGGCCCTGTCCTCCGCAGGTTAATTGCCGGGTTGCATGAAGCTTCTTCCTGACCTAGGGTCCAGTACCCCGACGTGCTTTTGGCCCCAGACCGGCTATTGGACTGCAGCTGCCGACCGTCCTCCTTGACTAAGCCAGCACCCAGTCCCAATCTCCCGCGACCGGGTCTCCGCTTCCTCCGGGTCCAGACCACCGTCTGCAACCCAATCTACGTTTTCCTCTGGGAGCTCCAACTCCCAGCTTCCTTCGCGCTCCTCACAGCTCGAGGGCTACCACTGTTCTGACTTGTCACCTCCCACCTCCCTGCCTGACCCCTAGGTGGGCGGCCCTATTCCAGCTTAGCAGCCCACTGGTGTTCCTGACAGGGTGTGGTGCGAGTTGTGATTAGGATTTTTAGATGCTGGTGGAGGCAGTGCTGCAAGTTGGGAACCAAGAACCAAAGGGGGGTTGAGCCCTACACTGGGAGATAAAGAGCGTGCAGTACCCTGTGACGACCTGACTAGTCCAGAGGCATCACAATTTCTTCTGAAGACAAGGCGAAGGAGGGGTCACGGGGGATCAGAGCTGCATCATGTACGGAAGGACCAGAGGGGTGGCAGCCTGACATAGGGTGACCTGGGAAAACCTTTCTGTTCCATCTGTCATGTCAGATTGCACAGAAATCAGAGGAGGAGGATGAATGCGGCAGGCACACCACTCGTGCAGCAGCAGCCATGTTAGATCATCGGGAGGGAGACGGGGTCAGGGAGGAGGAGACTTTGGGCACACCGGGGGACTGAGGAGGACATTTATCTCCCATTAGATATGTTTGATTATACCAAATGGAAGATTCATCATCTTTTTACTGCCACTGCCTTAACGTCCACGTGGTCACTGGTATACAGTATGAAATGGCGATCACGTGACCGGGGACCAGAAAAACCGACTCGGATCGTGATCTCCAGTGTCTCATCTACCACTGGTAACTAAAATCCTGGTGATTTTCCAAACTGGAAGGCGCTATACCCTTTTTCCTGAGCGGCTGTTAAAAAGCGTCGCAAAGGAATAAGTACCCTTAACTTCCCCCGTTAAAAGGCTTATCGGCGGTCGTTAAGGTGCTTATTGTGTACATACAGCCTACAAAGCTAGGATGGATAGATAGATGTCAAACACATGTATAATGTCCAACTCTCCTAAATATTTTTTATGCTGGCACTGTTTCACTGGCATAAAAGAGTGTTCAGTCTTGTATTTAGCCAAAAAATAGATAATTTAAAAAAATTACGTGGGGTCCCCCCCATTTTTAACAGTCAGCTAGGGTAAAGTAGATGGCTGCAGCCTGCACACTGAAGCTACATAGGTAAAGATGGTTGACCTCGGGGAGATCAACATCCAACACCGCGGGGACACCATCACGTGTTTCTCAACGCTTTGACACTAGAACAAGGCCCCCTGGGAAAATATGCAAAACAAGAATGCCGCGGAGACACTATCACATGTTTCTCAACGCTGGCAGGAAACTAGCCAGGTCTTTCACTGGGAAGGAACAACCATGGGAAGGGCAGTCTCCAGTCAAGGAAACCGCCTATACCAAAACGTGGTATCCATCCACAGACAGCTGTTTCGGGGTATTTGTCCCTCATCAATGTGGAGTAGGAAACTGGCTAGTGGGAGCAATGCCTAGTAGAAGACTACATAGGTAAAGATGGTTAACCTCGGGGAGATCATGTTTTGGTATAGGCGGTTTCCTTGACTGGAGACTGCCCTTCCCGTGGTTGTTCCTTCCCGGTGAAAGACCTGGCTAGTTTCCTGCCAGCGTTGAGAAACACGTGATGGTGTCTCCGCGGCATTCTTGTTTTGCACACTGAAGCTAGCAGCTAGCTTCACCTGGCAGAGGTCTCCCCAATCTGTTCATTCATTCATTCATTCATTCATTTATTTATTTATTTATTTATAAATAATTAAAAAGAAAAACATGGGGTCCCCCCAAAAATTGGGTTACCACCAGCCAAGCTAAAGCGGACAGCTGGGGTCTTGCATTCATAGGAAGGACCATGTTTATTTGGCCTTTCCGAGCCTATAAATAGCAGGCTGCAGCCTCCCCAGAAGTGGTGCATCCATTAGATGCGCCAGTCCTGGCACTTTCTCCCCGCTAATCCCGTTGCCTTGGAACGGTGGCAAACGGGGTAATATAAGGGGTTGATACCAGCTGTAATGTCAGCTGGCATGAAGCCCAGGGGTTAGTAATTTTGAGGCGTCTACTAACCCTTTTAGTAATAAAGAACATAAAGACAACAAAACCCTCCCTGCCACATTCCCTTTTTCACCAAATTATTGAAAAGAAAAAAAAAATTTGGTCTGCCGTAATCCCTTTTGGAGACCCCCACAACAACTCTGTCATCCATGATAAGGGGGCACGCTTAGCGAACATATACATCATTTTCTGGAAGTGCAGGCACTCCATGTCATGTGAGGAGTGGGCTCAGTCTCCTTGCTCGCAGAGAGCTGTCTGAGAACTGGCTCACTGCGCATGAGTCCGCCATTTTTTTCAGAAGGAGAGGTCGCGGGGGACTGCTGCAGAAGGTACAGGTGGGGACCTGTGGTGGACTTTTCTGTCTCATCTGACATGTCAGAAATCGGAGAAGGATGCTTGTGACAGATGCACAACTCATGTGCCTGCCTTTTTGGAGATCAGGAAGAGGAGAGAGACTGGGGAGGGGTGGACTTTGGCCACACCGGGGGAGGACATTTATCTCCCATCTGATGTGTTTGATTATGTCATGTGCGAGGTAAGATAACGGTGATGACGTGACCGGGGGCAGGAAAAAACTGCTAGTATCGTAATTGCCTAGGACTCCCCAGAGATTTTCCGACGCTGGGGGTTGCAATTCACTTTTTTCTTACCGCTGTTATTGGCGATAAGGAATAAGTACCCTTTACTGCAGCTGTTTTAATCTGTAAATCCAACGTAAAGAGATTAAAAATAGAAAAAAGTACACAACAATAAATAAAGGGGCGGCAATCATAGATGAGGACTATGTGAATAAATGACAAATAGCTTTGTTACAAATACATGTGTAAATGTAAAACAACGTGTGTGTGAATCCGCATTTGACTCAGGGAACGTCATTAACTGTTTTGAGGGGAAATTTTAACCCCATGCTTTACAGTTATTCACCAAAAAACCTGTCTCCATTAAAGTCAATGGAGCTGGGAACACAATGCAGCCAGAACTTCAGAAGAATGTGCAGCCATGCCTTGAATGGAATGTTGGCGTGTCACAATGCAGCCAGGGAAAGAGACAGACAAAAAGACAGACAAAGAGACAGACAGATGGAGATAGACACAGACAAAGAGGCAGACAGACAAAAAGATAGAAAAAGACACAGACAGGGAAAGACAGACAGGGAAAGAGACAGACAGAAAAAGACAAGGAAAGAGGTACAGAGACAGACAGGGAAACAGGGAAAGAGATAGAGAGACAAATAGGAAAAGAGATAGAGAGACAGACAGGGAAAAAGACAGACAGACAAAGACATAGAGACAGACAGGGAAAGAGACAGACAAAGGGATAGAGACACAGAAAGAGAAACAGACACCGAGAGATACAGACTGAGACTGGGACAGAAATAGTTACTATCTAGGGCAGGGGTGGGGAACCTCCGGCCCGCGAGCCGTATGCGGCCGCAACGACTTTTTCTGCGGCCCCCGGGCTGATTCCCGGGGACTGCAGTGCTGGGGCGGCAGCCGCATATTACTTGCTGCTGGCCCTTTAAAACCCCACACAGTGCGTTCAATGCTGAACGCTGCATTTCCTATACCTGAAAGACTACGTCCCCATGCTGGCACTGCCTACGTGAGGACATACTTTGTAGGTGGGGTCGGCGTGAGGAGCGCTAAAATCAAAAGGAGAGGATTGACTGCCAATCATCCCCCAGGTCTTACTGTGCCGGGCAGCACTCTGTGCCCAGCGCCGGCGGCTCCCTGTGCCCGGCGGTTGCGGCAGCGGCTCCCTGTGCCCAGCGGTTGCGGCGGTGGCTCCCTGTGCCCGGCGGTTGCGGCGGCGGCTCCCTGTGCCCGGCGGTTGCGGCGGCGGTTCCGTGCCCGGCGGTGGCTGCTCCTCTCTGTGCCCGGCGGCTCCCTGTGCCCAGCGGCGAAGGCGGCTGCTCCTCTCTGTGCCCGGCGGCAGAGCTCTCCGTGCCCGCAGCCACCTCCAGCGCTCAGTGATCCCAGCCTTCCCCAGTTCTCTAACTACCTCCAAGCTCATCCGGGTCTGCCTGTGCCCCCAGCGCTCTGTACCTCCAGTTCTCTGTGCCCCTCTTTCTCCCCAGTGATCTATGCCCCCACAGTCTCCCCAGTGATCTGTGCCCCACAGTCTCCCCAGTGATCTGTGCCCCCCAGTCTCCCCAGTGATCTGTGCCCCCCCAGTGTTCTGTGCCCCCCAGTCTCCCCAGTGATCTGTGCCCCCCAGTCTCCCCAGTGATCTGTGCCCCCCTCCAGTGTTCTGTGCCCCCCCAGTGTTCTGTGCCCCCCCCCAGTCTCCCCAGTGATTTGTGCCCCCCCAGTGTTCTGTGTCTCCCCCCAGTCTCCCCAGTGATCTGTGCCCCCTCCCAGTGTTCTGTGCCCCCCCAGTCTCCCCAGTGATCTGTGCCCCCCAGTCTCCCCAGTGATCTGTGCTCCCCAGTGATCTGTGCCCCCCAGTCTCCCCAGTGATCTGTGCTCCCCAGTGATCTGTGCCCCCCAGTCTCCCCAGTAATCTGTACCCCCCCAGTGTTCTGTGCCTCCCCCCAGTCTCCCCAGTGACCTGTGTCCCCCAGTCTCCCCAGTGATCTGTGCCCCCCCCAGTGTTCTGTGCCCCCCCAGTCTCCCCAGTGATTTATGCCCCCCTAATGATCTGTGCTCCCCTAGTCTCCCCAGTGATCTGTGCCCCTCAGTCTCCCCAGTGATCTGTGCCCCCCAGTCTCCCCAGTGATCTGTGCCCCCCCCAGTGTTCTGTGCCCCCCCCAGTGTTCTGTGCCCCCCCCAGTGTTCTGTGCCCCCCCAGTGATTTGTGCCCCCCCCAGTCTCCCCAGTGATTTGTGCCCCCCCAGTGTTCTGTGTCTCCCCCCAGTCTCCCCAGTGATCTGTGCCCCCTCCCAGTGTTCTGTGCCCCCCCAGTCTCCCCAGTGATCTGTGCCCCCCAGTCTCCCCAGTGATCTGTGCTCTCCAGTGATCTATGCCCCCCAGTCTCCCCAGTGATCTGTGCTCCCCAGTGATCTGTGCCCCCCCAGTGATCTGTGCCCCCCAGTCTCCCCAGTAATCTGTGCCCCCCCAGTGTTCTGTGCCTCCCCCCAGTCTCCCCAGTGACCTGTGCCCCCCAGTCTCCCCAGTGATCTGTGACCCCCCCAGTGTTCTGTGCCCCCCCAGTCTCCCCAGTGATCTATGCCCCCCTAATGATCTGTGCTCCCCTAGTCTCCCCAGTGATCTGTGCCCCACAGTCTCCCCAGTGATCTGTGCCCCCCAGTCTCCCCAGTGATTTGTGCCCCCCCCCAGTGTTCTGTGCCTCCGCCCAGTCTCCCCAGTGATCTATGCCCCCTCCCAGTGGTCTGTGCCCCCCGAGTCTCCCCAGTGATCTGTGCCCCCCAGTCTCCCCAGTGATCTGTGCTCCCCAGTGATCTGTGCCCCCCCAGTGATCTGTGCCCCCCAGTCTCCCCAGTGATCTGTGCTCCCCAGTGATCTGTGCCCCCCAGTCTCCCCAGTGATCTATGCCCCCCCAGTCTCCCCAGTGATCTATGCCCCCCTAATGATCTGTGCTCCCCTAGTCTCCCCAGTGATCTGTGCCCCTCAGTCTCCCCAGTGATCTGTGCCCCCCAGTCTCCCCAGTGATCTGTGCCCCCCCAGTGTTCTGTGCCCCCCCCCAGTGTTCTGTGCCCCCCCCAGTGTTCTGTGCCCCCCCCAGTCTCCCCAGTGATTTGTGCCCCCCCCAGTGTTCTGTGCCTCCGCCCAGTCTCCCCAGTGATCTGTGCCCCCTCCCAGTGTTCTGTGCCCCCCGAGTCTCCCCAGTGATCTGTGCCCCCCAGTCTCCCCAGTGATCTGTGCTCCCCAGTGATCTGTGCCCCCCCAGTGATCTGTGCCCCCCAGTCTCCCCAGTGATCTGTGCTCCCCAGTGATCTGTGCCCCCCAGTCTCCCCAGTGATCTGTGCCCCCCCAGTGTTCTGTGCCCCCCAGTCTCCCCAGTGATCTGTGCCCCCCAGTCTCCCCAGTGATCTGTGCCCCCCCCCCAGTGTTCTGTGCCCCCCCAGTGTTCTGTGCCCCCCCCCAGTCTCCCCAGTGATTTGTGCCCCCCCAGTGTTCTGTGTCTCCCCCCAGTCTCCCCAGTGATCTGTGCCCCCTCCCAGTGTTCTGTGCCCCCCCAGTCTCCCCAGTGATCTGTGCCCCCCAGTCTCCCCAGTGATCTGTGCTCCCCAGTGATCTGTTCCCCCCAGTCTCCCCAGTGATCTGTGCTCCCCAGTGATCTGTGCCCCCCCAGTGATCTGTGCCCCCCAGTCTCCCCAGTAATCTGTGCCCCCCCCCAGTGTTCTGTGCCTCCCCCCAGTCTCCCCAGTGACCTGTGCCCCCCAGTCTCCACAGTGATCTGTGCCCCCCCCAGTGTTCTGTGCCCCCCCAGTCTCCCCAGTGATCTATGCCCCCCTAATGATCTGTGCTCCCCTAGTCTCCCCAGTGATCTGTGCCCCACAGTCTCCCCAGTGATCTGTGCCCCCCAGTCTCCCCAGTGATCTGTGCCCCCCCAGTGTTCTGTGCCCCCCCCAGTGTTCTGTGCCCCCCCCCAGTCTCCCCAGTGATTTGTGCCCCCCCCAGTGTTCTGTGCCTCCGCCCAGTCTCCCCAGTGATCTGTGCCCCCTCCCAGTGTTCTGTGCCCCCCCAGTCTCCCCAGTGATCTGTGCCCCCCAGTCTCCCTAGTGATCTGTGCTCCCCAGTGATCTGTGCCCCCCCAGTGATCTGTGCCCCCCAGTCTCCCCAGTGATCTGTGCTCCCCAGTGATCTGTGCCCCCCCCAGTGATCTGTGCCCCCCAGTCTCCCCAGTAATCTGTGCCCCCCCCAGTGTTCTGTGCCTACCCCCAGTCTCCCCAGTGACCTGTGCCCCCCAGTCTCCCCAGTGATCTGTGCCCCCCCAGTGTTCTGTGCCCCCCCCAGTCTCCCCAGTGATCTATGCCCCCCTAATGATCTGTGTCCCCCTAGTCTCCCCAGTGATCTGTGCCCCCCTCAGTCTCCCCAGTGATATCTGTGCCCGGAGCCTCTCCCAGTTCTGTCTGTGCCTTCAGCCTCTCCCATCCTTCTCTGTGCCATCTGTGCCCCCAGCGTCCCCCTGATTTGTCTGTGCCTCCAGCCTCTCCCATCATTCTCTGTGCCCCCAGGGCTGTCTGTGTCCCTCCGGCATCCCCCAGGGCTGTTTGCCCCCGGCTATTTATATAACCCCAGCAATGTTTGTGCCCCCCAGCTATGTCTGTGTATCCCAGTGATGTGTATATACCCCCAGTGACGTCTATGCCCTGCTGCTTCCCTAGTGATGTATATTCCGCCCAGCCCTCCCCAGCAATGTTTATGCCCCCCTAGCTATGTTTGTGCTCCCCATCAATGATGTATGTATCCCCCAGTGATGTATGTACCCCCCAGTGATGTCTATGCCCCCAGCCTCCCCAGTGATCTATATTCCTCCCAACCCTCCCCTGTGATGTATATACAGCAGTCCCAGCCAACTGAAACCTGGAAAAGCAGTTGTGAAAAGCAACAAGATCAATATCGCCTAATATTACAGCTGCACCAAAGAGTACAAGCTCCAGCCCCACAGTGAGTTAATTGTTTGACCAAATATATTGGGGTAATTTTCAAGTTGATAATTTTGTGCGGCCCCCGAAGGTTGGTAGAAATTTCCAAATGACCCCCGGCAGAAAAATGGTTCCCCACCCCTGATCTAGGGCAACACCGAGTACTACAGCTATCACGGCAATAACCATATTGTTTAACCTGTAGATGCAATCTAACAGTCATATTTATACAGTATACCCTAGCAACTGACATATACAGTTATTTATTATTTAACCTCATAACGACGGCCGTACGACTTAAAGCGGCGGCAAAACAGGGTACTTATTCTGTTCCGCCGCTTTAAAGCGGCGGCCCGAAAAAACCCTGTAGCGCCCCCCAGCGACCGAAAATCTCGGGGGTTTCAGCTACCGGGGGTAGCTGAGACCCCCCAGATTATGAATCGGGGTGTTTTTTTTGGACCCCGATCATGTGATCGGCGGTATACACTGTATACCGACGAACACATGAAAAAAAAAGAAATGGCCGGTAAAACTGATTTCTTTTTCATCTGACATGATCAAACATGTCAGATGAGAAAGAAATCTAACCCCCTAGTGCCCCCAAAGCCCCCGGTACCGGAGAGTCCCCCCACCCCTACCCCCACCGGACATCCAAAATGGCGCCGAAGCGCACAGAAAACTGCCGCCGGCGCCGGCTCTGCAGTCATTTCCCTCCGATCTGAAATGATCAAACATTTCAGATCGGAGGGAAATGTCCTCCCCCTGACCCCTCCTCCGGTCCACCGGAGCCCTCTGGTCACCGGAGCCCCCTCCGGTTCTCCAGAGCCACCACCCCCCTCCCCCCTCCGGAGCGTGGAAGATGGCGGCGCACAGCGCGCGGCCGCCTTCATTCTGCTCTTTCTGCCGCATGTGACACGTCACATGCGGCAGAAAGGTGTCCCCAGGTCCCACTAGGTCACCCCCCGTCACCCCCCCCCAGCCCCCGGTTATACGTTACCTGGCTGCTGGTGCTCCGGGCCCGCGATCGCCGCCTCCTTCTTCAATGCTGGCGGCGCATGCGCAGACAGCGGCTGTCAGCTGGATCCCTGCAAGCAGGGATCCTGCTGACGTCGCAACTGCACAAGCTACTCCACTGTGGACCGGGGGAGGGTGAGTGCGGTAATCTGCAGTCACACTCCTCACATGGAGAGACTGCTGTTCCAGAAAATGGGGGGTACGTTCTGTGAGCGTGCCCCTCATATTCTGGAATGAGGTTACTGCAGGTCACTCTGCCCTAGGTTGGACCGGGGCAGTGTGAGTGCAGTATTCTCAGATTACTGCACCCACACTGCTCATGGAGAGCTTGCTCTTCCAGAAAATGGGGGATACGTTCCCTGAACGTGCCCCCCATATTCTAGAAGATCCAGAGTCGGCGTGGGACCTCCAAAATGGATTACAGCGACCGGAATTTCTTTATTTTCAATAAATTGGTAAAAGAGGAATGTTTCGGGGAGTGTTTTTTCAAATAAATTTTTTTTTTGTCTTTTTTTTTTTCTATTACTGACTGGGTTAGTGATGTCGGGTATCTGTTCAGATGCCGTGACATCACTAACCCCAGGGCTTGATGCCAGGTGACATTACAGCTGGTATCAACCCCATATATTACCCCGTCTGCCACCGCACCAGGGCGCGGGATGAGCTGGGGCGAAGCGCCAGGATTGGCGCATCTAATGGATGCGCCACTTCTGGGGCGGCTGCGGCCTGCTATTTTTAGGCTGGGAAGAGTCCAATAACCATGGCTCTTCCCACCCTGAGAATACCAGACCCCAGCTGTCCGCTTCACCTTGGCTGGTGATCTAATTTGGGGGGGACCCCACGTTTTGTTTTTTTTTAAAAAAACGCCTGGGGAGCCCTCCAAATTGATCACCAGACAAGGTGAAGCTGTCAGCTGTGGTTTGCAGGCTACAGCTGTCTGCTTTACCCTAGCTGGCTATCAAAAATAGGGGGGACCCCACGTCGTTTATTTTAATTATTAATTTTTTGGGGGGGCTAAATACAAGGCTAGGCACCCTTTAGTGCCACATGAAAGGCACTAAAGGGCGCCAGCTTAGAATATGCAGGGGGTGGGACGTTATATTTATTTGACATCTATCCATTCATCCATTGTAGCATTTTAGGCTGTGTGCCCACAATCAGGGTTTGCAGCGTTTTGGGTGCAGAGTGTTTTCCCTGTGTCCATAACGCTGCGTTGTGCAGTAGAAGCACAGTGGAAGGATTTTTAGAAATCTCATGCCCAATGTGCTTCTTTTCTCCGCAGCATAAACCGACCTGTGGCGCAGCTTCCCGAGCCTCAGCATGTCAATTTATGCTGCGGAGATGAGTGTTCTCTGCAGGTAGCATAGAGCTCCACAGCGGCCTAAACCCAAATCGTGGGCATGGGCAGCTGCGTTCTCCCGTGGACAACACTCACATCTCTGCAGGAGGCTGACACTGTGTACTAGACGCCGTGTCGCTGGATCATGGCCACATAGCCTAAAAGTGAGACATTTGTTGCTACAGCAACATTTTTGTGAAGTACCTGTGGATTCAAAATGCTTACTATACTCCTGAATAAAATCCAGTTTCCAAAATGGGGTCACTTGTGGGGGGTTTCTGCTGTATAGGTACCCAAGGGGCCCTGCTAATGTGACATGGTGCCCGCAATTTATTTCAAGTTTTCCAGAATTCAAATGGTGCTCCCTCCATTCCAAGCCCTCCCATTTATCCAAACAGAGGTTTTTGGCCACATGTGGGGTATCCCTGTGCTCATAAGACATTGGATAACAACCTGTGGGGTCCACGGTTTGTTGTTGTCTCTTGAAAAAGTGAGAAATTTGATGCTAAAGCAACAGTTTTGTGAAAAAAATGAAAATTTTCAATATGGCAACCTAAGCTTATCAAATTCTGTGAAGTACTCGTGGATTCAAACTGCTCACTATACACCTAGATAAAAGCCTTGAGGTGTCTTGTTTCCAGAATGAAGTCACTTGTGGGGGACCGCCACTGTTTAGGCACCTCAGGGGCTCTCCAAATGCAACCTGGCGTCCGCTATTGATTCCAGCCAATTTTGCAGTCAAATGGCACTCCTTCCCTTCCGAGCCCTGCCATGCGCCCAAACAGTTGATTTCCACCACATATAAGGTATCGCCAAACTCAGGAGAAATTGCACAATAAATGTTATGCTGAATTTTTTCCTTTTACTCTTGTAAAAAAAAAAGCTACCTGGTTGAAATAACAATTTTGTGGTAAAATTTTATTTTTTTTTTTTCATGGCTCAACGTTATAAAATTCTGTGAAGCACCTGAGGGTTCAGGGTACTCACCAAACATCTAGATAAATTCCTTGAGGGGCCTAGTTTCCAAAATGGGGTCACTTGTGCGGGGTTTCTGCTGTTTAGGTACCTTAGGGGACCTCCAAATGCGACATGGTGCCCGCAATCTTTTTCAGGCAAATTTCCTTTCTAAAATTCAAATATTGCTCCTTTCGTTCCAAGCCCTCCCATTTGTCCAAACAAAGGTTTCAGACCACATGTGAGGTATCACCGCGCTCATAAAAAAGTGGTTAACAAACCTTGAGGTCAAATTTTTGGAATTACCTCTTGAAAAAGTGAGAAAATTGATGCTAAAGCAACATTTTTGAGAAAATTATTAAAATTTTCAATATGACAACGTAACGTTAACAAAATCTGTGAAGTACCTGTGGATCTAAAATGCTCACTATACCCCTAGATAGAAGCCTTGAGGGGTCTAGTTTCCAAAATGGTGTCACTTGTGAGGGATTTCTTCTGTTTAGGTACCTTAGCGGACCTGTAAATGCAACATGGTGCCCACAATCTATTTCAGCCAAATTTGCTTTCTAAAATTCAAATATTGCTCCTTCTGTTCCGAGCCCTCCCATTTGTCCAAACAGAGGTTTCTGACCACATGTGAGGTATCGGCGCGCTCATAAGAAAGTGGGGAACAAGTTTTGGGGTCCATTTTGTTGTGTTATTTCTTCTAAAAGTGAATACATTTGGGTTAGAGCAACATTTTTAGGTAAAATTTAATTTTTGCTTTTTTTCATTCCACATTGCTTTTGTTCATGTGAAGCACCTGAAGGGTTAATAAACTTCTTGAATGTGGTTTTGAGTACTTTGGGGGGTGCAGTTTTTAGAATGGTGTCACTTTTGGGTATTTTCTGTCATCTAGGCCTATTGAAGTCACTTCAAATGTGATGTGGTCCCTAAAAAACTGGTTTTGTAAATTTTGATGTAAAAATGAGAAATTGCTGATAAACTTTGAACTCTTCTAACTTCCTAACAAAAAAAAATTTTGTTTCCAAAATTGTGCTGATGTAAAGTAGACATGTGGGAAATGTTATTTATTAACTATTTTGTGTCACAGAAATCTCTGGTTTAACGGTATAAAAATTCAAAAGTTGAAAATTGCTAAATTTTCAAAATTTTTGCCAATATTCAATTTTTTTCATAAATAAACACAAAAAATATTGTCCTAAATTTGGTACTAACATGAAGTCCAATATGTGACGAAAAAACAATCTCAGAATCACCGGGATCCGTTGAAGCGTTCCAGAGTTATAACCTCATGAAGTGACACTGGTCAGAATTGCAAAATTTGGTCTGGTCATTAAGGTGAAAATTAGCTCCGTCACTAAAGGGTTAAAGGAGCAAGCAGATCAGCAGAGATTAACTCTTGCTAGCCTGCCTATGAATCAGCACACAGCAGATCGATGCCCAAGTCTGCATGTGTTGATCCCAGACACCAGAGAAACCATCGGGCGGAGCGTCAGAATCTGCAATGTGAACAGAGCCGTACTCCGCCATGACATTCAGAGAAGTTTATTTTTTCCATTTCTAATCATAAAATATATTTTATTCATTACACTGGATTAGTGAGTTGGCTTCTTATCCTTTTTTGTTTATATACATTAGATACTGCGTATTTCTAATCCCATCCTGTGTGATACACTCCATTGAGCCTTGTGTGTAATCCCAGAGTGTGTTATCCTCTGCTTATCTAATCACAGCAAGTCATACAGTCTGCGTATGATACAGCGAGCAGTACCAACTTAGCGCATGTCCGCATGCTGCAGTTTTGTCATAGCCACAAAAATGCCCCCTGTGGCCAAAACAATGCATCAAAAAATGTGTTTCTTCGGCGCTCCATTGGGAGACCCAGACGATTGGGTGTATAGCTACTGCCTCCGGAGGCCACACAAAGTATTACACTAAAAAGTGTAAGGCCCCTCCCCTTCTGCATATACACCCCCCGTGGGATCACGGGCTCCCCAGTTTTATGCTTTGTGCGAAGGAGGTCAGACATCCACGCATAGCTCCACTGTTTAGTCAGCAGCAGCTGCTGACTATGTCGGATGGAAGAAAAGAGGGCCCATACTTGGGCCCCCAGCATGCTCCCTTCTCACCCCACTTTTGTCGGCGGTGTTTGTTAAGGTTGAGGTACCCATTGCGGGTACGGAGGCTGGAGCCCACATGCTGCATCCTTCCCCATCCCTCTGAGGGCTCTGGGTGAAGTGGGATCTTACCGGCCTCCAGGCTCTGAGGCCGGGCTCCATCCACAGACCCGGAGATCCTGCTGGAATGGAGCTGAGTATCGTCAGGGACAAGGCCCTGCAACGTTAAGGTACTCTGTGTCCCCGTACAGACCACGCACACACACACCAGCATGCTGGGTGTGTTAGTGCGCCGGGGACAACAGCGCTGCGCGCTGGGGCTATACTCACTGCAGCTTAGCTGAGTGAGTTAATGTGTGGGAAACGGCCGCGCCGGCCGCTGCTAGAAGCTGCGGCGCGGATGAGACTTGTGGTGCGCCGGGGACTTCCGCGCTGACCGTGCTTTTACGACGGCAGCGCTTATAAATCGAGTCCCCGGCTTTTGCGGCCTAGTTTCGTTTCCTTCCCGCCCCCGGGCCTGCCAGTCAGGGAAGGGGCGAGACGCTGTACAATGGTCAGCACCGAGGGCTGGAGTCTTATTTACATACTCCAGCCCCCTCACTGGGCACAGTGGGACGCCAGTTTCCCGCTCTTTGTCTGGGGCACGCCCACGGCCCGCCCCTCTTCACAGGACGCCGGCAGCCATTCCTGCATGCAGTCTAAGCTGGAGAACGGACACAGGCTCTGGGAGACCCGGTCAAGGGATTCTGGCGACCACACACCCGCTTAAGCGGGCGGTAAGCAGCACCTTGGTGCTGACCCCACTAGTGCCACAGTGTTTTGTGTACTTTATGCTTGTACCTATATTTGCACTGTACGGTCGCTTCTTGGCTATATACCCCTAGATTGCTCTGAGGAGACAACAGTATGTCGTCCGCAGAAAAGCAAGGGTGCCAAGGCACAGGCTTTCTATGCTGTCTGTACCGCATGTGAGGCTGTTTTACCGGCAGGTTCCACTAACCCCCATTGGGTAGAGTCTCTGCTAGTGGTGGCCCAGAGAGAGCCACCTGTGAAACTGTCCAGAGGACAGAGTTTGCAGTTTTTTGCTGATAAAATGTCTGGGACTATGACCAAGATTCTAGAAACTTTGCAGTCCAGGCCGGTGACTCAGACAATGGGCACTGTTGAATCAATGCCCCCCGGTCTCCCTCAGTTGGAACTAATACGTGCTCCAAGGGGGTCCCATACATCCCAGGCTGAAGGCTCTGCACGGACGACAGTCCCAGCAGCCTAAGCGAGCTCGCTGGGAGAGACCCTCGACTTCACACACTGGTCAGGGTCTCAGCGAGAGGATTCTCTGTATGATGAGGCAGAGGTAGCTGATCAGGATTCTGATCCTGAGACCGTTTTCAATCTGGATGCTCCTAATAGTGACTCCATGGTGAATGATCTCATAGCGTCCATCAATAGACTGGTGGATATTTCTCCCTCAGCCCCTCCAGTGGAGGAGTCAGCTTCGCGGCAGGAGAAATTCCATTTCAGGTATCCCAAGCGTAAATTCAGTACTTTTTTGGGCCACTCTGACTTCAGAGAAGCAGTCCAGAAACACCACGCTTATCCAGACAAGCGTTTCTCCACACGTCTTAAGGATACACGTTATCCCTTTCCCCCTGACGTGGTCAAGCGCTGGACCCAGTGTCCAAAGGTGGATCCCCCAATCTCCAGGCTTGCGGCTAGATCCATAGTTGCAGTGGAAGATGGGACTTCACTTAAAGATGCCATTGACAGACAGATGGACCTCTGGTTGAAATCTGTCTATGAAGCTATCGGCGTGTCGTTTGCTCCGGCATTCGCAGCCGTATGGGCACTCCAAGCTATTTTAGCTGGTCTTGCGCAGGTGGACACTGTCACACGTACATCTGTGCCGCAGGTGGCGTCCTTAACCTCGCATATGTTTGCATTGCGACTTACGCTATTAATGCTGTCCTGGACTCTACGAGCCGTACGTCAGTGGCGTCCGCCAACTCCGTGGTTTTTACGCAGAGCCTTGTGGTTAAGGGAATGGAAGGCAGATTCTGCTTCCAAAAAGTGCTTAACCAGTTTGCCATTATCTGGTGACAGACTGTTTGGTGAGCGATTGGATGAAATCTTTAAACAGTCCAAGGATAAGGATTCTTCCTTACACCAGCCCAGATCAAACAAAACCCAACAGAGGAAAGGACAGTCGAGGTTTCGGTACTTTCCAGGCTCGGGCAGGTCCCAGTTTTCCTCGTCCAAAAGGACTCAAAAGGCTCAGAGGGGCTCAGATTCCTGGCGGGCTCAATCACGCCCAAAGAAGGCAGCCGGAGGTACCGCTACCAAGGCGGTTTCCTCATGACTTTCAGCCCTCTCTCTCCGCATCCTCGGTCGGTGGCAGACTCTCCCGCTTTGGCGACATTTAGCTGCCACAGGTCAAAAAACGGTGGGTGAGAGACATTTTGTCTCACGTGTACAGGATAGAGTTCTGTTCTCGTCCTCCGGCTCGATTCTTCAGAACTTCCCCACCTCCCGACCGAGCCGATGCTCTTCTGCAGGCAGAAGGAGTGGTAATCCCTGTTCCTCTGCAGGAACAAGGTCACGGTTTTTACTCCAATCTGGTTGTGGTGCCAAAAAAGGACGGCTCTTTCCGTTCCGTTCTGGACCTAAAACTGCTCATCAAGCACATGAAAACCAGGCGGTTCCGGATGGAATCCCTCCGCTCCGTCATTGCCTCAATGTCTCAAGGAGATTTCCTAGCATCAATAGACATCAGGATGCTTATCTCCACGTGCCGATTGCTCCAGAGCACCAGCGTTTGCTACGATTCGTTATAGAAGACGAGCATCTTCAGTTCGTAGCCCTGCCCTTCGGTCTGGCGACAGCCCCACGGGTTTTCACCAAGGTCATGGCAGCAATGGTAGCAGTCCTGCACTCTCAGGGTCACTCTGTGATCCCTTACTTGGACGATCTACTTGTCAAGGCACCCTCTCAAGAGGCATGCCAACACAGCCTGAACGTTGCGCTGGAGACTCTCCAGAGTTTCGGGTGGATCATCAACTTTTCAAAGTTAATTCTGACCCCGACCCAATCGCTGACATATCTTGGCATGGAGTTTCATACTCTCTCAGCGATAGTGAAGCTTCCGCTGGACAAACAGCGTTCACTACAGACGGGGGTGCAGTCTCTCCTTCAAGGCCAGTCACACCCCTTAAGACGCCTCATGCACTTCCTAGCGAAGATGGTAGCAGCAATGGAGGCAGTCCCTTTCGCGCAGTTTCATCTGCGTCCACTGCAATGGGACATTCTCCGCCAATGGGATGGGAAGTTGACGTCCCTAGACAGGAACGTCTCCCTTTCTCAGACGGTCAAGGACTCTCTTCAGTGGTGGCTTCTTCCCACCTCATTGTCAAAAGGAAAGTCCTTCCTACCCCCATCCTGGGCGGTGGTCACGACAGACGCGAGTCTGTCAGGGTGGGGAGCAGTCTTTCTCCACCACAGGGCTCAGGGTACGTGGACTCAGCAAGTGTCCACCCTTCAGATCAATGTTCTGGAAATCTGGGCAGTGTATCTTGCCCTGCAAGCCTTCCAGCAGTGGCTGGAAGGCAAACAGATCCGAATTCAGTCGGACAACTCCACAGCGGTGGCATACATCAACCACCAAGGCGGAACACGCAGTCGGCAAGCCTCCCAGGCAGTCCGGCGGATTCTGATGTGGGTGGAAGACAGAGCATCCACCATATCCGCAGTTCACATCCCGGGCGTAGAAAACTGGGAAGCAGACTTCCTCAGTCGCCAGGGTATGGACGCAGGGGAATGGTCTCTTCACCCGGACGTGTTTCAGGAAATCTGTAGCCGCTGGGGGATGCCGGACGTCGACCTAATGGCGTCTCGGCATAACAACAAGGTTCCGATTTTCATGGCGCGGTCTCACGATCAAAGAGCTCTGGCGGCAGGCGCCTTAGTTCAGGATTGGTCGCAGTTCCAGCTACCCTATGTGTTTCCCCCTCTGGCACTGTTGCCCAGAGTGCTACGCAAGATCAGCTCCGATTGCCGCCGCGCCATCCTCGTCGCCCCAGACTGGCCGAGGAGGTCGTGGTACCCGGATCTGTGGCATCTCACGGTCGGCCAACCGTGGGCACTACCAGACCGGCCAGACTTACTGTCCCAAGGGCCGTTTTTCCATCTGAATTCTACGGCCCTGAACCTGACTGTGTGGCCATTGAGTCCTGGATCCTAGCGTCTTCAGGATTATCTCAAGACGTCATTGCCACCATGAGACGGGCTAGGAAGCCGACGTCTGCCAAGATCTACCACAGGACGTGGAAGATATTCTTATCTTAGTACTCTGCTCAGGGAGTGTCTCCCTGGCCATTTGCATTGCCTACTTTTCTTTCCTTCCTGCAATCTGGTTTGGAAAAAGGTTTGTCGCTCGGCTCCCTTAAAGGACAAGTCCCAGCGCTGTCTGTATTCTTTCAGAAGCGCCTAGCACGACGTCCTCAGGTACGCACGTTCCTGCAGGGGGTTTGTCACATTGTCCCTCCGTACAAGAGGCCGTTAGACCCATGGGATCTGAACAGGGTACTAATTGCTCTCCAGAAGCCGTCCCTCGAGCCTCTGAGGGATGTTTCACTTTCTCGACTTTCACAGAAAGTGGCCTTTCTGGTAGCGGTCACATCTCTTCAGAGAGTGTCCGAGCTAGCAGCGCGGTCAGCCAAAGCTCCCTTCCTGGTGTTTCACCAAGACAAGGTAGTGCTGCGCCCGATTCCGGAGTTTCTCCCTAAGGTGGTATCCCCCTTTCATCTCAATCAGGATATCTCCTTACCTTCCTTTTGTCCTCATCCAGTTCATCGATATGAAATGGATTTGCATTTGTTGGATCTGGTGAGAGCACTCAGAATCTACATTTCCGCTCGGATGCACTCTTTGTACCTGACTCTGGTCAGCGTAAAGGGTCGCAGGCTCCCAAATCCACCCTGGCTCGATGGATCAAGGAACCAATTCTTGAAGCCTACCGTTCTGCTGGGCTTCCGGTTCCCTCAGGGCTGAAGGCCCATTCTACCAGAGCCGTGGGTGCGTCCTGGGCATTACGGCACCAGGCTACGGCTCAGCAGGTGTGCCAGGCAGTTACCTGGTCGAGTCTGCACACTTTCACCAAGCATTATCAGGTGCATACCTACGCTTAGGCGGATGCCAGCCTAGGTAGAAGAGTCCTGCAGGCGGCGGTTGCCTCCATGTAGGGAAGGGCTGTTTTACGGCCCTAACTTGAGGTATTAATTTACCCACCCAGGGACTGCTTTTGGACGTCCCAATCGTCTGGGTCTCCCAATGTAGCGCCGAAGAAGAAGGGAATTTTGTTACTTACCGTAAATTCCTTTTCTTCTAGCTCCAATTGGGAGACCCAGCACCCGCCCTGTTTCCTTCGGGATTTTTGTTTTTTTCGGGTACACATGTTGTTCATGTTGAATGGTTTCAGTTCTCCGATGTTCCTTCGGATTGAATTTGTTTAACCAGTTATTGGCTTTCCTCCTTCTTGCTTTTGCACTAAAACTGAGGAGCCCGTGATCCCACGGGGGGTGTATATGCAGAAGGGGAGGGGCCTTACACTTTTTAGTGTAATACTTTGTGTGGCCTCCGGAGGCAGTAGCTATACACCCAATCGTCTGGGTCTCCCAATTGGAGCTAGAAGAAAAGGAATTTACGGTAAGTAACAAAATTCCCTTCTTTTGACCATGCGTTTTTCTATGCATTTTGTTAACACCAATGGGTGAAAAATGCAGGGAAAATGCAAAAAGAATTGACATGCTGCAGTTTTGTTGTCACCACAAAACTGCAGACAAAAAAAAAAAGCAACGTGCACACAGCAAATCTCAAATCTCATTGACTTTTCTGGGGAAGGAAAAGCATGCAGTTTGTAGTGACTAAAATTTCACCACAAACTGCACCAAAAACGCATTAAGGCTGCGACCGCACTTTGCGTTCTCCTACTTGCAGTTCAGAACGCACGTTTTGGCCTTAATTGATTTGACCAAAGTTGCCTTCTTCAGATATTTAGCGCTGAAAACGCATGCGTATTTACCGCATTTTTGATACGTTTTCTGCGCTTTTTGCATGCTTTTCCACCTGCGTTTTGATAGATGCGTTTTGAACATCATGACACTGCTAAATAAAGTTTAAATAGTCAAACTCAATGAAAAAATTGGAAAAAATAAAGAATTCTATATTTTTGCAAAATATAATGAAAATAGATTAATATAATGAAATTATAGCGGTAATATGATATTTAATGGAAAAAATGTAATAATTTATTAAAATTCTAAATTTTAATTGTCGGACTATGTGTGTGTGTAAAGGGACATATGAAATCATTATTTTGAAGTCAAAACGCATGTTTTCTGCACTGCAAAAGCAGGTAAAACGCAGGAATTTGCTTGATTGTTGGTTTTTGCCATTTCTCATTGACTTCAATGTTAGCAAAACGCTGTAGAAATGACAAAAACAATTGACATGCTGCTTCTTTGAACGCATGGTTTTTGCCACAAAATATGCAAATTTTTACTTGCGTTTTGAAACGCAAAGTGCGGTCGGGGAAAACAACTTTTTCCATTGGTTTTAATGGAAACGCATGCATTTTGGCATGAAAAAGGTGCTTCTGTAAACGCAACCAAAAAGCAATGGAACCGCAGGTGGAAGCGCAAAGTGTGGTCGCAGCCTTAGGCCATGTCCGCACGTTGCGTCGTCCTACTTGCAGTTCTAAACGCACGTTTTGGCTTTAATTGATTAAGCCAAAGTTGCCTTTTTCTTAAAATTAGCGCTAAAAACGCATGCGTATTTACCACGTATTTGATGCGTTTTTAGCGCTTTTTCCCTTGCGTTTTGACAGATGCGTTTTGAACATCAAGACACTGATTAATAAAGTTTAAAAAGTCAATCAGAAGGAGAAAAGAGAAAAAAAGGAAAAAATATATAAATTTAGAATTCTTAAAGAAAATAGTTAATTTCATGAAATTATAGCTGTAATATAATATTTTTGACAAAAATTTAAAAATAAACATAATTTTCTTTGATTTAATTGTCGGACTATGTGTATGTGTAAAGGAACATATTATTCCATTATTTTATTGTCTGAAGAGCATGCGTTTTTGTAATCAAAAACGCAGTGTTTCTGCAGCTAAAAAGCAGGTAAAACGCTGGAATTTTGATGTTTGTTGCTTTTTGCTACTTCTCATTG
The DNA here is from genome assembly GCF_048569485.1 of Anomaloglossus baeobatrachus. Taxonomy (NCBI): domain Eukaryota; kingdom Metazoa; phylum Chordata; class Amphibia; order Anura; family Aromobatidae; genus Anomaloglossus; species Anomaloglossus baeobatrachus. Next base: position 255,832 of record NW_027441945.1, read on the forward strand.
ACTTCAATGTTAGCAAAACGCTGCAGAAATGGCAAAAACAATTGACATGCTGCTTCTTTGAACGCATGTTTTTTACCACAATTTATGCAAATTAAACGCTTCGTTTGAAAATGAATAGTGCGCACAGAATTTTGACATTTTCCATAGACTATTATGGAAACGCAAAACGCATGCCTTTTGGCATGAAAACGCTGCTGCTCAAAACACAGGTGAAAACGCAACGTGCGGACATAGCCTAAAAATTGCAGTGTGCCCATGGGGCCTAACATTATCTGTGCTGTCAGCTATTCTTGATGTCTCTATCTATAGGTCAATATCACTTTACAGTCACCAACAAAATGGCTTCACATTATGATCCTAAAGGCCACCCTCCCTTAAGGGCTCGTGCGCACGTTGCGTAATATCATGCATTTACGCTGCGTTGAGCACTGCAGCGTAAATGCATGCATCCTGCGTCCCCTGCACAATCTATGAAGATTGTGCATAATCTGTGCTCACGTTGCTTTTTTGAACGCAGCGATTTGGATGCTAAAATTTTGACCCAAATCCGTGCGTTCAAAAATGCAGCATGTCAATTATTTGTGCGTTTTGGATGCAGCTCCCACTCTGTCTATGGTGGGGGCAGCATCCATAGCGCATGAAATCGGCATCTATTCTGCAGATACAGTGCATCCATTACGCAGTGTTTCTGCAGTGATTTGAAGCGCACATGCGCTGTCAAATCGCTGCAGAAATTTCAGCATGTACGTGCCTACGAGCCTTTATCCTTTTGCAAATGCCCAGATGGTTAGGAGAGTTATGATTTCTGACACATGAGAGCAGATCCAGCTCACATTAACTGCAGTTATAATACGAGACGGCAGTACACTAGGTTGTCATGGCAAATTTCTGCAGCTGCTCCCCATAGTTTTTAAAAGTGGAAAATATAAAAAAAAATATGTTTCATATTTTACTCCATTAAATAAATGCTGATATTAAAAAAAATAAAAGTTAATACTTTACATATTTTTGAATTGTTGAAAACATTTTTTTTGGGGGATGATTCCTTCCCTTTAAAGGCAAAATATTTTGTACTCCGAAATTTTACCATGAAAGTCTTCCACCAAGTCCATAAAATCAAGCCCTCACTAAGGTCCGTCATTTTGCAGCAGAAATAGTTTCCACATTGCAGACAGGAGAAAGGCGCTGTAAAAATGACGTTGCCTCTTCGAATTTAAAATCTGCGCGCTCCCAAATCCTAATGGCCCCATCCATTCTGAGCCACAATATGCTTAAACCGGCATTAATGTAGCAGGGAGAGCTCACTTATCAATTTACTTGGTGTGTGCCACCAGAAGCTCAAGCTTGGCACAATGTTTTGGGTACTGAAAGGCTGTGTGCGCACGTTGCATTCTATTCCGCAGCGTGTAAGTCACTGCGTGTGCGTCTCAGAACGCAGCCGAAAAAGCTGCGTTCTGAGACGCATTCAGCAGAACGCAATGTGCAAACATTCCTGGAGAGAATTCATGTGTTCTAGATGCTTGCTCTGCCATAGATAGAGTGGGAAAAGCATCCAGAACGCACATTTTTGACAGTGCAGTCCCACTCGGCTCTGCAGCATCCCCATAGACTTGCAGTAGAGCGGGACCGCATTGTCAAAAAGAGCATGGCTGGCTGCGAGACAGTGCCGCACGATCAGAATGAACTCGGATGAACTTCACCCAACATCATTGTGATCGCGAGGCTCTGTGCGTGTGCTGCGGCTTGATTTGTGGTTACTTGTGAAGGACTCACCTGTGATCGCAAATCCCCTGAGTGACTGCAGTGAGCCGCGCGATCAGCTGTGCTTTCACTCAGGTTATTCGCGGGCACAGCTGCAGACCTCCACCTGAGGGCGGTAGCCGCCAGTAACCTCAGTGACAGCACAGCTGATCGCGCGACTCACTTCAGTTGCTGCATGGAGCTCACAGGAGCAGCGGTGTTCTACTGCCGCTCCCGTCAGCTTCTAATGTAGCAGAGCTGAAAGCGTTGTGGGATCTTGCGTGGATTACGTCGGACCTGGAGGTGTTTTTGAGGGGTTAATAAAGTGGTGAAAGAGGGTGTTTTTTTGTCTTTCATTACAAATAAAGGATGTTTTGGATGTGTGTGTTTATTTTCTTTAACTTACAGGTTAATCATGGAAGGTATCTCGGGGATACGCCTGCCATGATTGACCTGGGACTTAGTGGCAGCTATGGGCTGCCATTAACTCCTTATTACCCCGTTTGCCACCGCATCAGGGCAATTCGGGATGAGCCGGGTAGAGTCCTGGGACTGTCGCATCTAATGGATGCGGCAATTCCGGGCGGCTGCTGGCTGATATTGTTAGGCTGGGGGGCTCCCCATAACATGGAGCTCCCCATCCTGAGAATACCAGCCTTCAGCCGTGTGGCTTTACCCTGGTTGGTATCCAAATTGGGGGGACTACACGTCGTTTTTTTTTTAATTATTTATTTATTTTTTTACTGCTCGAATAGACACGCCCACCGGCGGCTGTGATTTTTGCAGTGAAACAGCTGTCACTCAGCATGGGGGCGTGTCTGACTGCAACCAATCATAGGCGCCGGTGGGCAGGGGAAGCAGGGTATACGAGATGGATTAATGAGTGGCCGGCATTTTCAAAAGAGGAGAAGCCGCCACAGTGTGAACGCCGTGCAGCGCCGCGCCGGTGATCGAGGATCAGTGAGTATGAGAGAGGGGGTGGGAAGGAGAGACCGATATCGACAGAGAAAGAGACCGACATTGACAGAGAGAGACAGCGACCGAAAGACCTGTGTTTGTTATGTCAAAAAAACATGCGAATCGCAATAAAAATGTACTGTTTAACAGTTGGGCAGCGTTTTTCTACAACTCATTGATTTCAATTGGTGTAGAACGCTGCCAAAACGGACAAAAGAATTGACATGCTGCTTTTCTAAACGCAGAGATTTTGTCAAATTTTTGACAATCAAAATGCTGCGTTTCAAAAAGCATTGTGCGCACAGATTTTGCATGATTCTCATAAACTTTGCTGGGGAAGTACAACGCATGAATTTTGTCAATGACACAGTGCAGTTGTAAACGCAGCCAAAACGCAGAAAAATACGCAACGTGCGCACATGGCCAAAAGGTAGATTTGTAATTTTCATTGTAATACCAGCTGGGAGCTGGAAAATACTTGTGGATTAAAAACAGTAAGGCTATGTGTCCACGGTAGAATGTACCTGCGGATTTTTCTGCCTGAAAATCCGCGACTTTCGCGGCAAATCCGCACCCGCGGATTTGCCGCGGATTTTGATGCGGATTTTTTTTTTTTTTTTTTCCCCATTCAAAACCAAAAATCCGCACCAAATCTGCACCAAACAATTGACATGCTGCAGATTTTTCCGGATCAAAATCCGCGGCAAATCTGCAGCGGAAAAATCCGCAGCATGGACACAGCATTTCCAAAATGCCATTGAAATGGCTTGGAAGTGCCGCTGCTGCAGATTTTCGGGAAATCCGCGGCAAATCCGCGGCAAAATCCGCGGTAAATCCGCAGCGTGGGCACATAGCCTTACAATGGTAATTCAGAGGGGTGTAATTTCCAAAATGGGGTTGCTTGTTGTGGGTTTCTGATGTATTGACTGCTCAAATGTGACATTGCAACCTCAAAGCATTCCATGTTGCCCACCAACAGTCAAATAGAACTCCGTCCCTTACGAGCCCTATGGTGTGCTCAAACAGTAGTTTCCATTACTTTATTTCTAAAATGTTCTAAATCTTGGGAGTTCTCATTTCTATACACTTTCGCCATGGGAATGTTAAGAGTGTTAGTTCTCCTGCCTTCCCCGGTGACTATTCTAATCACTTCCCTATCACTTTTTACCTATTTCTCCTTTCCTCCCTTCCTACCATTCCTTGTAGATAGATACAGAAAATACAACTCCAAAGTCTGTTTACGCTTAAAGGGAAAACTCAATAAAAATTAGTGGAAAACAAAAAGTAGTTTCCAACTACTCCGGGTAATGCATACACAGGAGATATTGCACCACAAGTATTGGGGTACAATTTCTCCTGTCACCCTTTTAAAAATGAAAATGTTTGACTAAAGTAACTTTTTAGTAAACAAAAACAAAGAGTAATTTTAATTTTTTTTTCTCCAGTTTCCTTTAATTCCTGTGAAGTATTTGATGGGTTAATAAACTTTCGAATGTGGTTTTGAATAACTTGAATGGTGTTGTTTTTTAACCTCTTCATGACCAAGGATGTACTGGTGTCGTACTCCCTGCACATGTCTGCTGAGCTGATCCATCCACGCCTTTTAACCCCTTAGGCTATGTGCCCACGGGAGCTTGTTTGTGCGGATTTTGCTGCGGAAAACCTGCTGATTTTTCTGGATTTTTCAGATAAATCCGCAGGTTTTAGCATGTACAGTCACTCCCCATGTTATCCTATGGGACATGGGGAGTGCTGTGTCCACGCTGCGGAAAGTGCGGCTGCCGTACATGCTGCGGATGTTCGCATCCGCAGGTATAATTGCATGTCAATTATTCCTGCGGATTTACCTGCGGATGTCCCGGCCCTCCGCTATGGAGATAGAGGCCGGGACCTCCGCAGGTAATTCGCATGAATATCCGCATGTTTCCCGTAGCTATTCCGCTGTAATCTCGCAGCTAAAAATAGCTGCGGACGCCGGCGGGCAGCTGCGGGAAACATGCGCTCGTACCTGCGGATACATCCGCAGGTACGAGCGCCCGTGGGCACATAGCCTTAGGGTGTGTGCCCATGATCAGGACTCACTGCGTCCTGGACACAGCGGGTCCTGACCTGCAGGGCCGCGAGTCTCCTCCGCAGGAGAACGCAGGAGACTGCATCTGCACGTACCCACAATCAGGGTTCAGTGCGCTGCGGTCTCTCACTTGTGTTCTCCTTATGGAGGGTGCAGGCAATTCCAAAGAAAACAATTGACATGCTGCGGTCTGGAAAGCTGCACCGCAGGTCAGTGTTTGCTGTGGAAAAAACAAGCACAGTGGGCACGGGATTTCTAGAAATGTCATCCACTGTGCTTGTACTGTACAACACAGCGTTTTGGACACAGCAAAAACACACTACATCCAAAATGCTGCAAACACCGATTGTGGGCATGCATCATTAGATCGCGCTTTGGCGTGGATCACACCTTTCTCCGCTGCCATCGGCAGCCCCATGATGCAGTCACGAGCCCCACGGTATTGCCATGACAGCATGGGGGTCAGATGATTACCCCTGTCGCTGCTATAACTCATTTCTTGTGAATGCTGACAGAGCGCCGGTATTTACAAGACCACAACATTTTTGGTGATCGGACAGTGTAGCCATAAAGTACCCTAGGGGGATTAGTAAAATCAATTAAAAAAAGTTAAAGTTTTAAAAAATATAAAAAAACCTAAAAGTTCAAATCACCATCTTCTGCCCCATTGAAAATAAAACAATAGTAATAAAAAAACATATTTGGTATCGCCGCTTTCAGAAATGCCCGATCTATCAAAATATAAAATCAATTAATCTGATCAGTAAATGTAGCGTAGCTAGAAAAAAAATTCCAAACACTAAAATTAAGTTTTTTTGGTTGCTGCAACATTCCATTAAAATGCAATAACAGGCGATCAAAACTTCACATAATGGACATTTTTTTTTCTGTTTCCCTGAGTGCTTTCCATAAACTGTTCTACTTTAGAATTCATTGAGTATAGTCCTATACCGCCAGCACCTTCCATTAGTGCAGACCATATATTTTATCGGCAAAACGTCGTATCTACTCAAAAATTGTATAATTTAAAAACACCAGCTCAAGACAAAAAAAATAAGTCATCACTGAGCCCCAGATCCCTAAACATAGGAACGTTGTGGGTCTCAGAAAATGGCGAAAAAAGCTGTACTCTTTTTTTTTTTGACAAACTTCTGTTTGGTTTTTTTTCACCACTTAGCTAAAAGTAAAACTATACATGTTTGGTATCTAGAAACTCGTTTCGATCTGGAAAATCATAATCCCAGGTCAGTTTTTCAAAATAGTGAACATGGTAAATAAACCCCCTAAAACAATTGAGCAATTGTAGTTTTTTTGCAATTTCACCGCACTTGGAATTTTTTTCCCGTTTTCCAGTACAATATGGGGCAGAATAAATTGTGTCATTCAAATCTATAGCTCGTCCCACAAAAAACAAGCCATCATTTGGCTATATTGATGGAAATATATAAAAGGTATGGCTCTCGGAAGAAGGGGAGGTAAAAAACAAAATTGCCCGGGGGGGAAGGAGTTAAATTGTGGTCTTGTTTGTGGGTTCTCTGGAATATAGGCCCCGTAGCCATGTAATAATAGTGTCAATAATAGTGAAGTGGTCTGTTGTGAATAAAAATGGTTTGTAAATTTTATTGGAAAAAGTGAAAAATAGCTGTTGAACGTTTAAACCTTCTAACAACTAAAAAAGTTGGTTTCAGAAATGATGCTGATGTAAAGTACCGTAGATATGTAGAAAATGATATTAACTTTTTTTTTATTCTTTCTTTTATGTCATTCACACTTAGGGTGCTGAGGCGTAGTGCCCGTATTGCTGCTCTACCAAAACCTAAATATACTTATGAGGCAAATTATCCAAATCACCTATTTCGACTTAGAAGAGGTAAGATGTACAAGTATGTTTGTCCGTTGTAGACAGTACACAGATACCCCTTATGTGGTGCACTCCAAGCTCGGAAGGGAAAAATCACTAATAATAGATTGCAGATACCGTGTCACTGTTATGTGCATAGTATCGCACACGTGGAAAATATTAAAGGGAACCAAACATCAGCATTTTCCTATATAAGGTGCAACCAGTGCAGTACTGGCACTATCAGGCACAGTGTGTACATACCATCAGGGTGCAGCTCGGATGTTTAGGCTGTGAAATTCAACATTATAAAGTTTGAAAATTCATGCGCTTTTTGATTGACGTGTGCACCTCTGCTGCTAATATCAGGGCGGGTTATACACGTGTATCCCCGCCCCCCCCGCCACCTGTTCCTCCCTCTCACTGGCCGTATGCAAATTTATATTCTTCAGTTACACGGCGTCGGAGTTTCTGAAGCCCACAGTATTATGGTGCATGAGAGGGCGGCGCATGCGCCCTTGCTTCTTCAGATCTGTTGTGTCCGCGGGAGCGCGCGGTCACAACAGGACTGGAGAACAGCTGATCTTACCGATTAGCTGCAGCAGACGATCTCGTAGGAGATGTCTGCTGCAGCTAATCAGGGTAAGATCAGCTGTTCTCCAGTCCTGTTGTGACCGCGCGCTCCCGCAGTCACAACAGATCTGAAGAAGCGAGGGCGCATGCGTCGCCCTCTCATGCACCATAATACTGTGGGCTTCAGAAACACGACGCCGGAGATGAGCGCTATGCGCAGGCGCTAACTCCGACGCCGTGTAACTGAAGATTACAAATTTACATACGGCCAGTGAGAGGGAGGAACAGGCGGCGGGGGGGGCGGGGATAAACGTGCATAACCCGCCCTGATATTAGCAGAGAGGTGCACACGTCAATCAAAAAGTGCATGAATTTTCAAACTTTATAAAGTTGGATTTCACTGCCTAAACACCCGAGCTGCCCCCTGATGGTATGTACACACTGTGCCTGATGGTGCCAGTACTGCACTGGCTGCACCTTATATAGGGAAATGCTGATGTTTGGTTCCCTTTAAAGAGGGTCTATCTCAATTCTACTGCACCTGACCCTCTCGTTTCTTGTACAGGCTAGAGGCCTTAGCTGTGCAGTCTCTAAAGGCCCTGGCGCAGACTGAAACAACCTTAACTGGATAATCAACAAACAAACAGAAATCAGAGTATATTGTATCAAATAGTTTTTATCTTACAAAATATTTTTTTAAAACATTTATTTAATCCAAATAGCTAAAAAACATCAAAAAAATCAAGAAAAACATCACTTGAAAAACACAGACACAGAGGGGATTTCTGACCATAAATTATTGGTGAGAGGAGTAAAGGAAAATTATACTCAATTCATGAAAAAATACCAAGAATTTATACAATCAGAGCAACACCTCACCCATCTCACCGATATTAAAAAACAATGCACTAATAAATAGATTGCATTTATAAATATGCAAGGTATAAATGTATAAGGGCCCCTGTATAAAAATATTCAGTCGCAAAAAAAATGTGTTCGTTCGGCGGTTCGTTCGGCGTCACAGCAGTGTCACTAAGTGGCCGCCCAATCAAAGCAGAGGGGCGGAGATGAGCAGGACATAACATCCCGCCCACCGTCTTCCTCATTGCGGGCGGCCGCAGGTAAGGTGAGGTTCCTCGTTGCTGCGGTGTCACACATAGCGATGTGTGCTGCCGCAGGAACGACGAATAACATCGGACCTGCAGCAGCAACGATAATTGGGAATAGGGGGGCATGTCACCGATGAGCGATTTTGAACGTTTTTGCGACAATTCAAAATCGCTTATAGGTGTCACACACAACGACATTGCTAAAGCGGCCGGATGTGCGTCACAAATTCCGTGACCCCAACGAGATCGCTTTAGCGATGTCGTAGCATGTAAAGCGGCCTTAGGATGACCACTTGGACCTTTTTCTTCCTTAGGCTGGAGTCACACTTGCGTTCGATAAATAGGTCCGATTCTCATGCCTGAAAGTAGGATGAGCTCTATCCGAGTGTTGATCCGTCTGCAATACGAGTCTGTGATTTTTCTCATGATAGTAGTCCGTAAGCAATCCGTATTCAATCCGTATGTGATACGTTTTTTTCTCAGCAGCTATTAGTCATTACAGTCATGTACACGAGCATTTACAGTGTTATGTGCTACATGATAGATTGTATTTAGAAAAATGGATGTCACTAGGATGGTCCGTGTGACATCCGTTTTTTTATCGCACCCATAGACCTGCATTGGAGAGTCTCGCTCGAGAAACTCTAAAAATCGCAGCAAGCTGCAATTATTTTCTCAGTCCGATTTGAGCTGAGAAAAAAAAGCAGATCGGAGCAGCCTCATTGATTAACATTAGTTCGAGTGCAATGCGAGATTTTCTCACATTGCACTCGTGCGAGTCAATCGCAAGTGTGAAACCGGCCTAAGGCTGTCTTCACACACGGCATCTTTTTTCTGATTGCATCTTGACTGCATCTTTTTTCCCTGTGGTTTCAGAAAATGCAGGTTGTGGCCCAAAAAAAGTACGTTTTTGACGTCTTTTTACCGTGTTTTTGTTAATGCATTTTTTAAAGTAGAAACAAAGATAGGATTGGATAATAGATAGATAGCTAGAATATATAGAGAATTAGAGAGATAGATGGATGGATGGATAGATAGAGAGATAGATAGATAGATAGATAGATAGAATTGATAGTGAATTAGATAGATGGATGGATGATAGATAGATAGACAGATAGATAGATAGATAGATAGATAGATAGATAGATGGATAGATGGATACATGGACAGATGGATAGATGGATAGATGGATAGATAGATGGATGGATGGATGGATGGATGAATGGATGGATACATGGACAGATGGATAGATGGATAGATGGATGGATGGATGGATGGATAGATGGATACATGGACAGATGGATAGATGGATAGATGGATGGATGGATGGATGGATAGATGGATGGACAGATAGATAGATGGATGGATGGATGGATGGATGGATAGGTGGATGGACAGATAGATAGATAGATAGCTAGAACAGATAGAATAGATAATAAGAAAGAACAGATAGAATAGATAGAAATAAATAACAGAATAGCTTGATAGAGAGGGATGGCCAGCTGTTTTTTTTTTTTAGTTTTTTTGTTAAATTTTTTTTGTTGTTTTCTAGAGTACCCTTCATTTTTCATATCCAGCACAGGATAGGCGGCAGTTGCAGGCTGCAACCATCAGCTGTCTGCTAAACCTTGGCTGGTCATGAAAAATACAGGGGATCCCACACTTTTTTTAAAAAATGATTTGATTTATTGAAAAAAAAATAAATCTTGCATCTTGCCGAAACGAACGTCCGTCGGGTGGGCGCCATTCCCCGGTTCTTTGTGCGACATACATTGTGAACTAAATGTAATATTACCCTCCTGGGCTAACTGGGTATTGGGGTCTGTGCACCCATATTGAATGTTGTCTCTCTTTTCCCACTTGATTATTAATATTAATAAAAATAAAAATTTCATGATAAGATGTCTCATCGCTCTTTTTTCTTTGTGGTTGCACTAACTTGAACTGGGCCAAATAGATGTATAACGTAAAACTTCCCATTTATTGACTCCGTTAAAATCACTAGGGGGTTAGGCATGAGAACATCAAATTATTAGGGAAGGACAAAAATCAATGCAATTCAGCCTGGGCCGTAACCAAGGTATAAGATATACCTCTATTTCGCCCACTTCTTTCAGCATTGGAATCAACTTGTCTTATATTTTTTTTGCCCCACAAAAAAGCACTAGGGCTTATTTTTGGAGGTGGTCTTATTTTTGGAGAAACACGGTTGGGGGGTACGTTAACGCCCCAAAAAAGCAGACCCCCCCCCACTTCCCAGGAGACTCATATTACCAGACCGGACGTCTGAGTGGCTCCCAGGTCCTCCTGTGATCTCTGGTGGAAGCTGCACGCTGTCCTCCCCTGCTGCTGGCTGACACACACACACACACACAGCAGATCGCAGACACAGCAGATCGCAGACACACTAATCAGATCGCAGACACACACAGCTGGTCACACACAGAGCCGATCGCGTACACACAGCCGATCGCGTACACACATAGCCGATCGCGTACACACACAGCCGATCGCGTATACACACAGCCGATCGCGCACACACACAGCCGATCGCGTACACACACAGCCGATCGCGCACACACACAGCCGATCGCGCACACACACAGCAGATCGCACACATCACATCCAGCGCAACCGGGAGGGAGTCACGTGTCCTGCCGCAGGTCCTGTTCTGCAGGTCCTTGCGCTCCACCGCACTGCCTTTCAGGATTCTGCCGGCGAGAAGAGATCGGTGTCGCTGAATGTGGTGAGTATATATGCGATCCAATGTGTGTGTGATCTGATGTTTGTGTATGTGATTTGATGTTTGTGTGTGATCCGATGTTTGTGTGTGTGATCCTATGTCTGTGTGTGAGATCGGATGTTTGTGTGTGAGATCTGGTTTGTCTGTGAGATCTGATTGTGTGTGTGAGATATGAATGTGTGCGGGTGTGCGATCACTGCAGGTCATCTGCTTGGCGTCTGGGGAGTATGATTATGGCGTGCCCGCTGTCTATAATGAAGTGTCCTGCAGTATCTTTTTTAGCTGCACGGACACTTCATTATTGATCAGTGACTAGGGCTGATTTCTTCAGCGCTCTATTGGGAGACCCAGACGATTGGGGTATAGCTACTGCCTCCGGAGGCCACACAAAGCACTACACCAAAAAGTGCAAGGCCCCTCCCCTTCTGGCTATACCCCCCCGTGGTATCACGGGTTCTCCAGTTTTCAAGCTTTGTGCGAAGGAGGTCAGACATCCATACATAGCTCCACAGATTTTAGTCAGCAGTAGCTGCTGACTATTTCGGATGGAAGAAAAGAGGGCCCATATAGGGCCCCCAGCATGCTCCCGTCTCACCCGTGGATGGTGTTGTACGGTTGAGGTACCTATTGCTGGTACAGAGGCTGGAGCCCCACATGCTGCTTTCCTTCCACATCCCCTTGTAGGGCTCTGTGGAAGTGGGATCCTGCCGGCCTCTAAGCTCTGACGCCGGGCTCCATCCACAGACCCAGTTGAACCTGATGGATATGGAGCAGGAGTACAATCAGGGACAAGGCCCTGCATCATACAGGTACTCTGTGTCCCCGGCAGGCACAGACACACTCCGGGCTGGCTGGGTGTTGTAGTGCGCCGGGGACCGTAACGTTGGAGTTAGTGTTCCTACAGTTTACTGGGGGACTTTGTGTTGTGGGAACGCAGCGCCGACCCCCACTGGACCGGGCGGCGCTGCTGTGACTTGTGGTGCGCCGGGGACACGCCGACCGCGCTTTTACGGCGGCGGCGTTTATAACTTTAGTCCCCGGCTTTTTGCGGCCTAGCTCCGCTTCGTTCCCGCCCCCACCCTGTCAATCAGGGTAGGGGAGAGACGCTGTTTCGCAGCAGCGACGAGGGCTGGAGCCTGATTTACATGCTCCAGCCCTCTCACTAGGCACAGAGGGAAGCAGGCTTCCCGCTCTTAGCCAGGAACGCCCAGGGCCCGCCCCCCCTCCTCTCCCAGGACGCCGGCAGCCATTACATGCAGTCTGGCTGGAGGAAGGACGCAAGGCTCTGGGAGACCTGGACTAGGGGGCTTTTGGCGACCACACACCCGCTCTTAAGCGGGCGGTAAGCGGCATTTCAGCTGGCCCCTCTAGTGCCTCAGTGTGTATTGGTGTACTGTGTCACCAGATATATATATTTATTTATTTCTTGCACTGTGAGGTCGCTTCCTGGCTGGATACCCAGATCGCTCTGAGGAAGCAGCAACATGTCATCCACAAAACGCAAGGCTGCCAAGGCTAGGGCTGTGTACACTGCGTGTGCTGCATGTGGGGCTGCTCTACCAGCAGGCTCCGATGACCCCCATTGTGTGCAATGCTCCGATCCGGTGCTGCTTCGCCAGCCGGAGTCCGGAGAGGTAGTGACCCAGGCTGAGACGCTTGTAAGTTCTGCCCCGGCGCCAGGGACAGACTTTGCAGTTTTTGCTGATAGAATGTCTGTGACTATGACAAAAATCCTTGAAACTTTGCAATCCATGTCTGGGGCTCAGTCTTTGGACTCGGCGAGGTCTCTGTCCTCTGGCCCCCCTCAGCTGGATCCAATCCAGACTACAAGGGGGTCCCCGGCTTCACAAGCTGAGGATTATGACTCAGATGATAGCCCCAGCCACCCTAAGCGAGCTCGCTGGGAAAGACCCTCAACGTCATCACACTGCTCAGGGTCTCAGCGCAATCAGTCTCCCTGTGAGGTGTCTGAAGAGAGTGATCAGGAATCCACTCCTGGAACCCCTCTCAACCTGGATACCCCTGATGGGGACGCCATGGTAAACGACCTCATCTCAGCCATCAATAGGCTGTTAGATATTTCTCCCCCAGCCCCTTCAGCAGAAGAGGCAGCTGCAGAGCAGGAGAAGTTTCGTTTCCTCTATCCCAAGCGTAAATTGAGTGCTTTGTTGGATCACTCTGACTTCAGAGAATCAATCCAGAAACACGACGCTCACCCAGAAAGACGTTTCTCTAAACGTTCTAGGGATACACGTTATCCTTTCCCCCCTGATGTGGTCAAGCGCTGGACCCAGTGTCCAAAGGTAGACCCCCCGATTTCCAAACTTGCAGCTAGATCCATAGTTGCAGTGGAGGATGGCGCTTCACTTAAAGATGCCAATGACAGACAGATGGACCTTTGGTTAAAATCTGTCTATGAAGCTATCGGCGCGTCGTTTGCTCCGGCATTCGCAGCCGTATGGGCTCTCCAGGCTATTTCAGCTGGTTTAGCAAAAGTGGATGCTATCATACATCCAGCAGTGCCACAAGTGGCGTCCCTTACCTCGCAGATGTCTGCGTTTGCGTCTTACGCTATCAATGCGGTCCTAGAATCTACCAGCCGCACCTCAATGGCGTCCGCCAATTCGGTAGTTTTGCGCAGAGCCTTGTGGTTAAGGGACTGGAAGGCAGATGCTGGTTCCAAAAAATGTTTAACCAGCTTGCCTTTATCTAGAGATAGACTGTTTGGCGAGCCATTGGCTGACATCATTAAGCAGTCCAAGGGTAAAGACTCTTCTTTACCCCAGCCCAGAACAAGCAAACCTCAGCAGAAAAAGTGGCAGCAGAGGTTTCAGTCCTTTCGAGGTTCGGGCAAGACACCATTTACCTCGTCCAAAGGGTCTCAGAGGACGCAAAGAAACTCAGATTCCTGGCGGGCTCACGCACGCCCCAAGAAAGCAAATGGAGGAACCGCTTCCAAAGCGGCTACCTCATGACTTCCAGCCCCCTCCCGCCGAATCTCCGGTCGGGGGCAGGCTCTCCCGCTTTTGCGACATTTGGCTGTCACAGGTCAAGGACCGGTGGGTGACAGACATTTTGTCTCGCGGGTACAGAATCGAGTTCAGTTCTCGTCCTCCAGCCCGATTCTTCAGAACCTCCCCACATCCAGACCGAGCAGATGCTCTGCGGCAGGCGGTGGACTCCCAAAGAGCGGAAGGAGTAGTGATCCCTGTCCCTCCTCAGGAACAGGGTCGAGGGTTTTACTCCAATCTCTTTGTGGTTCCAAAAAAGGACGGCTCATTCCGTCCTGTTCTGGACCTAAAACTGCTCAACAAACATGTGCACGCCAGGCGGTTCCGGATGGAAACCCTACGATCTGTCATTGCCTCAATGTCTCGAGGAGACTTCCTTGCCTCAATAGACATCAAAGATGCTTATCTCCACGTGCCAATTGCTACAGAACATCAACGTTTTCTACGTTTTGTGATAGGAGACGACCATCTTCAGTTCGTAGCTCTGCCATTCGGTCTGGCGACAGCCCCACGGGTCTTCACCAAGGTCATGGCGGCAGTGGTAGCAGTCTTGCACTCTCAGGGACACTCGGTGATCCCTTACCTAGACGATCTACTGGTCAAGGCACCCTCTCAAGAGACATGCCAACTCAGCCTGAATGCTAGACGGCCAAGGACTCGCTATAATGGTGGCTCCTTCCCACCTCATTGTCTCAGGGAAGATCCTTCCTGCCCCCATCCTGGGCAGTGGTCACGACAGATGCGAGTCTGTCAGGGTGGGGAGCAGTTTTTCTCCACCACAGGACTCAGGGAACGTGGACTCCGCAGGAGTCCACCCTTCAGATCAATGTTCTGGAAATCAGGGCAGTGTATCTTGCCCTACTAGCCTTCCAACAGTGGCTGGAAGGAAAGCAGATCCGAATCCAGTCGGACAACTCCACAGCGGTGGCATACATCAACCACCAAGGAGGGACGCGCAGTCGGCAAGCCTTCCAAGAAGTCCGGCGCATTCTAATGTGGGTGGAAGACACAGCATCCACCATATCCGCGGTTCACATCCCAGGCGTCGAAAACTGGGAAGCAGACTTCCTCAGTCGCCAGGGCATGGACGCAGGGGAATGGTCCCTTCACCCGGACGCGTTTCAGGAAATCTGTCGCCGCTGGGGAGTGCCGGACGTCGACCTAATGGCGTCCCGGCACAACAACAAGGTCCCGGCATTTATGGCGAGGTCGCGCGATCAAAGAGCTCTGGCGGCAGACGCCTTAGTACAAGATTGGTCGCAGTTCCGGCTCCCATACGTATTCCCGCCTCTGGCACTCTTGCCCAGAGTCTTACGCAAGATCAGATCCGATTGCAGCCGCGTCATACTCGTCGCCCCAGACTGGCCGAGGAGATCGTGGTATCCGGATCTGTGGCATCTCACGGTCGGCCGACCGTGGTCACTTCCAGACCGACCAGACTTACTGTCCCAAGGGCCGTTTTTCCATCAGAATTCTGCGGCCCTGAACCTGACTGTGTGGCCATTGAGTCCTGGATCCTAGCGTCTGCAGGATTATCCCAAGGAGTTGTAGCCACAATGAGACAGGCTAGAAAGTCGACGTCTGCTAAGATCTACCACAGAACGTGGAAGATTTTCTTATCCTGGTGTTCCGCTCAGGGAGTGTCTCCCTGGCCATTTGCATTGCCCACTTTTCTTTCTTTCCTGCAATCGGGGTTAGAAAAGGGCTTGTCGCTCAGCTCCCTTAAAGGGCAAGTATCGGCACTATCCGTGTTTTTTCAGAAGCGTCTAGCACGTCTTCCTAAGGTGCGCACGTTCCTGCAGGGGGTCTGTCATATTGTGCCCCCGTACAGGCGGCCGTTAGATCCATGGGATCTGAACAGGGTACTAGTTGCTCTCCAGAAGCCGCCTTTCGAGCCTCTGAAGGAAGTTTCCTTTTCTCGCCTGTCACAGAAAGTGGCGTTTCTTGTTGCGATCACATCGCTTCGGCGAGTGTCGGAGCTGGCAGCTCTGTCATCCAAGGCTCCCTTCCTGGTGTTCCACCAGGACAAGGTAGTGCTGCGCCCCATTCCGGAGTTTCTCCCTAAGGTCGTCTCCTCGTTTCATCTTAATCAGGATATATCCTTGCCTTCCTTTTGTCCTCATCCGGTTCACCGGTATGAAAAGGACTTACGTTTGCTGGATCTGGTGAGAGCACTCAGAATCTACATTTCCCGCACGGCGCCCATGCGCCGTTCCGATGCACTTTTTGTCCTTGTCGCTGGTCCGCGCAAGGGGTTGCAGGCTTCTAAAGCCACCCTGGCTCGATGGATCAAAGAACCAATTCTAGAGGCCTACCGTTCTGCGGGGCTTCCGGTTCCTTCAGGGCTAAAAGCCCACTCAACCAGAGCCGTGGGTGCGTCCTGGGCATTACGACACCAGGCTTCGGCTCAACAAGTGTGCCAGGCAGCTACCTGGTCGAGTCTGCACACTTTCACCAAGCATTATCAGGTGCATACCTATGCTTCGGCGGATGCCAGCTTAGGTAGAAGAGTCCTGCAGGCGGCAGTGACACCCCCGTAGGGGAGGGCTGTTTTGCAGCTCTAACATGAGGTATTTCTTTACCCACCCAGGGACAGCTTTTGGACGTCCCAATCGTCTGGGTCTCCCAATAGAGCGCTGAAGAAGAAGGGAATTTTGTTACTTACCGTAAATTCCTTTTCTTCTAGCTCTTATTGGGAGACCCAGCACCCGCCCTGTTGTCCTTCGGGATTTTTTTGTTGTTTGCGGGTACACATGTTGTTCATGTTGAACGGTTTTTCAGTTCTCCGATGTTACTCGGAGTTAATTTGTTTAAACCAGTTATTGGCTTTCCTCCTTCTTGCTTTGGCACTAAAACTGGAGAACCCGTGATACCACGGGGGGGTATAGCCAGAAGGGGAGGGGCCTTGCACTTTTTGGTGTAGTGCTTTGTGTGGCCTCCGGAGGCAGTAGCTATACCCCAATCGTCTGGGTCTCCCAATAAGAGCTAGAAGAAAAGGAATTTACGGTAAGTAACAAAATTCCCTTCTTTCAGGGGAGGGCTTATATTTAAACTTTGCTCCGAAAATGCTGAAAATCCCTGCTAGGGCTTATTTTTGATGGAGGTCTTATTTTTGGAAAAACACGTTATTTAAAAAAAATCTGAAAATAAAGAAGAAAAATAATAAAAATAGTCCAATTAAATTTGTGTAAAAAAATAAAATAAACAAATAAGTACACATATTTGGTATTGCCACGTCCATAACAACCCGAGCTAACCCCTTCAGTGTACACGATAAAAAAAAAAAAAACATAGCAAAAACAATGTCTTTTTAACATATAGCTGACAAAAAAGTGGAATAAAATGTGATCAAAAAGTTATATATAAATAAAACTGGTACAGATGAAAACATCATTTCACCCGCAAAAAAACAAGCCACCATACAGTTTTATCAGCCAACAAATAAAAATGTTATAGCTGTCAAAATACAGCAATGCAAAAACTGATTTTTTCCGTGCAAAATAGTTTTTATGGTATAAAAGCAGCAAAACAAAAAAACTTGTATAAATATGGTATCTCTGTAATAATACTGACCTGGAGAATAAATCTATCTTATCACTTTTACAGCACTGTAAACAACGTTAAAAAACCCCCTATTCCTGAGTTGCTGTTTCTTCTTGATTCTGCCTCACAAAAAGTGGAATAGAAAGCGATCAAAAATTATGGCCAAAAATGGTATCAATAAAAACTCCAACTTATCCCACAAAAAAAGTCCTCACATGTCAGAATAAAAAAAAAACTATAGCCTTCAAAATCTGGTGATGCAAAAAAACTTTATTTTGTAAAAAGCGTTTTTTAGTACCAGAGGAATACAGCCACCTAATCACCTATACTACATGGCGAATGGTGTAAAAAATAAATAAAGAAAGCCAATAGTTCAACTGTTGTTGATTTGTTCATTCTGTCTTTAAAAGAACGCAGTACGGCACGGCTCATATTTATCCTGTGCTCTACGCTAAGTGCTTGCATCGGGATTACCTTTAAGGGTGCTTGCCCACAATAAGGAATAGCAGCATATTGGATGCTCCGTATTTTTGCTGTGTCCAAACCACTGCATTGTGCGGTACAAGCACAGTGGATGGACTGATATAAATCCAATGCCCACTGTACTTCTTTTCTATACTTCGTAAACTGACCTGTGGAGCTGCTTCCCTAGATGCAGTATGTCAATTTATGCTGCAGAGACGCGAGTGTTCCCAGCTGGGAAAACAGAGCGAAAGTCCACAGTGCCCCAAACCCTGATCGTGGGCATGGGCAGCTGCCGCCTCCTGAGTAGTGCACTTGTGTCTCTGCAGGTGAATACACTCCACATCCAGAACATGGCATGTGCTGATCGCTGGCACGTACCCTAGAGACTAAATCATTACTACTCCTGTAGATGAATTCCCAGAGGGGTGAAATTTCCAAAATGTGGTCACTTGAGGGGGATTTCTTCTTTTCTCGCACATGGGGACTCTGCAAATGGTGTCCACAAACTATTCTAGGAAAATCTGTGTTTCAAAAAATCAAATGGTGCTCCTTCCTCTCTGAGACCGACCTGTCGTGCGGCCAAACACTACTGTACAATGACATGTGGGGTATTGTCATGTTCAGGAGAAATTGTGTAACACATTATAGGACATTTTTTACCTATTCCCCATGTGCAAATTGGAAATTTGGGGTTAGCACAACATTTTAGTTGTAAAAATGTAATTATTTTTGTTTACCGCCCAATAGTATAAAATTTGTTTGCACACTGCACCTCTGAATGAATTCATTGAGGGGTACAGTTTGTAAAATGGGGTCACTGTGGGAGATTTCTGCTGTTTTGGCATTTCAGGGGCTCTACCAATGTGACATGGCAAAACAAACCATTCCAACTAAATCTGCACTCCAATGTGGTACTCTTTCCCTTCTTCTTCTTTCCTGCATTAGTCAGGAGAAATTGCACAATAATTTGTATGGTTCACTATCTCCTATTACTCTAGGTTATTTGCAAAATTTGGCGTTAACGCAACATTTTTGTGGTTTAAAAATTACATTTTTCATTTTCACAGCTTATAAAATTCTGTGAAGCCCACCTGTTCCAGGTGCTCACCAACCATCTAGATAAATTCCTTGAGAGGTCTAGTTTCCAAAGCAGCGGTGTTTCCGTCCCTCGCTGCTGCCCGATCTCGGCTGCTAGCGCACGCGCACTACATCAACTGCAATCAGGATTGATTGTTTTCACTTCCTTGGTCCCAATATAGCTGGTTTCTCACCGCATACATCACACTTCCTTTTGAGAAAGCGTGCTGCGAAACAGCTGTCAAGAGGTTATCTTACCACCAGAACCAGCCTCCCACTACACCACCAGGTAGAGGTATTGCATGAGTCCTTTCTGGTCATTTACATAGTGCTCTCCATTCACCTGCACAGTTTCCTAGCCTTGGGCATTTACCACTTACTTCTATTTGTCTCACTCCAACTTCACACTTGCGGTGTGTTTCTTGTGGCAGGGCTGTGCATGTGTCAGGGAATTTTACACTCTGTGTATAGACCATTTTGGTTCTCTCATGTGGGGCACATTTTTTCATATGCCAGACTGCAGGTACATATATAATCCTCTCAGTATGTGCCCCCTTTAGTTTGCCACTTTATTTAATTCAGTACCATACTGGTGTGTAAATTTTAACACAAATATTACATCTATTATACGCATAATAATTGTGGCTGGTTCTGTGTGGTAATTTTATTTACCTCATTTTTCCCCCCTTTTTTCTACTACCCCCTTTCCACACTCACCGAGGACCTATTGTATATATTACATGTTGCTTATAGTACTTTTCTACTTGATTTTTATTGAATAAAATGTATTTTGCAACAAATCGTGCTTCATCTCCTTTCCTCCTTTTGTTTGCTAGTTTCCAAAATGTAGTCACTTGTGGGGGAGCTCCACAGTTTAGGCACATCAGGGACTCTCCAAACGCGACATGGTGTCCGCTAATGGTTTTAGCTAATTTTGCTTTCAAAAATTCTAATGAAGCTCCTTCCCTTCCGAGCCCTGCAGTGCGCCCAAACAATTGATGTCCACCACATATGGGGTACTTAGGAGAAATTGCACAATACATTTTATGGTGCATTTTTTCCTGATATCCTTGTGAAAATGCAAACTTTTATGTTTTAAGTAACATTTTTGTGTTGAAAAAAAATTTAAAAAAATCATTTTTTCCTTCCACATTGCTTTGGTTCCTGTGAAGCACTTAAAGGATTTATAAACTTTTTGTATGTAATTTTAAGCAATGTGAGGGGTGCAGTTTTTAGAATGGTGTCACTTTTGGGTATTTTCTGTCACCTAGTCCTCTCAAAGTCACTTCAAATGTGATGTGGTCCCTAAAAAAATGGTTTTGTAATTTTTTTTTCGAAAACTGAGAAATTGCTGATGAACTTTAAACACTTCTGTGAGGTAAATCCTGGCATATGAAGAGGAATTATGATTTCCAGTCATAATCGCTCTCATCACTCCGTGGTAGCACCCCCCCCCCCTTCTCCTTCTCAGATGTCCAACATCTGGAGAGGTGTCACATCCCATTCACACAGCAGAGGCAATCTCCTGTGATATGGAGATTAGATGAGTTGTGAACAAAGGACACAGGACGACCCCCTGCTGTGACCCTGTAACAAGAGTTCCTATCTCATTACCAGGCCATTGAAGCCACCAGACAGAACGACTCCGGTAAAATATGGTTAATATCTCGCGAGACGTACATCCGATAAATACGGCAACCATAAAAATGGTGTCTCCGCATGCGGACGATGCTGGCACACCTTTTTTATGGGAGTGGGACCTTGGGAAGTACCCCAGGCGTGATATCGGCCAGTGGGGAACTAGCAGACAAGCCATGAGTACTCTCGTTTTGCAGCTAAATTCATAACTGTCAAAATGAGAGCATTGGCGTCCGCCTACAATGTTCCCAGGCAAAGTTATGATTAATAATCCCTTGGGAATTTTATCCTGACTCAAAGCCGGGGGAGTGGCAGTGGTTCCCTGTGAGGTCACAGAGGTAGGAGGGGGACAGGGATTCGGCCAGGTTGATAACCACAGTTCGGACATTTTAGCTTGTTCTTTGCTCGGGGGTCTGGTCGGGAAAGACCTGTGAGGGAGTTCCGGAAACCTGGTCTATCAGCGCCCCCCTGTGGCCAGACGCACAAGGTAACTGCTTGAACTGTATGCCTGTTTGTAACCCATATCTTGCCTGTAAATGTACTCTGACCTAACTGTATATTCTGTAGATTCCCTATTGTATATATTGTAGTTTCTAGTGTGCCTTAGGCTGATTAAATTATATAATTAATCTTGGGCTGTTCTGTTATCTCGATCTTGAATCCCACGTCTGTGTGTTCGGCTTAATTGTTACCGTAAATCGGATGGTGGCAGCGAGTTTGTGCCAAGGATCATTGTGGGGCAGCCGGTGAGATTAAAGGTGGTTTTCATATATTCCGTCCGCTGAGGTCAGGAGGAATATATACCTCACTCTCACCGGGAACCCTTCAATCCTCGGCATAGGAGAATAGCGGCCTCCTTGCTTATTTTCGGGCAATTCCATAATTGGCCTGACTATAAGAGGGGCGCTAGAGAGCGCATCACGTGCTCTGTCTGTCGGTCGGGAGGTATAGAGGAGGGGTGTGATGCCCGCTTGTTACCCCCCCGATCGTGACATATTGGTGGCAAGCGGTGGGATCGAGATAATAGTGCGTGTGAGTGTGAGACCCATACTCCCAGACACTAAAGACTGCCAGTAGCAGCTGTGGCTGCTGGGGTCTTCAGACTAGACCAACACTAGAGTGTCAGAGTGCATATACAGTAAGGTGTGTGGGCGCATCAGGTGTCAGTGACCAAAGTCTGCAACAATGGCTGATAACACCAGGAGCAAAGCTAATGAAATGGCCGATGCTCTGGCCAGAGGCGAGGAGGTAGAAGACTGCTGTGGACAACAATGAGGATGTTGACGACGAGTCCTCCAGGAGCCCGACGCCAGAGAGCCGTTCTGCAGAGGACAGCGCACAACCTGGCAGTTATGGACAAGATGAGGAGGAGCCCACCCAAATGTCCTCAGGGAGCCAGATGCCAGCCCTCCGCTCTGCAATGGACAGTGAATCACCAGGCTCTGCAGCGTGCCGCAGATCACCACTCGCCAATCCACTGAGCCTGGCAGGCTCGGATGCCCTTCTACAAATGGCTATGGCCCGACTCCAGGCTTTTTTTCCCCCCCTTCCATTCCTTCCCCTCTTACCTTGGGAAATTATATAATTTTATGTAATTTAGGATTGTGCAATGTGGCTGTGTAGGTGGTCTCTTGTATTTAGGTTCACAATATAGATATATTTTTATATAAAAAATATACATTTTGTATACACTTTTTATATACATTTTTTCACATGTATTTGTAAATTTTGCATATTTTGCACATTTTTTGTGTGTTTGTCCATATCCAGCTAAATTTTGTCTTTTAGAAATTGAATGAATTTGCATAAGTAAGTATAACATTTATTCATTGTTTCATTCACTATACTTTTTTGCTCACCTTGCACTTTTGTACCGTCACATTTTCTTTATCACTGTCACATTTCTTTATATCCACATATATAGTCTAGATCCATGGATGAGTCTGTTTCAGTTAGACTTTATTGTATTTAATTTATATAAATCACATTAGTATATGTCACTATTAAATCTTTATATAAATAGAGTCCGTTTCATGAGTGCTGCATTGCATTAATCCATATAAATTTACTTCATACCATGGATCTATTCAGATTCACTGATATAACTGGCATTCCTATGGTTAACTTCTAAGTATAAAAAAATCCTTAGAGCGCTTGCGCTTCCCTGGGCAGCAGTGTTGTCTGGTTTCTATGGTGAGGCGTCCTCACGTGGTTCATGGACGCACTCCCTGGTTTACCAGGGGACGTTTCCATGGCTGCAGGACGCTGACCCAGGTGCTTTGAACTCTCCTGCTTTCCATGATAAGCGCTTCACAGCCGCTGCTATCAGTAATCTGCGTGTCATTGGACAGCTGTTACTTAGGGGTGCTTCACACACAGCGAGCTCGCTGCTGAGATCGCTGCTGAGTCACGGTTTTTGTGACGCAGCAGTGACCTCATTAGCGATCTCGCTGTGTGTGACACTGAGCAGCGATCTGGCCCCTGCTGTGAGATTGCTGCTCGTTACACACAGCCCTGGTTCGTTTTTTTATTGTTGCTCTCCCGCTGTGACGCACAGATCGCTGTGTGTGACAGCGAGAGAGCGACGGAATGAAGCGAGCAGGGAGCAGGAGCCGGCATCTGGCAGCTGCAGTAAGCTGTAACCAGGGTAAACATCGGGTAACCAAGGTGGTTACCCGATATTTACCTTAGTTACCAGCCTCTGCAGCTCTCACGCTGCCTGTGCTGCCGGCTCCTGCTCTCTGCACATGTAGCTGCAGTACACATCAGGTAATTAACCCGATGTGTACTGTAGCTAGGAGTGCAGGGAACCAGTGCTAAGCAGTGTGCGCAGCTCCCTGCTCTCTGCACATGTAGCGACGTTATGATCGTTGCTGCGTCGCTGTGTTTGACAGCTAAGCAGCGATCATAACAACGACTTACTAGGTCGCTGTTACGTCACAGAAAATGGTGACGTAACAGCGACGTCGTTATCGCTGTCGCTATGTGTGAACCCAGCCTTAAATAGACTGTGTGCCTTACCAGACTTCACCCCTTCTGAGGAAGAGACGAAACGATCGTTAAGGGTGATCCTGGGGTTCTTATGTAAGATCTATATTTATGCTTTGGTTCATCACCGCTCTGTATGATCTGTTTGACAAAATGTTGATTTAATCTGCCTGCTTGATAAGTATTGCTCTGATCACATCAGTGTCTATGGCTTAATGATATGCGCCCTTTGCCTAGTAACATGCTGTTGTAATTCAACTCCTGCAACAAGACGGAATCCTGCTCTGTTAACCCTTAATATACCTGCTTGAATAGTATTGCTCTTATCACATCAGTGTTTATGGCATGATGTTATATGGCCTGCCTAGTAACATGCTGATGTAATACTATTCCTGTTAACTATATAACAGATTGAACTTTGCTCTGTTAACTCTTAATATACAGTAGATGCATAGGTATAATGGGCATTTGTTTACAAAGAGTTTTTCAGCAATTCCTGTGACAACGTGAGTGCTTACAGAGATAATTTTTTCTGATGCAGTTTTTTATGGCTTGCCTCAGAAATAATAACTCTGCATAGATTCATTGGAATAAGCAGATTATTTCTACCTCTAAACAAAACTATTCAACCCCTCATTCATCTCATGTATCTTTGGTCTCTCAAATTGTTTATTTTTAGCTGTATGCTAATGCACTAGCACTTTCCGATAGATCACAAATTATATATTATAATTGACCTCGATGCGGGCGGATTAGGGGTTGAATACTTTTTCAGGAGACCAACCTCACAAAAACATATGTACAAAAATTTGTTAAAAAAAACTGTGTTATGAACCTGTATGAATTTATTATGTACAATATTTAAAAAAAATAAAAAAAAATAAAAATTAACACTTGTTGAACCCAGGATATTTTTATATCATTATCCATCTTTTTAATATTTTTCTTGTGTGTTTGTTTAATAAAATAATAAAGAATTTAATGTTTCATGAGAATTTGGGTCATTTGACTTTTTTGGAATCTCTGGAGACCGGGAGGGCTACAAGGAACTCATGGCAGAGCGCAGGGCAGAGCGGCAGGCAGCGCGTGAAGCTGCGGAGCGGCAAGCAGCGCGTGAAGAGCGACAGCAACAGGCAGAGAGCGTGACCACCAGCTGCAGCTAGCTCAGCTCCGGCCCTCATCAGCCACCCGTGACCTTCGAGACACCAAACTTCCAAAGGTCCGTGTTGAGGACTTCCCAGTGCTGGAGAAGGATGGAGACTTGGACTCTTTCCTGACTGCTTTTGAACGGACTTGCCTGCAGCACCATCTGGACAAGGATCAGTGGGCCAAATACCTGACCCCCCATTTAAGGGGTAAGGCCCTGGAAATCCTTGGGGACTTGCCTGCTGAGGCAGATCAGGGCTATGACACCATCAAGCGGGCCCTGATCCAACAGTACTACCTCACTCCGGAGTCCTACCGCAAGAAGTTCCGAAGCCTGCAGGGACCAAAGGACTCCTGGGCTGACCACCAGCGGGCACTTGCCCGAGCTGCCGACCACAGGACCCAAGGCCTGCAGCTTACCACCGGACCGGAGATCCTGGACTTGTTCATCACGGAGCAACTCTTGTGGAACTGCCCTGAGGATCTCCGCCAGTTCATCCGAAACCAGAAGCCAAAGGGGTCCACTGCTACGGCCGCCCTCGCACATGACTACACCAACAATCGGGCCCCGGAGGCCAAGAGAGCGGCCGCCAGCAGCACCTGGAGAGGGGGTAAGATGAATTCTGCGACTGCCCCACCTGCCCCTAGACTGCAGGGGGTGTCCCCCTCGACCCCCCCCCCTCCAGGCCCGTGGCAGAAACAAGACGGTGCCACCAGTGCAACCAACCCGGACACTTCAAGGCCATGTGACCTCAGTGCCCCAAGGCCCCGTCCCCGTCCCCAAAACCGCCCACGGTGCACTGTGTAAAGGGGGGTGGTGGTAGGTCCCTGGACAGCTTCCAACCCGTCACCGTCGGCCAGTCTAGGACCATGGGACTGCGGGACTGCGCCTCGGAGGTGACTCTGGTGCAGCCGGAGATCGTGTCCCCCCCAAGACTTGGTCCCCGGAAAAACCCTCGCTTTCTCCGGAATTGGAGGCACTGACCCAACGCTGCCGTCGCCAAGATTTATTTGGACTGGGGCGCAGGACGAGGGGTGAGGGAGGTGGGGGTAACTGATAGGATCCCTGCCAAAGTGTTGCTTGGGACAGATTTGGGGCGGATAACCTCCCAGTTTGAGGCCCCCGAATCCTCAAGGGCTGATCTTTCAGCCAGTACTGACATACCCCCTGGCGATGTGGATGTGTTATCTGTAATTGATGTAAGGGAGGAGGGAGTGAGCTCTGCGTCTTCTGCATACACTGAAACCACAGACACACACACAGCTCCAGCTGTGACAGGGGAGGGGGTGGGAGAAGGGTGTGACAATGCCCTTACCAGTGATCAGCCAGTGAGCTGGGATCTGTTGCCCTCTGCAGGGATAAGCAGAGAGCAGGATACTGCAGGGGGAGAACCAGTGTGTGGGGTGGGGGCTACCACAGCAAATGCGGGGTCCCCAGAGACTTCACCGCGGGGTTTCTGTTGCTGCAGGGGGGGGGAACAGGCAGGTGAGATTGGGGCTGGTCCATGAGCGGAAGTGCTCCCAGGTAAGATCTCGGTGCAGGGTTCCCCCACAACCGGTGTGTCAGGAAGCCAGGTAGGTCTGCCTGAACCGGCGACTTGGTCAGGGACGGAGGAGGAGCAGGCACGACCCACGGTAACAGCGGCTGTGGCTGCTGTCACCCGCAGTGGGTGTGCTGGAAGCCCAGGGGCCTCCCGGAGGTCCGATAGCTCTTCCCCTTCTGACCAAGTGGCAGCCGAGTCAGGTGGAGGCCAGGACACAGGTCCCAGGGTACTGACCGAAGATGTGACAGTCTCGTCGATTCTGGCCACATCTAGTCAGGGGTTTCAGGCAGCGTTAGAAGCTGACGACAGCCTGAAAGCTCTCAAGGAGCAGGAGGCACAGCCTCCCTCGGACCTGGAGCGAGTGGTGTGGGACAAAGGATGGCTGTATCGGGTCACGGTCCAGCAGGGTTCACCAGAGGCGTGGCCCAGGGACCGTTCCGGACGGAGTTGTTGCGGATCGCACATGAGATTCCGATGGCCGGACACCTAGGGATCACTAAGACCAAGGCCAGGTTAAACCAGCATTTCTGCTGGCAAAAAATGGGGGCCGATGTGGCTGCCTACTGCCGTTCGTGTGGCATCTGTCAGAGAGTGGGGAAGGCGGGGCCACACCCCAAAGCCCCACTGGTATCTTTGCCCATCATTGATGAGCCTTTCAGGAGGGTGGCTGTGGATCTGGTCGGCCCGCTGGCCATCCCCAGCAGCTCCGGGAAACGCTTCGTACTGACGGTAGTGGACTATGCGTCCCGGTACCCTGAAGCGGTGGCCTTGTCGTCCATTCGGGCTGACAAGGTGGACACCGCATTTCTTGAGATTTTCTCTCGAGTGGGTTTTCCCCAGGAAATGCTCACTGACCGGGGGACCCAATTCATGTCACAGCTGATGGAGGCCCTCTGTAAGCAAGTCCAGGTGCAACATCTGGTGGCCAGCCCGTACCATCCACAGACTAATGGTCTGTGCGAGCGGTTCAATGGCACCTTAAAGCAGATGCTTAAGATGTTGGTCGACTCCCACGAGTGTAACTGGGAGCGGTATCTCCCACACCTGTTATTTGCTTACCGGGAGGTTCCATAGGCCTCAACAGGGTTCTCACCTTTTGAGCTCCTGTACGGGCGACGTGTACGGGGCCCGCTGGCTCTGGTGAAAGAGGTTTGGGAAGGGGATGTGGCCACCCCTGGAGTGTCGGTTATCGAGTATGTCATGCGCTTTCGGGACAAAATGCAGGCCTTGACGCAGCTGGTGCACGACAATATGGCTCAAGCCCAGGCCGATCAGAAGCGTTGGTACGACCAGAACTCTTGTGAGAGGACCTACCAAGTGAGTCAAAAGGTGTGGGTACTGGTCCCGTACCACAGGACAAGCTTCAGGCAGCCTGGGAAGGCCCATACCTCGTGTACCAGCAGCTCAACCCTGTAACGTACCTGGTCACCCTGGACCCTGCCCGTGGAAGGCGGAAGCCCTTCCATGTGAACATGATGAAGGCACATCATGAGCGGGAGGCATGTGCGCTCCCCATGTGCAACCTGCCCGAGGAGGAAAAGGCGGAAACCCTCTTGAATATGCTAGCCCAGGTTAGGGCAGGTGGATCCATTGAGGATGTGGAGGTTGGCCACCAGCTCTTGGAGGACCTGCGGTCCCAGCTGTGGGCCACCCTACACTTCTTCCGGGGGTTGTTTACCAACCAGCCCGGAAGGACTGAGTTGGCCGTCCATCACGTGGACACTGGGGATCATCCCCCGATCCGGTGTTCAGCATATCGGGTCTCCCTGGAGGTGCAGCAACACATGCGCCAGGAGATTGACGAGATGCTGAAGCTGGGGGTGATCCAGGCATCCAACAGCGCTTGGGCCTTGCCTGTAGTCCTCGTCCCTAAGAAGGAACGAACCACTCGGTTCTGCGTGGACTACAGGGGGCTCAATGCTGTCACGCAAGGCCAGGGAACGTTCTGCCTTTATTACCCCATTTGGACTGTACGAGTCCACGGTGATGCCCTTCGGAATGAGGAATGCCCCTGCCACTTTCCAGCGGCTAGTCAACACCCTGCTCAAGGGACTTGAAGGGTACTCGGCCGCTTACCTGGATGACATTGCCGTCTTCAGTCCCACCTGGGAGGACCACCTGGAGCATCTAGCACAAGTTCTCAGGCGGATCCACCAGGCAGGTTTGACCATCAAGCCAGGAAAGTGTCAGCTGGCCATGAGCGAGGTCCATTACCTGGGCCACCGGGTAGGCGGGCGAACTCTGAAGCCCGAGCCTGAGAAAGTGGAAGCCATCGCATCCTGGCCCACCCCCAGGATAAAGAAGCAGGTGATGTCCTTCTTGGGGACCGATGGGTACTATAGGAGGTTTGTTCCACACTATAGTAGCCTGGCGAAGCCCCTGACAGACCTCACCAAGAAGAAGCTGCCCTCTGCAGTCGATTGGACAGTGGACTGCGAGACAGACTTCCGGGCCCTAAAGGATGCCTTGTCCAGCCCACCAGTACTACAGGCAGCTGACTTCACGCGGCCGTTTGTAGTACAGACCGACACCAGTGACTTCGGCCTCGGTGCGATGCTCAGCCAGGTGGGCTCGGCGAGACAGGAGCACCCAGTCTTGTACCTGAGCAGGAAGCTGTTACCAAGGGAAGTGGCCTACTCCACGATGGAAAAGGAATGCCTAGCCATAGTGTGGGCCCTGCAGCGTCTGCAACCCTATCTATATGGGCGCCGCTTCATCGTGGAGACGGACCACAATCCCCTTGGGAGGTTGTTGCGATGGAGCCTTGCGCTGCAGCAATACAACTTCACCATTTGCCACAAAAGGGGCCGTGACCACGGTAACGCAGACGGGCTGTCCCGACAAAGAGAGGTCGCGGACGGACGCACGGGGGAACACCGGAGTGTGCTGCCCCCTAGCGCCCTCAAAAGGGGGGAGGTGTGAGGTAAATCCTGGGATATGAAGAGGAATTATGATTTCCAGTCATAATCGCTCTCATCACTCCGTGGTAGCACACCCCCCCCCTTCTCCTTCTCACCTTCTCAGATGTCCAACATCTGGAAAGGTGTCACAACCCATTCACACAGCAGAGGCAATCTCCTGTGATATGGAGATTAGATGAGTTGTGAACAAAGGACACAGGACGACCCCCTGCTGTGACCCTGTAACAAGAGTTGCTATCTCATTACCAGGCCATTGAAGCCACCAGACAGAACGACTCCGGTAAAATATGGTTACTATCTCGCGAGCCGTACGTCCGATAAATACGGCAACCATAAAAATGGTGTCTCCGCATGCGGACGATGCTGGCACACCTTTTTTATGGGAGTGGGACCTTGGGAAGTACCCCAGGCGTGATATCGGCCAGTAGGGAACTAGCAGACAAGCCATGAGTTCTCTCGTTTTGCAGCTAAATTCATAACTGTCAAAATGAGAGCATTGGCGTCCGCCTACGACGTTCTCAGGCAAAGTTATGATTAATAATCCCTTGGGAATATTATCCTGACTCAAAGCCGGGGGAGTGACATTGGTTCCCTGTGAGGTCACAGAGGTAGGAGGGGACAGGTATTCGGCCAGGTTGATAACCACAGTTCGGACATTTTAGCTTGTTCTTTGCTCGGGGGTCTGGTCGGGAAAGACCTGTGAGGGAGCTCCGGAAACCTGGTCTAACAGCGCCCCCCCTGTGGCCAGACGCACAAGGTAACTGCTTGAACTGTATGCCTGTTTGTAACCCATACCTTGCCTGTAACTGTACTCTGACCTAACTGCATATTCTGTAGATTCCCTATTGTATATATTGTAGTTACTAGTGTGCCTTAGGCTGATTAAATTATATAACTAATCTTGGGCTGTTCTGTTATCTCGATCTTGAATCCCACGTCTGCGTGTTCGGCTTAATAGTTACCGTAAATCGGTTGGTGGCAGCGAGTTTGTGCCAAGGATCATTGTGGGGCAGCCGGTGAGATTAAAGGTGGTTTTCATATATTCCGTCCGCTGAGGTCGGGAGGAATATATACCTCACTCTCACCGGGAACCCTTCAATCCTCGGCACAGGAGAATAGCGGCCTCCTTGCTTATTTTCGGGCAATTCCATAATTGGCCTGACTATAAGAGGGGTGCTAGAGAGCGCGTCACGTGCTCTGTCTGTCGGTCGGGAGGTATAGAGGAGGGGTGTGACGCCCGCTTGTTACCCCCCCGATCGTGACACTTTCTAAGTAAAAAAAATTGTTTCAAAAATTGCGCTGATGTTAAGTGGACATGTGGGAAATGTTCTTTACTGACTATTTTGTGTGACATACAGTATCTTTCAGATTTAAAGGCATAACATTTCAAATTTTGAAAATTGTGAAATTTTCAAAATTTTTACCAAATTTCTGATATTTTCCTAAATAAACACACAAAATATGACCTTAATTCTACCACTAACATGATGTCCAATATGTCACAAAAAAGCAATGTCAGAATCAGCACGATCCGTTGAAGCATTCCAGAGTTATAACCTGTCAAAGTTACACTTGTCAGAAGTGCAAAAAATTGCCCGGTCATTAACCCCCCAACGACCCATTATGTTTTAAGTAACATTTTTGTGTTGAAAAAAAAAAATCATTTTTTCCTTCCACATTGCTTTTGTTCCTGTGAAGCACTTAAAGGATTTATAAACTTCTTGTATGTAATTTTAAGCAATGTGAGGGGTGCAGTTTTTAGAATGGTGTCACTTTTGGGTATTTTCTGTCACCTAGGCCTCTCAAAGTCACTTCAAATGTGATGTGGTCCCTAAAAAAATGTTTTGTAAATTTTGTTGGAAAATTGAGAAATTGCTGATGAACTTTGAATCCTTCTAACTTCCTAACAAAAAAAAAATTGTTTAAAAAATTGTGCTGGTGTAAAGTAGACATGTGGGAACTATTTTCTGACATAACTCAGATTTATGGCTATAAAATGTCAAAGTTTGAAAACTGAAATTTTCTACAAATTTCCAATATTTTCACAAATAAATGTAAAAGTATCGGCCTAAATTTACAACTATAATGAAGTACAATATATCACAAAAAATGTCAGAATCACCGGTATCTGCTGAAGTGTTCCAGAGTTATTACCTGTTAGGGCTTGTTCGCACATACCTGCTGATTATTCTGCAGCGATTTTACAGCACATGTGCGCTTCAAATCGCTGCAGAAACACTGCGTAATGGATGCATTTTTTCTGTAGAAAAAAAGCCGATTTCATGCGCTCGCAATGATGCCCCCACCATAGACAGAGTGGGAGCAGCATCCAAAGCGCACAAATAATTGACATGCTTTATGAACGCACGGATTTGGGTTAAAATTTTAGCATTCAAATCGCTGCAATCAAAAAAGCAACGTGCGCACGTATCATGCACAATCTACATAGATTGTGCAGGGGACGCAGGACACATGCATTTACGCTGCAGTGCAATACGCATGAGCCCTAAAATTGACACTGGTCAGAATCGTAAAAAATAGCCCAGTCATTAAAGTGTTTTCAGGCCTAGGGGGTGAAGGGGTTAATGACAAGGGATTGTGTTACAGGCAAAGTATATCTTTGTACCATGTTAGCCAGTAGAGATAAAAAAAAATTGTTTAAAAGAACGGAGAGTCCTCAGTGGTTGATGCCACTGAGGGGATTTAGCATGAGATTTCATATAACTTCCCTGGGTGTAATGTGTAGGCATCCGAATACTTTTGTCCATATAGTATGTAATAGGTTCTGCTTCTTCCAAGGTTGGAGATTGCTCCTCTGGTATGTGAACTAGGATCATAATCACTTTTGGTTTATATTTTAGTAAAACGCGAACAAAGGGAGGAAATAAATGTCCCCAACAAGAGGCGCCGTTTGCAGCCATGGTAAGCCATATTTATATCTGTATCTTTTATTTTCCTTTGTTTTATTAACAACTCAAACACGGTACAGCTGACATAATGTACACCGTTACAGGTACATGGATGGTGGCATTTTACACATAGTAATAGGCAGTCATGTAGTTTTCATGGCACCTGCTTTACCTAAAACAAAATAGTGTTGTTGTTCATACACCCTAGCATTTATACATTTAACAGATTTGTATTAAGTATACAGACAACTTAATCTAATCAAAGAACCTAAACAAAACAAAAGGCAACAATAACAGCTACACAGCATCTCAATATCCATATACTGCTGGACAGTATTCTAACACCTAGAGGGATCTATGTCACAATCATTCCCTTTAATCTTCTGTAAGTGTGTCGAGAAAGGAGTTCCACAGGCTCCAGATTTTGTTGAATTTTTCTGGGCATCCCCTATTGTAACGCACGACCCCTTCATAGGGTATGATTTAATTAACTAATTTGACCCAGGACAGTACTGTTGGATGTGAACCTCCCATCCACCTTAGAGCTATCAACGTCCTAGCCATGAACAAGGTTTCCCTAACAAATATTTTCATGTAATGATCCCATGACTCCTGTTCCATTACCCCAAACAGACACAATAGTCACCCGGAACAGGAATTGATACAACAGATGGGGATCTACGCAGCATGTGGATCCAATTACTAAACTTAGGACCAAAAGCGAACCTCTGGAGGCAGGCAGACAAGAATGGCCACTCCACCGAGTCAAATGCCTTGACCGCGTCCAGTGAGGCCAAGGGCCACTCGTTTTCCGGGACCAACATACTGTATTGCACTATAGACTGGACCCATCTAATATTTATAGAGTTGTTTTTCCCAGTCATAAATCCTGTTTCATCCGGGTGCACTCCATCTAGTATAACAGAATTAAGCTGGGACGCCAATATTTTGGTAAAAATCTTGTAGTCAGCATTGACCAATGATATAGAGCGGTATGAGCCACAGTCCAGTGATCCTTTCCCTCCTTCCTCAGCACAAGAATATGCGGTTTGTATAGAGAGGCAGATAGAGAGCCACCAATTGAAAAGTGTGAAAAAATATCAAAAGGACCGGGGCCAAGGTGTCACAAATATTTGCCGTAAAAGTCTATTTGAAGGCCGTCTGGACCGGGAGATTTCCCTCTAGCCATATCTGAGATGGCTGTTGTTACTTCTTCTGTTATTATGTCTGCCTCTAGAAACTCTCGTTGTGACTGACTCAATATTTGACATTCTACATCTGAAATATGCCAAACAATCCTGGACCCCATGAACACTTTTAGAGCTGTACAAAGTTTTATAGAACGTGTAGAAACATTGTGAGATGCCCTCAGGGGATGTGACAATCGAACCATCCGCCTTTCATATTCCCAGTACTGTATTTGAAGCATTATGCTGCCTAACCATATATGCAAGTAATTTGTTTGACTGGTTCCCAAGCTCAAAGTATGACTGTCGGGTGAAGAATAGCTTACGCTTAGATTTAGTTTCAGAGTGTTGTACATATGTCCTATATGAATGCAACTAAGCCGCGCTGTTCCCATCAGTTGTGTTAGATATATATCTTGCCTCTGAGTCCCTGAGTCTTCTTCCTATTATGTCATCCTCCTCCCTTGTCATCCGTTTAAGATATGTTATGGTGGAGGTTCCATCATGCTTTGGGGCTGTGTGGCCAATGCCGGCACCGGGAATCTTGTTAAAGTTGAGGGTCGCATGGATTCAACTCAGTATCAGCAGATTCTTGACAATAATGTGCAAGAATCAGTGATGAAGTTGAAGTTACGCAGGGGATGGATATTCAGCAAGACAATGATCCAAAACACCGCTCCAAATCTACTCAGGCATTCATGCAGAGGAACAATTACAATGTTCTGGAATGGCCATCCCAGTCCCCAGACCTGAATATCATTGAACATCTGTGGGATGATTTGAAGTGTGCTGTCCATGCTTGGCGACCATCAAACTTAACTGAATTGGAATTGTTTTGTAACCAGGAATGGTCAAATATACCTTCATCCAGGATCCAGGAACTCATTAAAAGCTACACTAAGGGGCACTTTGCACACTGCGACATCGCAGGCCGATGCTGCGATGCCGAGTGTGATAGTCCCCGCCCCCGTCGCAGCAGCGATATGTGGTGATAGCTGGCGTAGCGAAAATTATCGCTACGCCAGCTTCACACACACACTCAACTGCCGTGCGACGTCCCTGTGGACGGCGACCCGCCTCCTTGTTAAGGGGGCGGGTCGTGCGGCGTCACTGCGACGTCACACGGCAGGCGGCCAATCGGAGCGGAGGGGCGGAGATGAGCAGGATGTAAACATCCTGCCCACCTTCTTCCTTCCGCATATCCTACGGAAGCCGCGGTGACGCCGGTAGGAGATGTTCCTCGCTCCTGCGGCTTCACACACAGCGATGTGTGCTGCCGCAGGAGCGAGGAACAACATCGGACCGTCGCGTCAGCGTAATTATGAATTACGCCGACACTACACCGATGATACGATTACGACGCTTTTGCGCTCGTTAATCGTATCATCTAGGCTTTACACACTGCGATGTCGCATGCGATGCCGGATGTGCGTCACTTTCAATTTGACCCCACCGACATCGCACCTGCGATGTCGCAGTGTGCAAAGTGCCCCTAAGGCTATGTGCGCACGTTGCGTCGGAGTACCTGCAGTTTATTCTGCACGTTTTCCTTCCCTTGGTTTTTGACCAAATGGCTTTTGGCCATTTTTTAGCGCTAAAAACGCATGCGTTTTTACCGCGTTTTTAGTGCGTTTTGTGCGCTTTTTACCTGCGTTTTCACCTGCGTTTCTGCAGATGCGTTTTGTAGATCAAGACACTGAGAAATAAAGTTGGACTAGTCAAAAAGAATGAAAAAAGGATAAAATTTTAATAAAACTATATGGAAAATATCAATTATAATGAAATAATAGCGGTTATGCACATTATAACAGAAAAATAGGTAAAGTTTATTATTTTTTAGCATTTAAATTTTCGGTTATTGTGTGTGTGTAAAGGAACATTAGAATCCATTAATTTTTGGCCAGAAAAGCATGCATTTTTGGAGCCAAAATCGCAGTGGAAAAGCAGGTAAAAAGCATGAAAAACGCAGGAATTGTGATTTTGGTTGCTTTTTGCCATTTCTCATTGACTCCAATGTTAATGAAACGCTGCAGAAATGGCAAAAACAACTGACATGCTGCTTCTTTTTCAGCATGGTTTTTGACCACAAATATGCAAATTAAACGCTGCTGAAAAAAAAGCAAAGTGCAGACAGGATTTCTGGTTTTTCCATAGACTTTGCTGGAAAACAAAAACGCATGCGTTTTGGCACAAAAACGCTGCAGCTAAAAACGCTGCAGAAACGCGGAAAAAAACGCAACGTGCGAACATAGCCTAAGCGACTAGAGGCTGTTATTTTTGCAAAAGGAGGATCTACAAAATATTAATGTCACTCTTATGTTGAGGTGCCCATACTTTTGTACTGGTCAAATTTTGTTTAAATGCAGATTGCACATTTTCTGTTAGTACAATAAACCTCATTTCAATCCAGAAATATTACTCAGTCCATCAGTTATTAGATATATGAAACTGAAATAGCTGTTGCAAAAACCCAAATTGTTGTAAAGAAAAAAGGTTAACATTAATAGGGGTGCCCAAACTTTTTCATATGACTGTATATATACGTGTTAGTAAGAAACAAAAGCATTCATATATATGAGTGTTAGTTTACATCTACTAAACTATATACCTGAGTCTATGAAATGGCTGAATTAAGTATTTCTGTTTACTTAATTCTCACCCCCAACATCTGTACATACACGTGTCTACAGCAAAGGGTAGTCCCGAGTCAGCACAGCGCCTGAGTGTTATAATCAGGAGTAATACAGGCCTCTCCAGCGTGGAGTCTTAATGTATATCTTTCTGTATTATGTCAGTGTCAGAGGGAGACCTGAGGGGCCTGTTTTTCAGAGCACTCACCCCAATCTGCCTCGGTTATTGGCTCGTTCACCGCTGCTGGCCCTTTGATGTGCCAGCTGCGGGCGGTGCGGCTGATGATAAAATTATTAGTGGCGCTCACTGATCTCCAGATCTCCCCTCTGGTTCGCCCCTGCTGACTTGTGAAGCCACCTCCACCAGCTCCTCCACGTCCTCCTGGGGGTAAGCTGATCGCCGGGTGGTGGGACTCCACGGCGCTGCACGCTATGCAGCTGCAAAGCCTCGTGCAGGGAAGATGGCTGCCTCGTCTCACTGTCCGGCCTCAGTTGGTACAATATCTGCTGTCAGGAGTCGGGGGACAGTTCTGGTGGAATCGCTGGCCTCTAGAGAGTGTCCCCTACCTCAGGAACAACTTTGCAGGCGAGGGAGAGCAGGCAACAATATCAGGATATGCAGGATGGTGGGAGCACCTCTCATGTGCCTCCGCTCAGCTCAGCTACATCACTCCGCCCCATTCCAGTATCTTTACATTGCATTCTAAGGGGTACTTTGCACGCTGCGACATCGCAAGCCGATGCTGCGATGCCGAGCGCGATAGTCCCCGCCCCCGTCGCAACTGCAATATCCTTGTGATAGCTGCCGTAGCGAACATTATCGCTACGGCAGCTTCACATGGACTCACCTGTCCTGCGACCGTCGCTCTGGCCGGCGACCCGCCTCCTTATTAAGGGGGTGGGTCGTGCGGCGTCATAGCGACGTCACACGGCAGGCGGCCTATAGGAGCGGAGGGGCGGAGATGAGCGGGATGTAAGCATCCCGCCCACCTCCTTCCTTCCGCATATCCTACGGAAGCCGCGGTGACGCTGGTAGGAGATGTTCCTCGCTCCTGCGGCTTCACACACAGCGATGTGTGCTGCCGCAGGAGCGAGGAACAACATCGGACCGTTGCGTCAGCGTAATTATGGATTTCGCCGACACTGCACCGATGATACGATTACGACACTTTTGCACTCGTTAATCGTATCATCGAGCCTTTACACACTATGATGTCGCATGCGATGCCGGAAGTACGTCACTTTCAATTTGACCCCACCGACATCGCACCTGCGATGTTGTAGTGTGCAAAGCCCGCCTAAGGCTCTGCTTCACATTTCCAGTAGTTTCAGTATTTTAATGCATTTTAGGAAAACATAATGGAAATAAAAGGTTCCAAATCTATTCATTTATATGATAATGGAAGAGTCCTAAATTTTCTTTTGTTTAACCCCTTCACCCCCAGCGATATTCCGTTTTTGTTTTTTGCTCCCCTTCTTCCGAGAGCCGTCACTTTTTTATTGTTCCTTTAATCTTGCCATATAAGAGCGTACGTTTGAGGGACGAGTTGTACTTTTAAATGAATCCATTAGTTTTACCATATAATGTACTGGAAAATGGCAAAAAAATTCCAAGTGCAGAAAAATTGCAAAAAAAAGTGTGATTGCACAATTGTTTTTGGGATATTTTATTCACTGTGTTTACTATATGGTAAAACTGATATGGCGATGTGACGCCTCAGGTCAGTACGAATTCGTAGACACCAAACGTATGGATTTACTGTTATGTAATGGGTTAAAAAAAATTCAGATGTTTTTCCAAAAAAAGTGGCACACTTTCTGCGCTATTTTCTGAAAACTATAGCATTCTCATTCTTTGGGCTCTATGGTTCAGCGACCGCTTATTTTTTGCATCTCGAGCTGACATTTTTAACGGTACCATTTTTGGGCAGATGCTACATTTTTATTGCATTTTACGCAAAATTTGCAACGACCAAAAAACGTAATTTTGGCATTTGGATTTTTTTGCCGCTACGCCATTTATTGATGAGATATTTTAAATTTTGATATTTCTGAATGTGGCGATATCAAATATATCGTATATTTTTTATTTTTTTTTAACCCTTTAATTGTCAATGGGGTGAATGGGGGATGATTTAAACTTTTAGGTTTTTTAAATTTTTTAAAAGTTTGTCTTTTTCTTTTTTTTATTTTACTATTATAAGGATCAGCAGTCTGATCGCTTGTTCCTTTTTTGTAGAAGAAAAGCTGCTCTCCTCTCATACACGGCCCTCTGCCAGCTGTTAGGCTATGTGTCCACGTTGCTTTTCCTTACTTGCAGTTCTAAATGCACATTTTGTCCTTAATTGAATTAGCCAAAGTTGCCTTTTGCAGAACTTTAGCGCTGAAAACGCATGCGTATTTGCCGCGTATTTGGTGCATTTTTAGCGCTTTTTGAATGCTTTTTCAAATGCACTTTGACACATGCGTTTTGAACATCAAGACAATGATAAATAAAGTTACAACAGTCAAACAATATGAAAAAAGAGAAAAAAAAGGGACACATAAATATTTGTATGGAAAAAAAGAAAATAGCAAGATTTAATAGAATTATAGCGGTTATTTAATAAAAAACGGAAATATAACAATAAAATGATAATTTTCTTTACATAAATTGTCGGACTATGTGTGTGTGTAAAGGGACATATGAAATAATTATTTTGATGTGCAAAAAGCATGCGTTTTAGTAGTCCAAAACGCATGTTTTCTGCACCAAAAAAGCAGGTAAAACGTTGGAATTTTGATGTTTCTTGGTTACTCCCTGCTTTCTCATTGACTTCTATGTTATGTAAACGCACCTCAAATGGCAAAAACAATTCATGCTGCTTTTTAAAACGCATGTTTTTTGCCACAAAATATGCAAATTAAACGCAGCATTTTGAACTGCATGGTGGGCACAGGAAAACCCTATTTTCCATAGACTTTGCTGGGAAATCAAAACGCAGCCATTTGGGCACTAAGAAAGTGCAGTTGAAAACGCTGCAGAAAAGCATGAAAAAACGCACCGTGGACACAGGGCCTAAGAGGAACTGACTTATGATAGCTACAGGAGTCATCACATGACCCTGTGTTACCATGGCAATGATTGGATCTACGTGATCACAACATGTAACTTCCGATGGAGCCAGGTGACTGAGAGCTTACTGCGGCTGCGATGTACACCGCGCTGTCACGTTTTGACAGCGCGGTGTAAGGAGTTAACAGGCACGAGTGGAGAGCGGATCCATTTGTGTCTGATATCCACACATGTCAGCTATTCAAATCAACTCATATGCGTGGAACTCGCTGCCCGCGGCATCAGGCAGTGAGTATGCCGACATGAGGCATGACGTACACAGTGTCGGTAAGAGGTTACCTGTATTATTTTATTTATTTATTTATTTTTTTAATTATTCTTTTCCCGCAAACAATGATTGTGAAGGCTCACAAGGTGAGCTAGGGAAATGATCAGCGGATGTCAGTTATTCATTATAGCAGGTGCCCTGCTGTTATGGCTGCTGTGGATGCTATCACCAAATGCGGGTCACTAATCCACCCCTCTGAAATGGCTGTCGGTAGTGCCAGTTGTATCTCTTTGTTTATTTTAGGGTGAGGTCTCCCGCTTTGTACCCATCGTCACTAATAGCAGACACGATGATCTCAAGCCGAGTAATAGCTTGTGGTCACCCAGCTATATTGCTCCATATAGGCTCGGTCTGGCCCGCCGGGGCACCGGGGAATCCCCCGGTAGGCCTCGGGCCCTCAGGGGGCCCCACGTGCCTTAATTTATGCGGGGCTGTGTACAGCGCCGCGGGGCCACCGGTTTTTCACGGCCGGCGCTATGTGCGGCAGACTGGGCAGGGCCCCCACGCTCTGATGGGCCCCTCCTCCCACACTCTGAGGGCCCCCAGCCTTTCAATTACACACTGCAGCGATAGCACACGATCCGTACTATCGCTGCAGTTTTTGCGGGTGCAGAAGGACCTGTGGTGACATCACAGACAGTCATGTGACTCACCGTAGGTCCTGCACCGCTCGCTGTTCAAATGTACGTGCATCCTTCAGACGCTCGTACATGTGAACAGTCCGGCCGGTGTCAGGAGGCGGAGGACCTGCTCAGCCCCGCACCGACACAGCGGCCGTCATCACACTGCCGCCGCCGGAGCAGCAGAGGAGAGGACGCGCAGGGATGCAGAGGAGAAGTAACTGCTCAGAAGGAGCCGAAGAAAAAAAAAATAATCATTCTCACCTGTTCTCCTCTGTTCCCGTGGTGCTCCAGACCGCAAGACACAGACCCCCTCAGTGACCCGTCCGGTGCACGGAGCCGCCGCTGCAGGTTGACTTCATTGCTTTACTGCAGTTAAATGCTTTACGGCGCTGCAAAGCATTTAATTGCAGTAAAGCCATGATGGCATTCTGCGGCAGCGGCGGCTCCGTGCACCGGACGAGATCATGGAGGGGTCCATGAGCCTGCGGACTGGTAAGGTAAGGACAGCGCAGGTACGGAGGACAGGTGAGAATAACGTGTGTGTGTGTGTGTGTGTGTGTGTGTGTGTGTGCGTGCGTGCGTGTGTGTGTGTGAACAATGGCATAATAGGGGACAGGAAGAGAGGCCCATTGCTAGAGTACACAAGGCTGGGGGGCCCATTGCTACCCCCAGTGTCAGTGTCATTATCCTGTACCCCCAATGTCAGTGTCATTATCCTGTACCCCCAGTGTCAGTGTTATTATCCTGTCCCCCCAGTGTCAGTGTCATTATCCTGTAACCCCAGTGTCAGTGTCATTATCCTGTACCCCCAGTGTCAGTGTCATTATCCTATACCCCCAGTGTCAGTGTCATTATCCTGTACCTCCAGTGTCATTATCCTGTACTCCAGTGTCAGTGTCATTATCCTGTACCTCCAGTGTCAGTGTCATTGTCCTGTACTCCAGTGTCAGTGTCATTATCCTGTATCCCCAGTGTCATTATCCTGTACCCCAGTGTCTGTGTCATTATCCTGTTCCTCCAGTGTCAGTGTCATTATCCTGTACTCCCAGTGTCAGTGTCATTATCCTGTACCCCCAGTGTCAGTGTCATTATCCTGTACCCCCAGTGTCGGTGTTATTATCCTGTACCCCCAGTGTCAGTGTCATTGTCCTGTACCCTCAGTGTCAGTGTCATTATCCTGTATCCCCAGTGTCATTATCTTGTACTCCAGTGTCAGTGTCATTATCCTGTACCCCCAGTGTCAGTGTCATTATCCTGTACCCCCAGTGTCAGTGTCATTATCCTGTACCCCCAGTATCAGTGTCATTATCCTGTATCCCCAGTGTCATTATCCTGTACTCCCAGTGTCAGTGTCATTATCCTGTACCCCCAGTGTCAGTGTCATTATCCTGTACCCCCAGTGTCAGTGTCATTATCCTGTACCCCCAGTGTCAGTGTCATTATCCTGTACCCCCAGTATCAGTGTCATTATCCTGTATCCCCAGTGTCATTATGCTGTACTCCAGTGTCAGTGTCATTATCCTATACCCCCAGTGTCAGTGTCATTATCCTGTACCCCCAGTGTCAGTGTCATTATCCTGTACCCCCAGTGTCAGTGTCATTATCCTGTACCCCTAGTGTCAGTGTCATTATCTTGTACCCCCAGTGTCGGTGTCATTATCCTGTACCCCCAGTGTCAGTGTCATTATCCTGTACCTCCAGTGTCAGTGTCATTATCTTGTACCCCCAGTGTCGGTGTCATTGTCCTGTACCCCAGTGTCTGTGTCATTATCCTGTTCCTCCAGTGTCAGTGTCATTATCCTGTACCCCAGTGTCAGTGTCATTATCCTGTACCCCCAGTGTCATTATCCTGTACCCCAGTGTCTGTGTCATTATCCTGTTCCTCCAGTGTCAGTGTCATTATCCTGTACCCCAGTGTCAGTGTCATTATCCTGTACCCCCAGTGTCAGTGTCATTATCCTGTACCCCGAGTATCAGTGTCATTATCCTGTATCCCCAGTGTCATTATCCTGTACTCCAGTGTCAGTGTCATTATCCTGTACCCCCAGTGTCAGTGTCATTATCCTGTACCCCCAGTGTCAGTGTCATTATCCTGTACCCCCAGTATCAGTGTCATTATCCTGTATCCCCAGTGTCATTATCCTGTACTCCCAGTGTCAGTGTCATTATCCTGTACCCCCAGTGTCAGTGTCATTATCCTGTACCCCCAGTGTCAGTGTCATTATCCTGTACCCCCAGTGTCAGTGTCATTATCCTGTACCCCGAGTATCAGTGTCATTATCCTGTATCCCCAGTGTCATTATCCTGTACTCCAGTGTCAGTGTCATTATCCTGTACCCCCAGTGTCAGTGTCATTATCCTGTACCCCCAGTG
This sequence comes from Anomaloglossus baeobatrachus, assembly GCF_048569485.1. Lineage (NCBI taxonomy): Eukaryota > Metazoa > Chordata > Amphibia > Anura > Aromobatidae > Anomaloglossus > Anomaloglossus baeobatrachus. The sequence goes on from NW_027441945.1 coordinate 298,303, forward strand.
TCAGTGTCATTATCCTGTACCCCCAGTATCAGTGTCATTATCCTGTATCCCCAGTGTCATTATCCTGTACTCCCAGTGTCAGTGTCATTATCCTGTTCCTCCAGTGTCAGTGTCATTATCCTGTACCCCCAGTGTCAGTGTCATTATCCTGTACCCCCAGTGTCAGTGTCATTATCCTGTACCCCGAGTATCAGTGTCATTATCCTGTATCCCCAGTGTCATTATCCTGTACTCCAGTGTCAGTGTCATTATCCTGTACCCCCAGTGTCAGTGTCATTATCCTGTACCCCCAGTGTCAGTGTCATTATCCTGTACCCCCAGTGTCAGTGTCATTATCCTGTACCCCCAGTATCAGTGTCATTATCCTGTATCCCCAGTGTCATTATCCTGTATTCCAGTGTCAGTGTCATTATCCTGTACCCCCAGTGTCAGTGTCATTATCCTGTACCCCCAGTGTCAGTGTCATTATCCTGTACCCCCAGTGTCAGTGTCATTATCCTGTACCCCCAGTGTCAGTGTCATTATCTTGTACCCCCAGTGTCGGTGTCATTATCCTGTACCCCCAGTGTCAGTGTCATTATCCTGTACCTCCAGTGTCAGTGTCATTATCCTGTAACCCCAGTGTCAGTGTCATTATCCTGTAACCCCAGTGTCAGTGACATTGCCCTATACCCCAGTGTCATTATCCTGTACCCCCAGTGTCAATGTCATTATCCTGTACCCCCAGTGCCCCAGTGTTAGTGTCATTATCTTAGGCTATATGTAATTACTCTTCAGGGGGCCTCTATATGTGATGATAGTACAAGAGGAGCTTCAGTATAAATACTATATATGTAAAAAAAAAGCCTGATCTGTCTATAGAGCAGTGTTGTCAGAATACACAGGACTAGTGAAGGGTTTATCCAACATGTAACACTAGTTTAGAAACTATAGTGAAGACAAATATTCACCAGAGTCTCCAAATGGTAAAGTGTATTTGGTGGTAATGCTTCACACCTCCACACACTGACTCTTAGGGGCACTTTGCACACTGCGACATTGCAGGTGCGATGTCGGTGGGGTCAAATTGAAAGTGACGCACATCCGGCATCGCATGCGACATCGCAGTTTGTAAAGCCTTGATGATACGATTAACGAGCGCAAAAGCGTCGTAATCGTATCATCGGTGCAGCGTCGGCATAATTCATAATTACGCTGACGCGACGGTCCGATGTTGTTCCTCGCTCCTGCGGCAGCACACATCGCTGTGTGTGAAGCCGCAGGAGCGAGGAACATCTCCTACCAGCGTCACTGCGGCTTCCGTAGGATATGCGGAAGGAAGAAGGTGGGCAGGATGTTTACATCCTGCTCATCTCCGCCCCTCCGCTCCGATTGGCCGCCTGCCGTGTGACGTCGCAGTGACGCCGCACGACCCGCCCCCTTAACAAGGAGGCGGGTCGCCGGCCACAGGGACGTCGCACGGCAGGTGAGTGTGTGTGTGAAGCTGGCGTAGCGATAATTTTCGCTACGCCAGCTATCACCACATATCGCTGCTGCGACGGGGGCGGGGACTATCGCACTCGGCATCGCAGCATCGGCCTGCGATGTCGCAGTGTGCAAAGTGCCCCTTAGGGTATATGCCCACGATCAGGACTCACTGTGTTCTGCATGGAGCGGGTCCGGACCTGCGGGGCTGCGAGTGTTCTCCGCAGGAGACCG